>NC_137684.1:29477847-29550347 GCF_963989245.1 Nansenia antarctica | reverse complement strand
CCTGTTAACAGTTTACTGGATGCTAGGTTTACTAGGTGCTAGGTACCTGGAACGCAGAGTGGAGGTGCTAGGTACCTGGAATTGCGCTCAAAATGACAAAATGTTTTTGTTCAGTGGACTGTAAACAGCAGTTTAGAACACCTCAGTGAAGCCCGTTCTCTCGTACAGAATAGATAGGCTATTAAAGAGCTTGGCATCACTACACTGATGCAATGCCCGCCGTATGAACATAATGCCGTCTACTCTGTTCCTGGCCTAGAATAGAACATCTCCCTAATTTCCCTAATTTGAATGTGCCATTTTGCCCCTCCCTCATCTCCCTCATTTCCCTTAATTTAGCAACCAATCCACAATTGACACTGATAACGAATTATAAATGGACCCGATTCAAGATCGGAAAGCTTTCTCTGCTCTGACACCGATTGTTGTTTGGTTGCAACTTGTTTTGTATTGATTGATTGATTGATTATACAGTAGATAATATGTCTCGTCCTTGCGACTTGAGTATTGCCTGTAACAATACTTCAGCACTTGAAATGTCACATGGAATAAGCGAACTGTGTTTAGCGAAGGCCGCTCCTTACATCCTGGTAACTCAACACCGTTCTCCTTTCCTCCCTGTCCCAGGATCATCGAGGCGAACAACAACTCGCCTCCCCTCACCTTCAAACGCTTCCAGGCCATCGTCCAGCGGCTAGAGCTCCCCAAGAGGCCCCTCCCCACCGTCACCCGGCAACAGATGGACAGCTGTCGGACGCACATTTCGGCCAATCACGACGAATGCTACGGAGTGCCCTCCCTTGAGGAACTGGGTGAGGGGATTTGAGGGGACACTTACCCAGACCTGGGTTGGAATAGAATGTGACGTTTTTGTCACGCGTGCGTATGTTTGTCTCTGTTATCGATTTAACAATGACACATTTTTATTAACGAGCAGGTTTTAGTAATTACACATTTTTACGAACGGGCAGGTTTGAATATTGACACATCTTTATGAACGGGCAGGTTTTAAGACGCACGGCCTGGGTCCTGCAGCCTGGAGGGGCGGCGAGACGGAGGCGCTGGAGAGACTGAACAGTCATGTGGACAAGAAGGTGAGTCACCTGCGTGTGTCCATGTCACCTGCGTGTGTCCACACCTGCGTGTGTCCATACCTGCCAGGGACAGTCACTCCCTCACTGGAGATGATGTCATTTGTCAACAAGGCCAGGCTGCATAACTTGATCCTGTCCAACGTGTTTGGCATTTTAAAAAAAAAGAAGAGATTTGACTATTACTACAAAAAGTTAATATAGGTCTCTGCGGTCCCCAAAACTTGTCATTGAAGTTTTTTGCTGAATCTGCCGACAGTAAGCTGGGGTACATACTGGGGTACATACACTTTTTGTTTCGGCTCCCCCCTACACCCCCCTAGATGTAGAGCCATAAGATCTGGGAGTCGTAACATAAATTGGGGGCTCGTCCGGGATTTTTCATTATAGGACTCAATATGTTGATTTAAATAAATAATAAATATGAGTTTATTGTGGGAAAGTTAGTTGTTAAGTGTAGGTTCTGTAAGTGCAGGTGTGCACACAGTTTGATTCGAAAAGCCCTGTGCATAGAACTTTTTTTCTCAGCAATTGCCCCGGTTCTTGTTTATCTCGCCAACCAATCATACTGACATCAGAGACCCAAATGTATTGTGCACAAGCACTGAAAAAGTGAGTTTTTCATAATATGGGACCTTTAATGTATGGGCTTCAAAATGTCGTGATTTGAACTCGTTGGCTAGTAAGTTATACTGGCTAATCATGTCTGTTTTTGTTCACAAAATATGGACGTTCCATGGTGTTGTTGACCGAATGCTTTGTGAAAGGGCGGCCTTCGGAAGGGGCGGTTTTTCCTCTGTCTTAAAAGGTTACGCTTGGAATGATCAATACAGTTAACGAAGCTCAATGGACACTGTATTTTCCGTCTAATACTGGTATTTGTGTTGGGCTGTGAAGTGCCCACCAGACTGGACACATAGTTAATCATCTAATGCTTGAGGATGGTCGATACTCTGCTGTCTAATATTCAGCTGGATATTACTCAGCGCAAAACACAGCGCCATCAGCACATTATCACTCACGAATACAACTATCTCTCTCCAGCATACACACATATCGGTTCATAACCAAGCATACATTTAGTTTATTTTGTTGTATTTACTACTGTATCGGGGGGATAGTGTGTGAGTTTTGGCGACATCTTGTGGTGGGGATGAGGTTGGAGGATTTGACTGGAATCGAATATAGCATTCATCTGCAGGCCTATGTTTGAAGGGACTGAGTGTGACTTTAAGTGACATCCAGGGGTGAAGCTGAATGTTCCATTGATTTACAATTAATTCAACATGGCGGCCTCCACGAAGACACCCGCTCATTTTAAGGCCAGGAAAATGCTTTTGTGCATTGCATTATATGCAAATTAATACAAATATCATGTTTGATTGCTGCCGCATCTGTTTGTCTTGTTTTCACCACTGGATGTTGCGGAGGGTCACGCATTGTCCCTTTAATGTATTATATGTTGTATTAATGTATTAGGTGTCTGTCTGTTGATTATATGTGGACCCCAGGAAGATGAGCAAACTGCTACGGCATAAGCTAATGGGGATCCTTTTAAATAAACAAATACACACATATCGGTTCCTAACCAAGCAGAGAGGCAGTTAAAAAGCTGCCGTAAGTCAGGCTCAGGTCAGCAGACAGAGACTCAGTGCTGTGAGAGAGGATGTCTGGCTGTGCCTCAGCAGTCTGATCAGGGTCCTGGAACATTCCAAAACCAACATGTGCATGTGGAAGTAAAAACAGGGCTCCCATGGGTCCTTGAAATCCTTGAAAGTTTGTGAATTTGAAGAAAAAAAATCAAGGTCTTAAAAGTTTTTGAAAATAGACATGGGTCATTGAAAGTGCTTGAATTCCCCCCCCCCTCTCTCTCTCTCTCTCTCCCTCTCTCCCTCTAAAAAAAGTATATATATTCAAAATAAAAATACTTAGCTCGTCAACTAGTAAATAAGTCTCTGTATTGCTTAACTTTACACATATTTCACAATATATTGTTTTGCTGTGCTGTGGTAGAGAAGGCAAGAGACCATCTAGTGTTCACACACTCAAGCCTCTCTTTTTAATTGTTGTCTGTGAGAGCGGATAGTTCCTATTATATAAAATCTCAACTAGTTCTGTCTCAAACTATGCCGTGGTGGGTCCTTGAATTTGAGGGAATTGAGTCTTGAAAGTCCTCGAAAGGTGCTTGAATTTGATGTTTCAGAAGGTGTGGGAGGAACCCTGTAAAAATGTGTGTATTTGTGATTTCTTTGCTCCTTTTCGTAGGGCTGGATGGCAAATTGCCAGCGTCGTCGGGGATCAGGGAGTTCCCTCATGGCCAGTCCCACGGGCCTCAGTCCCTACCTACGGTTCGGCTGCCTGTCCTGCCGCACGCTCTACTACAGACTCAGAGAACTCTACATGCAGGTAGGGGACTGTCTCTATCTATCTACTAACTATCTCGTCCTCAAGTGTCCTATTGGACCAACACTGTTCCATCGCCTTGTGTCGTCGATTGATATCTAATGTTGTTTTATTTCCTTCAAACCCATCCTCCCAAAACCCCTTCCTACTCCAAAATTATTTCCACCCACCCTCTCTCCATATCCCACCCCCCCCTCTTTCTCTCTTTCTTTCTCTCTCTCTCTCTCACCCTATCCCTCTCTCTTTCTCTCTCTCCCCCTCTCTTTCTCTCTCTCTCTCACCCTATCCCTCTCTCTTTCTCTCTCTCCCCCTCTATTTCTCTCTCTCCCCCTCTCTTTCTCTCTCTCCCCCTCTTTCTCTCTCCCTCTCCCTCCCCCTCTCCCTCTCTCTCTCCCTCTCTCTATCCCTCTTTCTCTCTCTCTCCCCCTCTCTTTCTCCCTCTCCCCCCCCCCCCCCCTCCAGGCACGGAAGAACTGCACCCCTCCCCTCTCGCTCTTCGCCCAGCTCATGTGGCGGGAGTTCTTCTACACGGCGGCCACCAACAACCCCACCTTCGACCGCATGGAGGGCAACCCCGTCTGCGTGCAGATCCCCTGGGACCACAACCCCGAGGCGCTGGCCAAGTGGGCCGAAGGCCAGACGGGCTTCCCCTGGATCGACGCCATCATGACCCAGCTGAGGCAGGAGGGCTGGATCCACCACCTGGCCCGGCACGCCGTGGCCTGCTTCCTGACCCGGGGGGACCTGTGGATCAGCTGGGAGAGCGGCATGAAGGTACGGACGGGACGGGGGTCCTGGTGTCGACCGAACCGGCTCAGGGTTCCCGCGCTGGTTTTAAAAAGCCTTAAAGTCTAAAATCCAGCAATCCGATTTATAAGGCCTAAAAAGGTCCCACAGTTTCAGTTATTCGGTCTAAAAATGAGGTGTTTGGTTTTAAAAACGAGATCCTGCAAGGAAATCAGTCCGACCACATCTATTTACACGGAAGCTGGAACCAACAAAAATGCCAATTCGCTTCCTTTTCTGTCTGTATGGCAGTGAAATCCCTAATTTCATCACCTCGAGGATGACAAAAAGCTATCATATGGTGTCGCAAAGAGGTCTAAAATGATATGAAGGTACGGACGGGGTCCTGGTGTCGACTGAACCTGCTGCAGCAGATGTTTTCCCTGGTCTGTCACCTAGCAACAAGCAGATAAAACGTGTTAGCCAGCGTTGGCTAACGTGTTGAGGGAGTTATTATGCTCCGCTCACAGAAAAACATCATAATGTTTACTAACAGAGAATTGGCCCAAATGGAAATTACAGGGATTAACTTCTAATGTGGTGACATCAGTAAGTAAGTAACGTTTATTTATATAGCACAAGTTTACAACGACAAACAGCCGCCAAAGTGCTTAACAGATAAAACGATAAAGAGAAAAACAAGATAAAATACAGATTAAAAAACCCAGATAAAACAGATCAAATACACTAAAAGCAGCAAGGTGCAATACAAATAAAAGTGCAGTGTCGGGAAGGCAGGCTCACCTCAGGCCAAAGGCCAGGGAGAAGAGATGTGTTTTGACTAGTTTTTTAAAACACATCACAATAGTGCCAGAATGTTTTGGGATAGGGCAAGACAGCAATTTGTTCTGGTCCGGATAGGACACCTGGACTCGCCCCCCCCTGACGTCGTGGGTTTGATTCCCAGCTGTACCCTCTCTGATCTGCACCGCTCTACACTTCATACTGTCTGTCACATATGAAAAACTACCCACACAGATATAAACAATAACAACAGTCCGGTTCAGACGAAGTCTAGGGGGGTGATTCACCCAAGTTTCCTAAGACTGTCCGTCTGGTTATTGTTGTCTGTTCAGACAGGCTAACTAAAACGGGCATATCCAGTTCAGACAACAACATTGCCCTGATTGTTCACTAAGGGGGTGTGGTGACCACCTGATCCACACATCCTCTTGATGCCTTTGTGTTCGTGTCTGTGCCAGACCCCAATATGACCTACTGACCCAATACCAGCTGAGCTCCCAACGAAAACAAATCATTTTAAGGCCTAAAAAGGTCTTGATTTTCAGTTATTCGGTCCCAAAATTAGGTGCTAGGTCTTAAAAACGAGATCCTGCAAGGAAATCAGTCCGACCACATCTATTTACGCTGAAATTAATCAAGTTGGAACCCCAAAAAATGCCAATTCGCTTCCGTTTTTGTCTGTGTGGCAGTGAAATCCCTAATTCCGTCACCTCGAGGATGACAAAAAGCTATCACATGGTGTCGCGAATAGGTCTAAAATTATATCCAAAGAGGTAAAAAAAAAAAAAGTCTAAAAAGGTCTTAAATTTGACTTGTTGGAACTTGTAGGAACCCTGTGTATTTATGTGTGTGTGTGTGTGTGTGTGTGTGTGTGTGCTAGGTGTTTGAGGAGCTGCTCCTGGACGCAGACTGGAGCGTGAACGCGGGCAGCTGGCTGTGGCTGTCCTGCAGCAGTTTCTTCCAGCAGTTCTTCCACTGCTACTGTCCCGTGGGCTTCGGCCGGAGGACGGACCCCACCGGAGACTACATCAGGTAACCACTGCTACTGCCCCGTAGGCTTCGGCCGGAGGACGGACCCCACCGGAGACTACATCAGGTACCCTACACACACACACACTGCTACTGTCCCGTAGGCTTCGGCCGGAGGACAGACCCCACCGGAGACTACATCAGGTACCCTACACACACACTGCTACTGTCCTGTCGGCTTCGGCCGGAGGACGGACCCCACCGGAGACTACATCAGGTACACACTGCTACTGTCCCGTAGGCTTCGGCCGGAGGACAGACCCCACCGGAGACTACATCAGGTACACACTGCTACTGTCCCGTAGGCTTCGGCCGGAGGACGGACCCCACCGGAGACTACATCAGGTACCCTACACACACACACACACACACTGCTACTGTCCCGTCGGCTTCGGCCGGAGGACGGACCCCACCGGAGACTACATCAGGTACCCTACACGCACACACACACACACACACACTGCTACTGTCCCGTAGGCTTCGGCCGGAGGACAGACCCCACCGGAGACTACATCAGGTACCCTACCACACACACACACACACTGCTACTGTCCCGTCGGCTTCGGCCGGAGGACGGACCCCACCGGAGACTACATCAGGTACCCTACACACACACACACACTGCTACTGTCCCGTAGGCTTCGGCCGGAGGACGGACCCCACCGGAGACTACATCAGGTACCCTACACACACACACACACTGCTACTGTCCCGTAGGCTTCGGCCGGAGGACGGACCCCACCGGAGACTACATCAGGTACCCTACACACACACACACACACACTGCTACTGTCCCGTCGGCTTCGGCCGGAGGACGGACCCCACCGGAGACTACATCAGGTACCCTACACACACACACACACACACTGCTACTGTCCCGTAGGCTTCGGCCGGAGGACGGACCCCACCGGAGACTACATCAGGTACCCTACACACACACACACACACACTGCTACTGTCCTGTAGGCTTCGGCCGGAGGACAGACCCCACCGGAGACTACATCAGGTAACCACTGCTACTGTCCCGTCGGCTTCGGCCGGAGGACGGACCCCACCGGAGACTACATCAGGTACCCTACACACACACACACACACACACACACACACACACACACACACACACTGCTACTGTCCCGTGGGCTTCGGCCGGAGGACAGACCCCACCGGAGACTACATCAGGTGCCCTACACACACACACACACACACTGCTACTGTCCCGTAGGCTTCGGCCGGAGGACAGACCCCACCGGAGACTACATCAGGTACCCTACACACACACACACACACACACACACTGCTACTGTCCCGTAGGCTTCGGCCGGAGGACGGACCCCACCGGAGACTACATCAGGTACCCTACACACACACACACACACACACACACTGCTACTGTCCCGTAGGCTTCGGCCGGAGGACGGACCCCACCGGAGACTACATCAGGTACCCTACACACACACACACACACACACACACACACACACACACTGCTACTGTCCTGTCGGCTTCGGCCGGAGGACAGACCCCACCGGAGACTACATCAGGTACCCTACACACACACACACACACACACACACACACACACACACTGCTACTGTCCCGTCGGCTTCGGCCGGAGGACAGACCCCACCGGAGACTACATCAGGTACCCTACACACACACACACACACTGCTACTGTCCCGTAGGCTTCGGCCGGAGGACAGACCCCACGGGAGACTACATCAGGTACCCTACCACACACACACACACACTGCTACTGTCCCGTAGGCTTCGGCCGGAGGACAGACCCCACCGGAGACTACATCAGGTACCCTACACACACACACACACACACACTGCTACTGTCCCGTCGGCTTCGGCCGGAGGACAGACCCCACCGGAGACTACATCAGGTACCCTACCACACGCACGCACGCACGCACGCACGCACGCACGCACAGACTACGTCAGGTACCCTACCACACCCTACCCTGCTCCCAGAAACAATCAGATCCCTTAGATCAGCAGATCTACTGCTGGTGGTGCCCAGAACCAGGCTTAAAACCAGGGGAGACAGAGCTTTTGCGGCCGCTGCACCCAAGCTCTGGAACAGCCTCCCCCTCCACATACGGTTCGCTCAGACCCTGGAGGTTTTTAAATCCCTCCTAAAAACCCACCTGTTCTCCCTGGCCTTCCCCCCCACTTAGCCATCGTTAGGTCCCTGGCTTTTATTGTTTTATTGTTAAGTCCTTTTATCTTCTCTTCTTTTAATTGTTATCATATCTTGTATTGTGTTGCATCTTATTTAATATCCTGCACTTTACCTGTTCTACACCTGTGAAGCACTTTGGTTCCGCTGTTACTGTATGTAAATGTGCTATACAAATAAAGCTGACTTGACTTGACTTGACTACACACACACACACACACACACACACACACACACACACACACACACACACACCTCCTCTCTTAACTGTGTCTTGTGTGTGTGTCTGTGTCTGTCCAGGAGGTATATCCCCAAACTGAGGGACTACCCGAACCGGTACATCCACGAGCCCTGGACCGCCCCGGACTCGGTCCAGAAGGCGGCCGGCTGCGTGGTGGGGGTGGACTACCCCCGGCCCATGCTCAGCCACGCCCAGTGCAGCAGACTCAACATCGAGAGGATGAAGCAGGTCTACAGCACGCTGTCCAACTACAAGGGCCTGAGTGAGTGTCGTGGATTCAATTGATTCTTAATAGATTTAGTATAACTTATAAAGCACAAAGAGCTTAAATCAATTGTCTCCAAAGAGGCCTTTTATTAAGCAACGTCACATGAGAGCAGAGAGAAAAAGCAAGAAGCCCCCAACGATGGGTGGGACTCATATTCATAGAACTGTCCTTGTTCATGAGGTCACTATTCTTGGGAACCAATCATATTATACAAATCTGTGATTACACAAGTTATGGGCCCTGTCCATAGTCAGAATTATTCACTGCGCCACAGATCTTGGCCCGTCCCTTACAGGAAGGAAATGGGCCTTCCTTGAGTTCTGCTAGATTCACCAAACTGTAGAGAGACTTACATTTCTCAGTATAAAATGATATTAAACCACAACATGAGTATAGGCCACATACTCCGCAATGCATGGTCTGCCTAACACACACTCACACACACTGAGCAGTCACACACACACACACACACACACACAGTAGCCTTCTCTCCATCCTTAGGCAACTCCTCTCCTCTCCTCCACCCTCTACTCAAGTCCTCTCCTCCGTCCTCCACTCACGTTGTCCTCAAAAAAGCATTGGAGGAAAAAATGTAAGGCTAGATCTTCTCTTCTGTGATCCCACCCCCCATTTGATGAACCTAGTCATTTGGAGCCTTCCTTTTAGCAGCAGCAGGGGACCCAGAACAGACACAGCACAGTAGCTCATTATCCTCTACCCTGCTCAGGAACACTGGCTTCTACCACATATGTCAAGCCGTCCTCTGCCTCCTGTGATTAAACCAAAGAGCCATTCAAGTTACCAAAGCTATTTCTAACCCGTAGGAGCTTATCTAACTGTCAAAAATAATTGTCCTATTTTTGGAGAGGGAGCAACACTACCCATTGACCCTCCAAGAAGCTCTTAGTTAGATTAGAGAGCAGTCATGTCAAGTCATTATACCCTCAAGACCACCAGGACCAAGCTCCGGACCTGGTGGACCTCTTCAAGCTCACCTTCACCAGTTAACCCTCTCCCCCCCTCCCCTTCCCATGTGTCCCCAGCACTACCTTCATTAGGCCCCTATACTTTCTTTTATTTCTTTTTTGTCTTTTTATTATTACTACTCGATCTTTTCAGTTTGTAAAGTGTCTTTGAGTGTCTAGAAAAGCACTATATAAGTCTAATGTATTATTATTATTATTATTATTATAATTATTATTATTATTATTATTATTATTATTATTATTATTATATGTCTCATTTAATGATGAAGATCTCTTTCTCTCAGGTTTGCTTGGTTCGGTATCAACGATCCAAGAGGAGGCGGAGTCAGGGATGACTGACAGCTCCCAGACCCACAGCAGCACGAGTGGTACGTAGATGGAGGGCTGTGATTGTGTTTGTTGTCATTGTTTAGTTTCTGTTCCTACATGCCTTAAGATCCCCTGTCTTATGTAGGAGCTGTAGTTTCTGTCTTATGAAGGAGCTGCCCTCGTTTAGAATTATTTAGAAATGCAACAACATTACAAAACAATCAGAGATATATAGTGTGGAACACATACAGTATGAGCCTATGTCTACACGTTGCATTTCTATGTTCAAGGTGCTGAACTCAGTGGCCTTATCATGATACTCTGGATGTATCCTCACATTTGCAATGGTGTATGCTGCCCCCTGCTGGCGGTGTTGTGTCATCTGTGTATCTCATAATAATAATAATAATAATAATAATAATAATAATAATAATAACTTGGAGTTGTATAGCGCCTTTCATAAAACCCAAGGACGCTTTACAATTCTAGAGGAAATGGTCAGACAGACAAAACAGGAAAACAAACAAAACAAAACAGAAACAGTGACTAGGGGCCAAAGGCCTTGGTGAACAGATGCTGAAGGCTCTGTCCCCAAAGGTCCGTAGGTTGGTGCGGGGGGTGGACAGCAGGCCCATGTCTGCGGACCTCAGGTTCCGGGAAGGGGTATGTTGGGGGAGGAGGTCGGTTAGGTACTGGGGGGCGCAGGCGTGGAGGGATTTGTAGGTGAGGAGGAGGATTTTGTAGGTGATGCGGGACTTGATTCTAAGTGTCGTCGTCCCCCCCTTGTCCTTCCCAGACTCGTGCTCGTCCTCTGGGTCCGGGCGGCAGGGCGTGGCGGTGGTGGCGGCGGGAGGCCCCTCCCCCCCGCGGCAGGGCGTAACCGTGGTGACAGCGGGCCCCTCCCCCCCGCGGAAGAGGGGCCGGCCGGCGGAGCTGCAGGAGGTCCCGGGGAGGGGCAGCCCGCCCAAGCTGCAGTGCTGCGCTGGCGCCGGCCGCAGGAGCTCTGACAGCTCCCAGTGATGACGGGTAAGGCGGGTCACTGTACTGTGTCTAGGTCTCTCCCTAAACATGCCATGGTTGATTCATTGAAACGAGAACCGTTAGGCTTGGTTTGGTGTCGTCAGGCCGTTACAAATTGTGTTGACAGACGTACCAGAAAGCCTATTCTTACCATACTAATGGACCTATCGCTAAGCCACGCCCCAAAATCTAAATTGTCCAATCATATCACAGTGTAAATGGCCATAGATCCCAGAATGACATCAACATTTACATTAACATATACATTTTTGGCATTTAGCAGACGCCTTATTCCAAAGCGACTTACAATCGATACATTTGACTAAGCAAGTGAATCATCGATCCACCAGTCGTAGCAGGAAGAGTAATCCAGCTCAGGCCAGGGGCCATTGGCAGTCTCAGTGGCATCAATACACTTCAAAGTGTACTCATCAGTCTGTTTGTCTTTTCTGTAGAGTTGACGCTACGCATGACGGAGGGGAACCCCAGTCGCAAAGAAAAAAAAACCCTGCACCACCCCCGCCTCCTCCGACTGTCACCACCATCCCAACCTGCAAACAACAACAACGACAACAACAACAACAACAACAACCAGGATAGCAAAGCAGAACATGTATATGTGACAGGGGCTGGTGTTCTGTTCCCCAAGTCGGCAAGCTCATTTTTTTTTTTTTTTTTACAGATTATGAAGATTACATTTAAAAGTATGTGTCGTATGTTCAAATCTGAAAATAGTTGAAGAAGATACTATGATTATTTGAATGTTGGTAGACCTTGAACCAAAATAGCTGAGAAAATCGCCCGGAATCAACAGACTGCGCTTCATCACGCTTGCTAGCTACCTAGCAGCTAACAACGAAGACCATCACTATGGAACGTCTAACATCTGCATGTTTAGAACATCACAACGTTCTGATGGAACATGAAAATGCTAAAAACACATAACTAGATGGTCACACAGTCCTTACTTTTGAACAGTCCTAAAACATTGTTTGTTTGTCTACAAGACAAGTATCGCTAACACTCACCCAGTACAAAGCAAGACTGCAGACGATACAGTGAATCCAAAACAAACTGCGTTCGCTGACAGATTCTAAGTATTTAGAAATCCTAAAACTGTTGTTTGTTAAATTGAGCCCACTCTTCAACACAAAAACCCCACGAAAAACACACTTAAACCCCCCCCGGAAAAAGCACTTTTTTCCCCTCTAATTTCTGTGACTTCATGATTCCCGACTTGCTATCCCTTTCACCAGCCTCTGTCACGCGTGTGCAGCAATGGAGAACTGTTGATTGCCCCATTACCGCCATGTCATCCTCAAGGTTTCAGTGCTCTATAGGCTCTAGGTCAAGCTGTTACTCTCAGTACGTGCAGAGAGAGATCTCTGCAGTGTTTTTATTTAGCTGATCAGTTCCTGTTTCACTGATCAGAGTGTGTTCAGTTAACTCTCCGAGGTGTGTGTGTGTGTGTGTGTGTGTGTGTGTGTGTGTGTGTGTGTGTGTGTGGCGGGTTGTACACGTTCTATTCTGTGCTGGTGTGTTTTAAGGGCTAGCTGCTTGTCTCTGACACAACGTCTGGTGGGGACATGAACCAAGTCACGGTGTCGCGTTAGACGGCATCGTTAAGACGTAATTAAGACGTAAAAATAAGCTCAGTGTTCTCGTTTTCATAAAACGGTACAGGTACTATAATTTGCACAATATAAACGCACAATCCACAAAATGGAAAATGTGATGATAGTCTGGTGGGATCATACAGTTAATGGTATGGCCAACAGCAGTCTAAACGTGGTAAAAGCACTTACTTAAGTATGGGACCCAGGCTAAAGTCCAAGACTGTCAGCAGGGTTATGCACTAGCATAGCTTCTGTGTACCACATGAGACGGTGATGTCAGAAGCACTTGGCTGTACAGGGGTTCCCAGACGAGAAGAGATGAGTCACGTGCTCAAGTCACAAATCTGCCCCTACCTACCTCCTTAACACTAGAACAGCCGTGCCTTTTTACCGACTAAAAGACTTTAGCCGACTCTTTAGAATGTAAATCTGCTATTTACACACAACGACCACTAGTTGGCCGCTTGTAAATTAAATAGCCTGCCTCCTACACCGAAAATCTGCGAAATAGCTTTATATATTAGCTTATCCTGATGTGATTTTGTGAAAATGTAAGGATACTGGGGTGGTAGAACGCACATATCTAGGAAAAGTCATGAAAGGAGGGTCCTGAAATTTGATCGAGTGCGGAGATATAACATGTTTTTTTTTTACTCACAGGGGTCATGACCCCTCATGGCTGTTCTAGTGTTAATGCACATGAACATTTACAATAGTGTTTTACCTTTCAGATGTTCACAAGTGGGTACGGTGTAGCAGATAGGGGTGGATTTGGGATGGAGTCTGTAGATGTCTCTCATCATCGGGTCTGGAGGACAGCTGTCTGGGAACGCCTTGTATACGGGCATGCTTACTCCTTATACCTAGTGCCATACTATTAGCAATGTGTACACTACAAGATACAGCTTAATCACCATTGTGATTTTTAGAGGTTGAATTATTTTTCTCTTAATCCTCTTTTAGACTTCCATCTTATCTTATCTACGAGGCCCCAGGTTGTCTCTGCTATCTTTCGATCGGAATTTGTTTTGGCAATAATCTGGCTGGCTTCAAGAGATTGCTGCTGCTTAACAGCTTCTCAGTTAAGACTTGTTTTTTTCCGTTGTCATTGTTTTTTTGTTTTTTTTCCATTTGTATCTTATTGATTCTCCGAATAACACTGCATAAAACACATTCCAGTTAGATAAGCTTTTGTATGCCCCGGCTGCTCGAAGTGTACTTAAGCTTATGGTTTTGTTTGTTATGGGTTTTTCCTAATGAAGGTTGTTTTTTGTTATGTCGTCGAACTTGAGTATAGTTCCATTTGAAAAGTAAAACACTCCCTTTCTCTCTGAGCAAACTCCACGGACAATGCCACCAACACAAAAGTCGAGTGGAAAGGTTTGAAGAAAGAAAGAAAACAAAATGTGAAAGCCACATAGCATTGCACAAGAAAGTCTATTCACTTTATTTTCAGCTTGCATTTAAGTATTGACAGGTTTGTAAACAATGACCTGCATTGCGTAGAGCCCTTTATTTCAGTTGATCCGTCTGATGGTGGACTTGATGCAATACTGAAAGCCTAAGGTAACTAGCATGGGAGTGGCTGTACTTATTATAATGTGAAGATTACGTTTGATCTCCTCTATGTAGGATTAGCGATGGAAATATTCTCATATTTCATCTTGCTCTTGTTGTCTTCCACTCTTGGGACAGGTATAATATCTTAGATTTATATAGCGCCTTTCTCAGACCCAAGGACGCTTTACAGATTTCATAGACAGACAGAACAGAAAAACAAAACAATGAAACAAGGACAACGAGAGTGACAAAACTAGACTCGAGGCCAAAGGTCTTAAAGTTGGTCAAGTATGTCAATCTCACAAGTAAGATGGGCAGCCTGACATACAGATACAGTGGGGAAAAGAAGTATTTCACCCCCTGCTGATTTTGTGAGTTTTGTGAGTCACTGTCTTACAGTGAGAGGCCTAATCTGTGTGCCTCATGGTCACATAACCGGTCTGTGGGAGACAGCATTCTTGCTGGTTGGTAGAGGGTGAAATACTTATTTTACTCAATAAAACGCACATTTTTTCTTTAGATTCTGTCTCTCACTGTTCAAATTAACCTACCATTAAAATTATAGACTGTAAATGTCTTTGTAAGGGGGTAAACTCACAAAGTCAGCACTCTGCAGGGGGTGAAATACTTCTTTTCCCCACAACTATTCACATGAAATTTAGACCAGACTAACTCAATTAATTAATTAATTAATTAATTTAGTATTAACTCAATAAAACTACACAGCTAAAGAAATGGTAACACTCCAATCCATAAAAAAAGTTATTAATACTGATTTCCCCCCCTGTACCAGCTTAGCATGGGTGCCTTCTCTGAGACCGCCCTCCATCTCCATAGTGCTGAGCTCTCACAGCTCACTGGAGCTATCGCTAGTTAGCAAATATCAAAACAATAACAACCCTCGGCCAGCACAGAAGTCTTTAACGTTCCTCTACAACGCGCTGTCCTTATTGGCACTGACTCGTCTCAGGAACGTTGCAGCGGACTCTGTTCTCTTTTTATTTGTGTATTCAATTTATTTAAGACGTGAAAGGCAAATTATTATTATTATTTTGTCTAGATTTTGTGGCAGCTTTTGGACGTTTTTTTGGGGACGTTGTGTTGAAAAATGTGAACAGGGAGAAGTGGCCATGTCGAGGTCCGCCTCAGTGGACATGAGCTTCTCTGGACATTCATGTACAGTCGACAATTCATGTTGTGAGCCTAAAGGAGAATCCACCACAGAATAATATTTTTCTGAGATGTTTCATTCCCCGTGGTGTCTTCATACAGTCCATATCCTTGCCACATGCTGTGTATGTCCCTACAAGTTCGGTATATATCCCTACAAATCTGCAGGCCTCAATCGCAAATGAATGAAGAAGATTGGGACCATGTGGTTCAAATGGAAAAAGTGTAGGTGTGTGACGAACACTTATTCTTGATGACAGACACTAATGGTATAAGTTCCTACCCTGGGAATACTAGTGAAATCATGTGTTGATTCAACTCTCAAAAAGCAAGGAATCGTGCCAAGGGAAAAATTAAATTGTTTCATTATGGTCACTTTATTCAAGAGGCAAACCCAAGTGTGTCTCAGGAGGCAGTGTTGCATAACAACAAGATCATGTCACATGTCCTATACAGCCCCCCCCCCCCCCCCCCCCTCTTTTCCATTTCCATTTTTTGTAAAATGGATGTGCTCTAAATCATATTTTGTTTTGCGTTTGTTTTTACTTAATTTGTAAACGTGTAAATAATAATTAAATGCTGCTTCTCTACGTAATCACCTGGTGGCTAATGTCTCCTTTCTTTTCGATGGTCTTTGATGAACTTTGACCTTTTATTTAACCAGATAAAATCAATTGAGAACAAATTCTCATTTTCAATGATGATCTGGCCAAGAGGCCCCGGCAAGAATAAAAACAAACATCTAAACAGAAATACTCAGTCAACTTGTAAATAAGTCTGTATTGCTTAACTTTACACATATTTCACAATATATTGTTTTGCTGTGCTGTGGTAGAGAAGGCAAGAGACCATCTAGTGTTCACACATTCAAGCTCGTTGTCTGTGAGCGGAGAGTTCCTATGATATAAATTCTCTATAGATCTAGATCTGTCTCAAACTATGCCGTGTTGGGTCCTTGAATTTGAGGGAACTGAGTCTTGAAAGTCCTTGAAAGGTGCTTGAACTTTATGTTTCAGAAGGTGCATACAGCTAATTGTAATAGCATGTGGGATCTTGAGAGCAGCCATGCCAATTGTGAGTCTCTCAAAAGATATTTCTGAATAATAATATGTTTACTCATTAATCCAGCCTTATGACATACTCTATACCCCCCCCCCCCCCCCAGTCCAGTTAAATCCTTTCTTCCCATCTGGCCACAATTCCTGGAAAAAAAATTAGGGAGATTTTAGAACATGGAAACTTTGTGTCCAAGGTAATGAAAAATAATGATCTTTGAAATGAGCTGTGAGGTGCCTCATCGAGTCAGCCCCATTTCCCCGAGCGTTTCTTACTGTCATAAACTTTGTGTAGTCGGGGAGATATTAATCTGGTCTCAGGACGATTGTTGTACCAGCTCTCGCTGATCTAGAACGTCTCGCCGAAGTGGGATGCACTGAATGACGTCCTGGTTCCCCTCAATGTACACTGTCCACTGCCCAAACATATGGAAAATCTTTCTCAGGAATTTCTTCACCTCCCATCTCTGTTTTCTCCATTAAACATGACAAGGTTTTTCCTCAAACCGACTCTCCTTATCCAAACCCAGCCAAGACGCTTTTCCCTCCCCTGACCCATTCAGTAATGCACAGGACTCTGCAAGGACAGGCAGGACGATAGCGGAGACAAACAGTGGAGAGAGAGTGGAAAGACAAGATGAGTATGCAAATGCTTGTTGAACATGACAGAGTGGCATAGTGGGTTACTACTTAACTTGTGACCAGGGGTGTTGTGAAAGGGTTAAAACTCTCTCCTTCATTTTCTGGAAAGTGAGTTGTACTCTCATCCACGACCACGTCAGACTTTCAGAGCAGAGAGACAGAAAGAAGAGAAACGTGGGGTTGAATAGAAATATAGAATGGTCTGATCTCTGATCAGAGGATCTTATCAGACCTCTGTCAGTGACACGTCCTCTAAGGTGACCCAGTTGGCGCTGCCCGGCAAGACAGCCCCGATGCCCCCTCATCTGCACCCCCGAGCGCGCCACCTCTCCTTACTCCTTCTACTTCATCTACTCCTTCTCTGCCTCAAAGGCACCGCCTGGCCGCAAGGTAAGATCTACAGCTCATCATATTATTGTTGGATTCACATCTGAATCAAGTATATTTGCATATAAGGGGTTGGAAAGTTATGCAGAATCGAATGGTGTGTTTTTTTAATAGTAGTCAGTCACTGAGTCAGTCACATTGCTGCCCTCTCTTCTTGGTGAGTCAGAATGCCACATACTCGCTCTGTCTGGTTTGTGGGCTGCCCCCTCTGCCCATGGTTGAGGAGATTTTCATTAGGTGACTTTTCTTTGTTTGTTGTTCTTGTTGTGTAACACGGCTTGTGTGTTTGGAAATCTCTCTACTTAGAGGCTCTTAAGTAAGTAACCTTGGACATGGACATACAGTATATGGACAGTTTGGGGTGTCTGGGATGGCAGTTAATCCACTATCCCTGTTTCCCTGTGGGGTTATTGTTGCTGAATCCAGGAAGACTAGCACCGGTCACTATAGAGGTGTCTGCTCATGTGGATTTGAAAGAGAATCAAGATAACCTGTTCAACAGAAGTCATAGAGGGAATGAACTGATTTAAATGCAGAAACTGGGGTAGATCATCAGAATCATATCAATCATTCATATGAATTAACTTGTGACTGGCTTGACCTGAGGAATGACTTGACTTGACTTGCTTGATTCTCACCACAGTAACTTGAGACTTGCTTGTGACTTGCACATGTATGACTTACTCCCACCTCTGCTATACACTACGTCTTAATAACACAACATGTGAACTCAAACTGGAAAGGCAGATTTTCGTAGCTCGATAAGGAACATCTAGAGAAACCATCATGCTTTGTGGCAGGTGACAGAATGGCCTCCCAAATGACAGTCTTTCAGATGATTGTAGCTCTACAGTGAACAGTGACATATGTTTACCAATCAATCACATGGAGGTCTATATTTATGTAGAAGTCCATATTTGACTCACCCTTAAACATTGGTTTTAAGTGCAAGAATCCAAGCCCATTTCTGTAGAAAGCAAGAAGCTGTGTTCCAGAAAGCCACGCCCACTAAACTATACCTCCAGGAACAAGTCTGCTGAATCATCTCTGCTCAACCTTACATTGATCCTCTTCCACAGAATCCACACCCGACTTTACAATGACGTGACCTGTCATACTGCTAATCTCTCCATTTATATATATTATATTTAAAAGGAAATTAAGGCGGAGAAGGCGTCAATCACACAATACAAAGCACTTACCGGTAACTACTTCTGATCTTATGAAATAGGATATGATTGATTAAACAAACGTCTCTTTATGATGACTAGGGTGTGTTTTGTTTTGTGTGGACCCCAGTGTGATATTTCATCAACGTTGCTAAAGGAATATCCAGTCTTATTTTTATGGCCAGATTTTTTTAATGAATCAGTTTCTAAGCAAAACGTCATCATAATAAGCCTGGATTTTCCTTTAGCGACATTGATGGAATACCCGCCTGGAACATCTTATAATAGCTCAAGTTCAAGTTTATTGTCATATGTATTAATACAATGACATTCTTCAGCCTGGTCTCTCTCTGTAGTATCACACAGAAACAAACATAGTCCACAATACAAACACAACAACAATACAGTACAAGGTGCTTAGAGCAGGGTGTAAAGGTCTTAGAGCAGGGTGTAAAGGTCTTAGAGCAGGGTGTAAAGGTCTTAGAGCAGGGTGTAAAGGTCTTAGAGCAGGGTGTAAAGGTCTTAGAGCAGGGTGTAAAGGTCTTAGAACAGGGTGTAAAGTGCCATGTACAGTGCGCATGGTTCAGCTGTTCAGCAACCTAACTGCCTGTGGGAAGAAACTAGAGCTACAGCTAATGGGGACGCAGGAGGTAGAGTTGCCATCTAATGATCACAAGGTTGGCAGATCGACGGTTCGAGCCCCGGCTGGCCACATGTCGAAGTGTCCTTGGGCAAGACACTGAACCCCAAAATTGCTCCCAATGAGCGGGCCGGCGCCTTGCATGGCAGCTTGCCGCCATTGGTGTGTGGATGTGTGTGTGAATGGGTGAATGAGAGGCCGTTGTAAAGCGCTTTGGAGCAGCAAAAAAGGCGCTATATAAGTGCAGTCCATTTACCAAGTAAGCTAAGGGAGATCCAAATAAACACGTTACGTTAAACATGTTCAGATACGAGAGGGACAGAGCAGAACTGCCCCAGCCCTGAGTGGAGCAGCCTGTGTCGGGACTGTTGTCAGTCTCACCTGATCCAGTGCCGGTGTCCCTCCCAGGGGACCCGGGTGGGCTACTCTGTCCCCTGCTGCCACAACACCCTGGGTCAATGTGACCCCTGCATCATCCACCCCGGTAAGCAAGCACACACACACACACACACACACACACACACACACACACACACACACACACACAGGCCTCATCAAGGACATTTACTCTTTACTCCATCCTCACTGTCTTTTCAGTATGTCTTAACTCTCTCTCTCTCTGTCTCTCTCTCTCTGTCTCTCTCTCTCTACCTCTCTCTCTGTCTCTCTCTACCTCTCTCCCTCTCTCTCTCTCTCTGTCTCTCTCTCTGTCTCTCTCTCTCTGTCTCTCTCTCTCTCTGTCTCTCTCTGTCTCTCTCTCTCTATCTATCTCTCTCTCTCTCTCTCTGTCTCTCTCTCTGTCTCTGTCTCTGTCTCTGTCTCTGTCTCTGTCTCTCTTTCTCTCTCTCTGTCTCTCTCTCTCTGTCTCTCTCTCTCTGTTTCTCTCTCTCTCTCTCTCTCTCTCAGGCTGCAGTCTGTTTGAGAACTGTAAAATATGTCACAATGGGACATGGGAAGCGAAGGACGATTTTTTCATCCGAGGGAAATTCTGTACAGAATGTCGACAGGGTTGGGCAGGTGGAGACTGCAAGAGTGAGTTAATTAATAACACGTCACAATGATATCAGATTCCCTTAGTACTGGGCAGCTAGAACAAACATCTTAAATGATCTCTCCGTCTTGTGCTGTGGGTTGATGATGACACATCTGGTCGATGACACATCCATCTGGCTCCTTCCTGGAATGTGAGCTGTGTGTAGCGTGCGGAGGGGTGATTCGCAGAGCCCAAGGTGACGTGGTCCTGGAGGGTTACCCCATCAACGCCCACTGTGAGTGGAGGGTGCAAGTCGAGCGAGGGCAGAGTGTTGAACTCAGGTGGGTTCAAAGACGCTGACAATATGGGAGAAACGGAAAACACAGAAACAACAAGCAACAGATAACATGAGCACATAGAACACAGAGTTAACGAACGGGGAGGGGGGTGGCAGGGTTAGGGGAGATGGTTAGGGGGTAGGGGAGGTTGTATGCATGTCCAGGCGGGGGGAGGGGGTGGCAGGGTTAGGGGAGATGGGTAGGGGGTAGGGGAGGTTGTATGTATGTCCAGGGGGGGAGGGGGGGTGGCAGGGTTAGGGGAAATGGGTAGGGATAGGGGAGGTTGTGTTGCAAAATGTCCTTGGTCAACAACCCAACAAACACCTGCAATCCCAAGCCTTTTTGTATCCCACAATGACAAGGCGAAACAGAAAAAGATAATCTACAACTATTCAGATCCTTTAGCTGATAGCTGTTGAATGAGAAAAATGCGTGTGTGTGTGTGTGTGAGTGAAAACTGAACTGTTTTTGTCTGTACAGGTTCTCAATGCTCAGCCTAGAGGCTGACCATAACTGTCGCTATGACTACGTGGAGCTGCGTGACGGCGACAGCCTGGAATCACCCGTCATTGGCAGGTTCTGTGGGAATGAGCTGCCTCCACCAATCAGAAGCCCTGGGAACCTTCTTCACATTCTGTTTGTTTCCGACGGTTACAACAACTTCGATGGCTTCTATGCCACGTTCCAGGAGAGTTCAGGTACGTATGACTAGGATGAAAAACACTTACACATATCCTTCTCACTTGTAATATTGTGTAATCAATCCAAACATCTCTATATACCCAGCTGTGCTTATCTATTGATCTAGTCAGCCCTCAAAACCCACCTGTTCTAAGGCCTTTGGCCTCTAGTCTAGTTTGTCACTCTCGCTGTCTTTGTTTCTTTGCTTTGTTTTTCTGTTCTGTCTGTCTGACTGTCTGTCTATGAAATCTGTTAAGCGTCCTTGGGTTTGAGAAAGGCGCTATATAAATCTAAGATATTATTATTATTATTCATCGTCATCTTTTGATCTTCATCACCGACCCCCCTCCCCCCCTTTTCCCTGTCACCCCCCCCGTCCCCCTCCCACCGCAGTGTGCAATCCCTCTCCCTGTCTCCACCAAGGCACCTGCTTCCTGGATCCAGTCCAGTCGTTCCGCTGTGCGTGTCTGGCCGGTTACACGGGTCAACACTGTGAGAACGGTTCGTGACGCATCTCTTCCTCTCCTCCTCTCTTCCTCTCTTCCTCTCTTCCTCATGTGACCTGACCATGTGAACTCAAACTGTAAACGCAGATTTTCGTAGCTCCATAAGGAACATCTGCAGAAACCATCATGCTTTGTGGCAGGTGACAAAATGGCCTCCCAAATGACAGTCTGTCAGATGATTGTAGCTCTACAGTGAACAGTCACAGTGACATATGTTTACCAAACACGGGGGGTCTATATTTCCGGTAGAATCAACAGCCTTGTCGCTGACAGAATTAAGTAAACAAAGCAGTCATTCCCTTTAACATTGACCTTATCAGATGACGACACAAAATTGCTCCCAGTGAGCGGGCCGGCGCCTTGCATGGCAGCTTGCCGCCGTTGGTGTGTGAACGTGTGTGTGAATGGATGAACGAGAGGCCGCTGTAAAGCGCTTTGGAGCAGCTTTGGAGCAGCAAAAAAGGAGCTATATAAGTGCAGTCCATTTACCATTTACCATTTACCATTTACACAGATTTGTTTCTCTCGCTCCTGTTTTGCTCTTTGGGAGAGTACAAGTCTGGATGTGATGTGCACGGTGTGTTTGATGGGTTGACAGTTGCCACCAGGAGTCAGGCTGTCTGTGAGAGCCCAGAGAGACCGCTGAATGGGGACTTCCTCCCGTTCTATGGACTCGGGAACGAGCTCCTGTCTGTCCAGTACCTGTGCCACCCTCCCTACACGCTGAGAGGCCCCCCGCAGAGAACCTGCCAGTCCGACGCCACCTGGACTGGCACAGCGCCCACCTGTATTAAAGGTATGTACTGTGTAGGTGTACCTGTATTAAAGGTACATACATTTTACATTTACATTTTTGGCATTTAGCAGACGCCTTATTCCAAAGCGACTTACAATCAATACATTTGACTAAGCAAGTGAATCATCAATCCACCAGTCGTATCAGGAAGAGTAATCCAGCTCAGGCCCGGGGCCACTGATAGAAGGAAAAACCTTCTTCTATCACCTTCTTCTAATTTTTATATATATAAAAATATATATTTATATAGACACTGGAGAAACAGAGAAACAGTACAAGGGGGTCAATAGAAGACTCTGTGCTGGGGGGCAGTAGATGTCTCAGGAGGACCAACCTTAAGGTTAACCTTCAGGTTACACGCGGGCTGCTGCTTATCTGCGTGGTCCGGGGGATCCGTTCCTCCTCCGGGAGAGTGTGTGTGTCACTGTCTACTCTGGCTGGGTTCTGGCTGTGTGTGTGTGTGTGTGTGTGTGTGTGTGTGTGTAGAGCTTCTTCACTGCCACTGTCTGACTCTCCATCTCTGCTGCTGCCGTCGCTGTCAGCTGAGAGCTGCTACCCTAGCAGCACTGCTGTCACTGGCGGGGGGGTGGGGGGGTGGGGGGGTGTAACCTGAAGAGATGGGTCTTCAGTCTACGACACAAGCCATATCCTGTGTAGGTCATTGCTTGACAGAGAGATGTGTGTAAGAGTAGGCTGTAGGATCTCCCTTGGGGTTCTGTCTGCCTCCCTATGTACTTTTCACTTTCCTCTGCGATCCATTCATTAACTACTTTCTTTCTTTCTTTTCTTCTCCAAACAACCCCCCCCCCGCCCCCCCCCCCCCTCCTCCCTTTCTCCCCTCCCCCCCCCCCCCCCCCTCTTCTCTTTTGCCCTTCTGCCATACAGACCAAGTCAAGGTCAAGGGGTCTGTTTGCCCCCCTCCCCCCAGGCTGTCTCATGGCTACTTTAAGCTGGTTCCGGGTTCCGCTGGAGGCCCTGATACAGTTGAGTTCATCTGTAATCGTTCCTATATCCTGAGTGGAACTTTCCGGAGCACCTGTCTGTTTGACGGCAAGTGGAGTGGCAGAACACCGCGGTGTGTGAAAGGTAACAGGAACATTCCAGAACACTCCAGACACTCCAACCTTTTTTTGGTTCCAAGTTAAACCCTTTCCACAGAGGGTTCTAAAATGGAACCCAAAAAGGTTCTACATGGAAGGCAAAATTCCATGACTCTTAAAAAAAGAGGGGAAAAAATGATGTCAATCGATTTCTTATCTCATGTGTTCTTATAATAATCATAATAATCATAATAATCATTATAATAATCATAATAATCATAATAATAATCATAATAAGCATAATAAGCATAATAAGCATAATAATATTACATTAGACTTATTTAGAGCTTTTCTAGACACTCAAAGATGCTTTACAAACTGAAAAGATCGAGTAGTAATAATAAAAAGAAACAAAAAATAATAAAAGAAAGTATAGTCTTTGTAGGACAATCTACTCTGTATACTGCAATCACACCTAGATTTCGGGTGGAGAAGCGGCGAACAAGCAACGCCAGCGTCCTCTCTCAACCGGCATTTTTAAAATGTTATAATATACACTTATACCATGTGTGTGTCTAATATGTGTACACCATTTTTGTGTATTTCTCCAGCCTGTCAAGAGCCTAAAGTGTCTGAGCTGGTGAGACAGAGGGTAGTGAAGCCGCCCAGCCCATCCAGGTATTGAACTGTCCCTAACAGTGACTATCTGCATGTGCATGCATAGATTTTAAAAAGGCCTCTAGTTTTTGGAGTGCATACATACTACAGTTTGTTTTATGTTACGGCTGGGCCGTCACACACGCCCTCCCCCGCCCCCACAACCCGAGCACAGCGTGCTCTCCGCCGCAGGTGAAGCTCGTTCCCGGTGATTGGAGGGTTATCCAGCCACAGTCAAACCCACACACCTGTCTCCACTCCCCAATCAACCCTCTGGCTACATCTACCCTGGACTCCCTTCAATCACCGTCAGTTCTTCCCTAAGAATGACCTGGCAAGTATCCTCCGTGATTAGTTATGAACTTTACTCTTGTGCCTATTCTTATGATTCGTTGATATCTTATGTACTGGCCTACCGTGGAGACTTACCCTGCTTTCCTGTTCCTCCACAGCCCATGCCAACCACTACCGCCATCCCGCCAGGTTGAAACCCCCAGCCCGCCAGGCTGAAACCTCCGGACTCATCATCTGTGTTTCCACCCACCTGCACTGTAAATAAATACCCTACGGGGCTAACACTCTATTCTGCCTCCGGTGTCGTGTCCTTGAGCTCCCTCGCCCCCGTGTCATAACAGAAGAACTGACCATGCAATTGGGCTCAGACGACACGAAGGACCGGGCACCATCTCCCACCCCTGGATCCGGTCCGACGGCTATCCAGGTCCTCGACGAACACACTCACCTCCTCCAGGCGGCCGCTACAGCGTGCCAGGCCCTGAACACTCGCATGACAACCCAGGAGGCTAACCAGGAGCACCGCGCCACCCAGCTGCAGCACCTCATCTCTACGACCCAAGCGCTTACAGCACAGGTGGCCGCGCTCGCAGCCGTTGCCCCCCCCCCTGCTCTCCCTGACCCTGCCCAGCTACCGGCACCACCTACTGGACAGTCACGGGAGCCCCACCTAGCCAGCCCCCGCCCCTTCGACGGAGCCTTCGCCCAGTTCCGAGGCTTCATCCTCCAGTGCGAGCTGGTGTTCTCGCATCAGCCCAGCCAGTTCTGGTCGCCGGCAGCCCGGGTGGCGTTCATCACCAACCTCACCACCGGCGACGCCCTGAATTGGGTCCAGGCCACCCTCTGCGCCCGCCCTGACCTGTTCGGTGACTACGCTACCTTCCTCACGGAGTTCAAGAGGGTTTTCGACCACCCCACTGCAGGACAGGAGGTCGGGGCGCGACTGATGTCACTCCACCAGGGGAACCGGACCGCGGCGGCCTACTCTACCGAGTTTCGCACCCTGGCAGCCGGAAGCGGATGGAATGACAGGGCACTGCGATCTGCTTTCCGCCAGGGGCTGAGTGAGGCCATCAAGGACGAGCTCGTCCGGGACAGACCCGCCGCCCTGGACGAACTAGTGGCCCTAGCCATCGACGTTGACGAGCGCTCCCGGGAGCGTCGGAGAGAGAGAGGGCGCTACCAGACCAGCTCGCCACGCCCCCAGGACCCTATCGTCACAGCCAACCCCTCCTCCGCACGGGAGTCGACCTACACCCCATGCACTGGCGAGGAGCCGATGCAGCTTGGTCGAGCCCGCCTCACCACGGCGGAGAAGGAGAGGAGAAGGGCCCAGGGCCTGTGCCTCTACTGTGGAGAGAAGGGACACCTCCGTGACACCTGCCCGTCCCTATCAAAAGGGGCAGGCTCACCCGAAGGGGGAATCCGGGTGAGCCGTGTCTCTCAATCCCCACCTACCACCAGCCCAGCCAGGTTCTCTGTCACCCTCTCCTGGCAGGGGCAGAACCTCACGGTCGAGGCCATTATTGACTCGGGAGCAGACGAGAACTTTATGGACGCCCAGCTGGCCCGCTCAGCTGCCGTTCCCCTCGTTGCCCTCGAGACCCCCCTCTCCGTCTCAGCCCTAGACGGACACAGCCTGGGGCCTCTCACCCACCGCTCTACACCCCTCTCCTTGACCGTCTCTGGGAACCATGTGGAGGAGATCCGGTTTTACATCCTCAAGACCCCCCAGTCCCCGCTCATCCTGGGACGACCGTGGCTCGAGCTCCACATTCCCCATGTCAGCTATGGTGAGGGACGTATCCTGAGCTGGAGTACCGCATGCTACGCCCGGTGCCTCCGTGCCGCCCATACCCCCACATCGCCTCTGCGACCGCCTCCGGCTCCCCCTGACCTCTCCTCCATCCCAGAGGTCTACCACGACCTCGGAGAGGCCTTCAGCAAGGAGCGTGCTCGCACCCTGCCGCCTCACCGGCCCTACGACTGTGCCGTCGAGCTCCGCCCTGGCAACAAACTTCCGGTCAGTCGCCTCTACAACCTTGCCCCCCCGGAGAAGGCAGCCATGGACACCTACATCTCCGACTGTCTGGCTGAGGGGCTCATCCGTCCATCACACTCCCCGGTGGCAGCGGGGTTTTTCTTCGTGAAGAAGAAGGATGGAACCCTCAGGCCATGCATTGACTACCGTGAGCTCAATGCCATCACCGTCCGGAACACCTATCCTCTCCCCCTCATGAGCTCCAACTTTGAGCCCCTCCTTGGGGCCACCATCTTCACTAAGCTGGACCTCCGGAACGCCTACCATCTGGTCCGGATTCGTGAGGGTGACGAGTGGAAGACGGCGTTCAAGACCCCCCGTGGCCACTATGAGTACCTGGTCATGCCCTTTGGTCTCACTAACGCCCCCTCCGTCTTTCAGGCCCTCATGAACGACGTCCTCAGGGACATGCTGGACATCTTTGTCGTCCTCTACCTGGATGACATCCTAGTATTCTCCAGGAACCCTGAGGAGCATGTCCAACATGTCCGCCTAGTCCTCCAGCGCCTACTGGAGAATCGCCTTTTTATTAAGGCTGAGAAGTGCTCGTTCCACACTCACTCTGTGGAATTCCTGGGGCTCATCGTGGAGGGTGGGTTGACTCGCCCTGACCCCAAGAAGACTCGGGCCGTCGTCGAGTGGGGCCAACCTACCACCCGGAAACAGCTGCAGTCATTTCTCGGCTTTGCCAACTTCTACCGGCGATTCATCCGGGACTTCAGCCGGGTAGCCGCCCCCCTCACTGCCCTCACCTCCCCCCTGCGCCAGTTCACGTGGACACCAGCAGCCAGCGCTGCCTTCAGTGACCTGAAGAGGCTCTTCACCTCGGCGCCGGTCCTAATCAACCCAGACCCCTCTAGGCCCTTCATTGTGGAAGTGGACGCCTCAGACACGGGCGTCGGTGGCGTGCTCTCTCAACGATCGGAGGACCAGACCGTGCACCCCTGCGCCTTCTACTCCCGCCGTTATACCTCCGCCGAGGCCAACTACGACATCGGGAACCGCGAGCTGCTGGCGGTGGTGGAGGCGTTCCACGAGTGGCGGCACTGGCTGGAGGGCGCAGAGCACCCCTTCACCGTCTGGTCGGACCACAAGAACCTAACCTACATCAAGTCGGCCAGGCGGTTGAACTCCCGTCAGGCACGCTGGGCCCTGTTCCTCGGGCGGTTTAACTTCCACCTCACGTTCCGTCCGGGCTCCCTGAACGCCAAGGCTGACTCCCTTTCTCGGCTCCATGCCGCAGAGGAGGAACCCACCACTCCTGACACCATCGTTCCATCCTCCCGGGTCGTTGGAGTGGTCACCCTGGAGATCGAGGCGGTGGTCAGAGCTGCACAGCGCACCCAGCCAGATCCCCGACCGGGGTCCCCCGGCCGTCTCTTCGTCCCGGACGCCGTCAGAACCAAGGTGATGCAGTGGGGCCACGCCAGCCGCTTCGCCTGCCATCCTGGGGCCCTACGCACACTGTCCTTCCTGCGCCGGCGGTTCTGGTGGTCCACCATGGCCGCGAACGTCAGGGAGTTCGTCTCGGCCTGCCCTACCTGCGCTCGCAGCAAGGCATCCCACCGGCCGCCTTCAGGACTGCTGCGGCCTCTACCTGTGCCCGGTCGACCGTGGTCCCACCTCGCCATGGACTTCGTGACCGGCCTTCCCCCGTCCCTAGGCAACACGGTCATCCTCACCATCGTGGACCGCTTCTCCAAGTCCGTGCGGTTGGTAGCTCTGGCAAAGCTACCGACCTCGGCGGAGACGGCGGAGCTACTCACCACCCACGTCTTCCGGCTTTACGGGCTTCCCCAGGATGTGGTTTCCGACCGTGGCCCCCAGTTCACATCCAAGGTGTGGCAGGCCTTCTGTTCGGGGATTGGGGCCACGACCAGCCTCTCCTCCGGCTACCATCCCCAGACCAATGGGCAGGCGGAGAGAGCCAACCAGAGCCTGGAGTCGGCACTCCGCTGCATGTCCTCCCTCCATCCATCCTCCTGGAGCAAGGACCTACCCTGGGTGGAGTACTCCCTGAACGCCATGGTGAATGAAGCCACCGGCCGGTCCCCCTTCGAGTGCTCCTTGGGGTACCAGCCACCCCTGCTTTCTACCCAGGAGGGCGAAGCGTCGGTACCATCAGTCCAGGCACACCTCCTTCGCTGTCGTCGGGTCTGGACCTCCGTACGCTCGGCCTTGCTTCGGGCCACCGCCCGAACTACCCGAAGCGCCAACCGTCGTCGCACTCCAGCTCCGGTGTACCAGGTGGGCCAGAGGGTCTGGCTCTCCACGGCGGATCTCCCCCTCAATGTCCCCTCCCGGAAGTTGGCGTCGAGGTACATCGGCCCCTACGTCATCGACCGGGTCATCAACCCCGCTGCCATCCGGCTGGTCCTCCCTCACTCCCTCCGTCGGATCCACCCGGTGTTCCACGTCTCCCGGGTTAAGCCCCATGTCGCCAGCGACCTGATGCCACCAGCCCCTGCACCGCCCCCTCCTCAGTTGGTGGATGGCCACCCCCAGTGGGCGGTAAGGAGGCTCCTCAGGGCTCGTCGCTGTGGCCGGGGTTTCCAGTACCTGGTGGACTGGGAAGGATATGGCCCAGAGGAACGGAGCTGGATTCCCCGGTCCCAGATCATGTCCCCAGCCCTCCTCAGGGACTTCTATCGGGCCCACCCGGAGGCTCCGGGCCGGTCGCCAGGAGGCTCCCCCTCGGGGGGGGGTCCTGTTACGGCTGGGCCGTCACACACGCCCTCCCCCGCCCCCACAACCCGAGCACAGCGTGCTCTCCGCCGCAGGTGAAGCTCGTTCCCGGTGATTGGAGGGTTATCCAGCCACAGTCAAACCCACACACCTGTCTCCACTCCCCAATCAACCCTCTGGCTACATCTACCCTGGACTCCCTTCAATCACCGTCAGTTCTTCCCTAAGAATGACCTGGCAAGTATCCTCCGTGATTAGTTATGAACTTTACTCTTGTGCCTATTCTTATGATTCGTTGATATCTTATGTACTGGCCTACCGTGGAGACTTACCCTGCTTTCCTGTTCCTCCACAGCCCATGCCAACCACTACCGCCATCCCGCCAGGTTGAAACCCCCAGCCCGCCAGGCTGAAACCTCCGGACTCATCATCTGTGTTTCCACCCACCTGCACTGTAAATAAATACCCTACGGGGCTAACACTCTATTCTGCCTCCGGTGTCGTGTCCTTGAGCTCCCTCGCCCCCGTGTCATAACATTTTATTTCAGATTCCATCACATCACATATGATACAGTATTTTTTTATTCTATGTGCTTTTGTACAAATATGTATCAGGGATATCTGATAGGGGGCGGCTGTGACGCAGGAGGTAGAGCCGCCGTCTAATGATCGCAAGGTTGGCAGATCGGCGGTTCGAACCCCGGCTGGCCACATGTCGAAGTGTCCTTGGGCAAGACACTGAACCCCAAATTGCTCCGAGTGAGCGGGGCCGGCGCCTTGCATGGCAGCTTGGCCGCCATTGGTGTGTGAATGTGTGTGTGAATGGGTGAATGAGAGGCCGTTGTAAAGCGCTTTGGATAAAGGCGCTATATAAGTGCAGTCCGTTTACATCTGCTCCCCTCCCTGTTCCCTAAAGGGAGAGTCTCGTCCACCATCTCTACTCCTCGTCCAGACATAAGGTGTACGACGCCCTCACACCCGGCCGGGACCCCCCCTCTGCCTTGGGGAACCCCCCCAGATCAGAGGGTCTGTCCCAGGGGGAGCTGCCTGGAGGTTTCCACCCCCTGTACACAAGCATCGAGTACCAGTGCGCCTCCCCTCTCTACCAGCACCACGGCAGCCCCCGACGCACCTGTCTGAAGTCTGGCAAATGGAGTGGGCGTCATGTCTCCTGCTCGCCAGGTGAGGGCAGCACAAGCCCAGCTTGGGTAGGAACGACCAATGTAATGGTGATGATGATGATGGCCTAAAACATTAGTCACCTTCAGAGATGGTCCGATCTCAGATCGTAACACGTTGATGACGACTTGTTCACTTAGAACAAGACTGGATTATGTTCCCAAAGGCGGCAGGCAGGCAGGGGCACAAGCATGACTATCAGTTATTAACACTCTCCTTTATCTCTCTCCCTCTCTCTCCTCTCCTCTCCTTCTGTTCTCCCCCCTCTCTCTCTCTCTCTCTCTCTCTCTCTCTCTCTCTCTCTCTCTCTCTCTCTCTCTCTCTCTCTCTCTCTCTCTCTCTCTCACAGTGTGTGGCATACTCCCAGCCTTCAGCCCCAAGAATCTCACAGGCGCTCATTGGCCCTGGCACGCAGCCATCTACCTCCTCCGCTCAGCATCCACCCGCAGTGCTGCTGTCATAACAGCCCAGCGGGAGGATGATGCAGTTACAGTGAGCGGCCAGCAGATGGCGCCAGAGGAGGGCGCTGCCTGGGAGCTGGTCTGCAGCGGAGCGCTTGTCACCCAGCGCAGCGTGGTGGTGGCAGCGCATTGCGTGGCAGGGCCGGATTGGCCCCTCCCTCCTGCCGTAGCTGACGTTAAGGTGGTGATGGGCATGAACTACAACTACCACGGTGACCGTCGGTTGAAGAAACTACAACACCTAAGGGTATGAGTTATTGTCGTGGATTTAATTGATTCTTTAATATATTGAGTAAAACTTATAAAGCACAAAGAGCTTAGATCAATTGTCTCCAAAGAGGCCTTTTATTAAGCAAAGTCACATGAGCGCAGAGAAAAACGAGCAGACCAATAAACAAGAAGCGAAAAGCCAAAAAGCCAAAAGCCCCCAACAATGGTGGGACTCATATTTATAGAACTGTCCTTGGTCATGAGGTCACTATTATTGGGAACAGTTTTCCTGTTCTGTCTGTCTATCTATGAAATCTGTTAAGCGTCCTTGGGTTTGAGAAAGGCGCTATATAAATCTAAGATAATATTATTATTATTATTATTATTATTATATAGATATGTTGTCAGAAGATTGTCATAGTGCCTGTAAAAACAAAAGCCAAGGTTATTTCTGGCAACAGTTTTAAAATACTTGTTAAATAACTGCCCATCCCGTCTTAACAGGAACAAGTTTGTCGTGGTTTGGCATGATGTCACACTCTTCCTAAGAAAAGTCACATTTCAAGTACCTGGAACTCATTCTTATGGGAACATTATCTCAAGATACATCTGAAATGGGAGTGTGTGCTCATTGTAATGCATGGAATGGAATGAGGAATGGTTAACATGGTTTAATGCATTACAATGAGCCCGTCCTCCGATTTTTATCTCCAACCAGCGTCCCCTGCTGCATACGCTACCGTTTCAGATGTAGCTTGAGATTATGTTCCCATAATAATAAGTTCTGTGTATGAAATGTGAAATGTGATGAAAAGTGTGACAGTCATGACAGTATGCACCATATTTTATTCATGAAAGTTAGGATACGGCCCTAGACAATCAGACCCATCCGAGATGTACAATGGAGGCTGTCTCAATGCTGAAAATCAGTGTGTGAATGTTTTGTCGCCAACGGCATTGAGAAAACCTCAACACACATGGCTGTCCGTGGGTCCAGCCAGGTCGCATGCCACGATTCGGTTGTTAAGTCTTGACGTCACGCATGACGTTTAGCAATTTCCGGGTCCAAATACAAAATTCCCCGCACCAGAGTACCAGTGTACTAAAGCGGTAGAATGACAGTTCAATCGTTTTTTAGACTGGGATCTATTCATACAACAAGGGACCACTTTCCTGTTTTTCCCATATTGTCAGGCAGGGTCTTTGAGCCTCGGAAAAGCGCTATACAAATATAATGAATTATTATTATTACTGCGGCATTTCGAAGAGAGCGCCTCAGCCAACGTTGGACCCGGAAACACGTCACGACTTGACAACCGAATACTCTCCACAGGCCAGCCATTTTGGCTCAAATACACGTGTGTCTTTGTGTGTCTTTGTGTGTCTCTCTGACTCAACAGGTTTCCTCCATTTCGGTCCATCCTAATTTCGACCCTGCGACCCTGGACTCAGACTTGGCTGTCCTCCAGCTCCTGGACAAGGCCAAGATCGGCGAGCACTTCGCGCCCGTGTGTCTACCCAAAATGCAAGGCGGCGAGGTGACCACCCAACAGGCGTATGCGGCTAGCTGGCCCCTCGCGGTCGACGCCAGACCCAAACCCACGGCCGTGGTCGAAGCTAAGACTGCCCAGACCGTCCTGGTGGAGCTGGGTGATGTCGCCGACTGTGAGAGGGAGTTGGCTAAAAGAGGGACCCCTGTCGCCATGACCGACAACATGCTGTGTGCTCTGCGCCATCCTCTTAGCCTAGCGAAGGCTTGTCCTACAGTCACTGCAGGCATCACGGTCATACCGTCTGCTGTCCCCAGCACCACGGGGGACACATCGCCTGGTCATCCTGAGCTGCAGGGGGACGACACGAGCGTCGTCTGGGAGCTGCTCGGTTTAGAAAGTTTCGGGTATGAGCAGAGGAGCTGCAATCGCAGGCTCCACACAGTCCAGACACGGATAGTCAACTTCAGAGACTGGATACAGAAAAAGATGAAGTAGATAGAAAACCCTGTTTTACTATCGCCACTCATCCTCCACTGTCTCCTTTTCCTCACACAACACAACACTGGCACGACACTGGCTCCCCGCTGGTGGAATGAGCTTCCCACGGCTGTCAGAACTGCAGTCACTACTGAGTCACAACTGCAGTCACAACTGAGTCACTACCCATCTTCCGTCGGAGACTGAAGACCCATCTCTTCAGGTTACACCCTAACAGCTCCTCCTGAGACTTCTACTGCCCCCCAGCACTGCGTCTCCTGAAGACACCCGCTTTTTCCCTTTACTGTGTCCCCTAAAACGTCTATTGCCCCCCTTGTACTGTTTCTCTGTTTCTCCAGTGTCTATACAATCAAAAAAGTATAGGTTTAGAAGATGGTGATAGAAGTAGATTTTTCCTTCTATCACAGAGACTGCCAATGGCCCCGGGCCTGAGCTGGATTACTCTTCCTGCTACGACTGGTGGACTGATGATTCACTTGCTTAGTCAAATGTATTGAGTGTAAGTCGCTTTTGGAATAAGGCGTCTGCTAAATGCAAAAAATGTCAAAATGTCACACTACGACGCCCCTGAAATAGATAACAGGGCTAAGTTTGTAGCAGGCAATGGATTCAGCTGAGCAGATCTGAAACTTCCTAGGAGGGGATGCAAGGACAAAGTTATGGGTTACCAAGGTTACCAAGGTGTCTTCACTAATATGGATACACTACTCATCCAGTGAGTGGTGACGGCAGATACCCAGTAACCAATGAGTCCAGACGACGATTCTGTAGTCCATAAGACGTCCTAAAGACGTCATCTGGACATCCTAGAAAGACGTCATCTGGACGTCCTAGAAAGACGTCATCTGGACGTCCTAGAAAGACGTCATCTGAACCCACATTCCGGCTTCCCTGAGGACATCTTTTGGACTTTTGTTTATTGGGTATCATGATATCATAATCATATCATAATAACAGGTTAATGTGGACTTAACCATTCAAATGAAATAAATCAACACAATTGATTGAAATTAATAGAAAAGCAACTCAATTCGAGTGCATGGGCAAAAAACGTAATAAATCATAATTCACATGTATTTGTGTGTGAGGTATATAGGCCTGTATGTACTGTATGTATGTATCTATGTAATACATAGTATGTATCTATATGTATACAGTATGACTGCGACCTACCAAGCCAATTGTCCCATTACACTACCCTGAAATAGGGGGACTATGGATAAAAGTGTTGTTATTGCTAAATGGTGAACCCAATATGTACACAAATATCCTCAAATAAATCTCTACTTTAACCTCAACTTCTGGAGTATAGAGCCAAAAGAAGAAAAAATGCTGTATGTATGTATGTATGTATGTATGTATGTATGTATGTATGTATGTATGTATGTATGGACACTGATGAGCCAAAACATTATGACCACCTGCCTCATATACTGTTGGTATGATGTCTAATATGCTCTGCATCGATGAGCCTTGGGCGCCCAAAACCCTGTCTTGTGGTTTGTCTTGTGGTTTGTCTCTCCTCTGTATGCTGTAAATAGAAAAAGGGAAAGCCTGATAATCCATTGGTCCTTAGCTTAGTGTGTGTGCAGGTGTGTGTGTGTGTGTGTGTGTGTGTGTGTGTGTGTGTGTGTGTGTGTGTGTGTGTGTGTGTGTGTGTGCAGGTGTTACTTTGGTGCGAAAAGTGCTAATCGATCCCAGAACAACAGCAAAGGACCTTGTGAAGATGGTGGAGGAAACAGGTACAAACGTATCTACTCTATATCCACAGTTAAATGAGTCCTCTGTCGACATAACCTGAAACCTGCTCAGCAAGGAAGAAATCACTGCTCCAAAACTGCCATAAAAATGCCAGACTACGGTTCCCAACTGCACACAGGCACAAAGATCTTACTTTTTGGAGAAGTGTCCTGTGGTCTGATGACACTAAAGTTTTACTGTTTGGCCATATTTGACCATCGTTATGTTTGGAGGAAAAAGGGGATGGCTTGCAAGCCGAAGAACACCATCCCAACCGTGTGGCACAGGGGTGTTGTGGGGGTGTTGGGGGATGCTTTGCACTGCAGGAGGGACTGGTGCATTTCACAAAATAGAATGTGTGTGAATGGGTGAATGAGAGGCCGTTGTAAAGTGCTTTGGAGCAGCAAAAAGGCGCTATATAAGTGCAGTCCATTTACCATTTACCATATTATTATGACATTTCACATTCTTAAAAGAAAACAGTGACACTAACTGACCTAAGACAGGGAATGTTTACTAGGATTAAATGTCTGGAATTGTGAAAAACGGAGTTGATATGTATTTGGCTAAGGTGTATGTATGTAAACATCCGACTTCAATTGTATATCCTGTATGTGTCCAAATACGAGCGTTGATATGAATGTATTGATGCCTACCATTGTGTCTGTGTTCACTTGTGTTTGGCAAACGTGCTTGAGACTCACTGCAGACTGTCCGACATGTGCTGTCAGTCACTGAGAAACACCTATTCTATCCCTCTCTCTCTCTCTCTCTCTCTCTCTCTCTCCCTCTCCCTCTCTCTCTCTCTTTCTCTCTCTCTCTCTCTCTCTCTCTCTCTCATGGAAACACTTAGAGGATTTGCCCTCCTTATCCCCTACTCCTCAGACTCAGTCACCCTCTACGCTTTCCACCAACTCCTCTCTTCTCTTTAGGACAACCTTAGAGCGAATACTGTTACACAATACCATGCTACCCCTGCAACTCACAACCCCAACTCACTTAACTCCTGCTCAGAGTGGGTTTGGTAGTTTTGCTTGGGTGTGGAAACACTGACATTTGTGTGTATCTTTACAAACGAGAAGCTGGAACATACTTTAGTAGTTTATTTACGTTTCTCCTACAAGGGAAATGATGATGGTCATTCATCAAAACATTGCGTCGCTCAGAGCATTCTGTAGTTTGGCAGTTGGCAAGTCGTGATCATAATATTCAGACTTTATGAAGCATTTGACTTAACATAAACATAAATCAGTGCGACTTTGATGTAATTACGTGACGGTTTGGTCACGGGATGTACGCTAGCAGAGTGCTATGTTGTTATATATCATGTCACGATGCTGTAAATAGAAAAAGGGAAAGCCTGATAATCCATTGCTCCTTAGCTTAGTGTGTGTGTGTGTGTGTGTGTGTGTGTGTGTGTGTGTGTGTGTGTGTGTGTGTGTGTGTGTGCGTGTGTGTGTGTGTGTGTGTGCAGGTGTGTGTGAGAGTGGGAGGGAGGTGAGGGATTTGTGTCACTTACAGGAGAGTAAGTGGAGGACCAGATGCAGCCTTCGAATAAACTAAACATCAATAAATAATAAAGCCCTTGAGAGGAATACGTTTGCAGTCAAATTGACGACTCTTTTTTAATTGTCAATCACCAGTTTGTTGTTTTATTAGTTAGATAAAGCAATTAACCACAAGAGAAGAAGACAAGTATTTCCACAGGTAAGTTTCAACAACATGAAATGATACTAATAGTACTAGCGTATTGCAATAGATACTCCTATAACTGTATAATAGTAATAGTAATAATATAATGTACAGTATTGTAACAGTATAGTAACAGTATATTAGTAGTATGATGATAATGGTAATTGTAATAATGATGTATATGACTGTGTTCATTGTGTCTAAGGTAATGATAATGTCATCATTATGATGGTCATATATCATTATATTGCCACTATACTCGATGGAATTTGTTTTATTGATGCATTAAGAGATGTAGTGTATAATGAGGGAGTAAAAGGGAAGATGTAGACAGGTTACCTGGAGGAGGCTTGGCTTTAGAGCATTTAGATAATGCGTCTGTCTCGCATACAGTGTTGAGAAAAGGTATGTGAACACTGTGAACAGTTTTCTGTTTGTTTTGCATTGGAGCCTGAATTATTCTTATTTTATCTCAATCAGTTCCTAGGTTCTTTTTATTAGGTTAAAGTTATTTCAAATCAAATAGATTGTGTAGTGTGAATAAGTATTTGAACCCCTGAGTCAGGACTGTATTTGTTGAAATTGAAAACTCCTTTGTGAGCAATTACAGCTTTGAGAATGTTCTGATAACATTGCACACCAGACTAAACAATATTCACCTATTATCTTTTTAATAGCCCCAAGCTTTATAAAGTTGGTTGGGGATGGTGGATGGACAGTAATCTTAGATGTTCTACTGTAGCAGTCAATGGGACACTCACAATCATTCACTCTCTTCGTGTTAAGCCATTCTAGTGTAGCTTTGGACTTGTGTTTATGTGTTTTTGTGTGTATGTATTTCAACTGAAGGGTTGAGTTCTATCCCGATGGTAAGGTTTCTTCTCTCACTAGTTAGCAGCTTCACTGCTTATACGTCATCTCACCTTTCCTTAATCCATTTTCCATTTCCTGAACTCTTCAGTCGCTACGGTAACAAGCATCCCCATACCATGATCGTGAGCTTAGAATGATAAGGTTCTATCTCCGTTTAGGGCAGTTCAGAGATATTGAGCGTCAATATTTTTGAAGTTTTTACATTCCATTATGTTTTGTGAGATGTAACCTTTGTATTTTATGAATTACTAACTCAAAAATGTCAACATTTTAAAAATAACACCACACAGGCATTAATAAACACCTAATGGATCAGATTATGTAAAAAACTCAATTTTGACAAAAATGGAGATAGAACCTTATAATTCTGGCGTCATGTGATGCTGCCACAGTTATGCTGGAAGATAGGGGTGATGTTGACTGAGTGATGGACGATTTTTTTCCGACTTTGTTCGATTTGATCCTCTGATCTAAAGCTTTGTGTTAAGACTACACTTGGTAGACTTAATTAGGGGCTACACTTAAGAAGCGTGACTCAAATGATTTGTGACAAACTCAGGAATGCAAAGTCTTTATTTTGATGAGTTTTTGAATGTTGTTGACCCCATGGATAGTTTTCTGCCATCGTACAGTGTTTCTAGATTGCTTGAGCACATTTCTTGAAACAGTATTACACTTCTCATACAGTTAACGCGTTCCCCTGAACAGTTAACAAGCCAAAACACTCCATTTCATTAGCAAAATGCTCTTCAACTGTCAAAACAGTGTCATTTGTCATCTGATGAAAATGTATGCATGAATTCCACTATTCATTTAATAATGACACACTGAGTAGTAACTATAACCATCAATATGCATTGTGCGGTTCGGCCAACTTTCAGTTGAAAACAAAGTTAAAAAGAAAACACAGTAAGAATTTCACTCAAAACACAAAAAACTGTGTGCGATATATTTTTTTGTATTTATGCTTCTGTTAAAGAGCATATGCATGCTTACTAATGCTTACGCATTTGTGGGTCTGGTTTCAAATTTTGTTTGTAACATTTTGTAGAGAGTTGTGTTAACTGTTTTGCAAAAAGGTGCATAACATTTACATTTTGTGTGAAAGCAATGAGTTTTGCTAAACATTTGACCATTGTGCTCATATACTGTATGTTACTGTGGTGGGCATGTGAACTCCAGTTTCATATAATTAGTTTAAGCCATCAAGAAAAACTTAATGTAATATTTATAACATCATATTTGAGGTCACCATTGACCTCACTGTGGCACACCTACGATGTTTCAGTATTCTCTGGCTGTTCGCTTTGGAGGACCGGTCTGGTCTGGTACTGACCATCCACTTTTTAATGACCGTGTAATTGCAATACCAGTGAAATAACCTTAAATGATTACCATGGAAACAGCAGGTGGTATGATGTTAGTGGTTATCAAGGCCCAGGCTGGTAGCAGCATGTAGTTGTGGCGCAGGCATAGCGCTCTGTGTAACTAATGTATCAGTGAATATTTTCTTCTTCCTTTGAAAATGTTCTTCTTTTGAGATCAAACAATTACTTTGAGGTTAAAGTATAGATTGTCAGCTTTTATTTAACCAGATTTTTCTTGTTGTACATCTTGGTTTCATCATTAAGAAATGAATACACTTTGTATAGTTAATCCCCCTATTTTAGGGCCCCACAAGTGATGGGACAGATTTTTTTGATTGATTGAAAACTTTATTAGAAGATTTGCAGAAGTAGGTACATGAAAGTACATATTACATACAAGGTCAACTAACAGGATAAAAACCCAAGAAAGCCACTGGCTTATTTCAATTGGGGTCCTTGATTCTCAATTCATCGTTACATGTAAGACAGACAAAAAAACTAGTACTATCTACAAGATAATACAGACAAATAACTATTACTATCTACAAGATAAAACATAACACTCATATAATGTCCAAATTAAGCATGTTTTGTATTTGATTGACAATCTTTTGCATGCAATAACTACCTGAGGTCTGCAGCACATTGACCCCACCAGATGCTAGTTATGTTCTCTGGCGCTCTGCCAGACCTGTACTGCAGACATCCTGAGTTGTTTGTTTTTAGGTCTTTTTGTCTAAAATCTTATTATCATCAGGAAACGAAATGCATGTTCAATTGGATTTCAATCTAAAGATTCACTTGACTAGTCAAGAGCTTTCCACTTTTTAATCTTGAAAAACTTTTTATCGCAGTATGTTTTGGGTCATTGTCATACTGTACAATGAAGCTCCATCCAAAGAATTTGGCATTTGCCTGTAGGTACTGTAGCAGACATTTCTGTGCACTTCAGAATACATTCTGCTGCTACCATCAGCATCGACATCATCCATTTAGTTGTCCAAGTTTGCCAGTTCTCGTGGCAGCTATACACCCCCAACCCATAACCCACTCCACCGTGTTTTCATGGTCCTGCAGTGGCTCAGGAGGTAGAGCCGGTGTCTAACGATCGCAAGGTCGGCTGATCGGCGGTTCGAACCCCGGCTGGCCACATGTCGAGGTGTCCTTGGGCAAGACACTGAACCCCAAAATTGGTCCCAATGATCGGGCCAGTGCCTTGTGTTGTAGCTTGCCGCCATTGGTGTGTGAATGTGTGAATGAGTGGTATGCGTAAAAAACACAGATCCGTGCATGCAAGGTAATATAACATTTTCCAGCGTTCTTGTTACTGGTAACTACATGTAATTACTGGGATTTTTTGGGGGGGCTGCTACCTTTTTCAAGGGATACTACCAAAGTGCCTCCAGTACCTACCCAGTCAGACATCTTTGTTGGCATACTGGAGGAGTCAAAATTAGCTTTTTGTGGGCTTTTGAGGGCTCAAACCAGGCATGATGACTTTGGTGGATTGGACACAGAATGCATGGTTTTTTGGGGGCATTACCCAAACGTAGCTTGCCTCAACATCGGATTATTATGCGATTTATACGTGAGATACCATTGACCTACTCAGCTGGTGGCCATCTTGGCAGGAAATGCATCACCGTTGACTTGAAAAAAATTAGGCAGTCTCACCGTGGACCAAATTCCTCTCTGCTGTGGTGTCCTGTGTGCTGTGAGCATGCATGTGCCTGTAATGTAACAGGAACCAATGCATGCAGGGAGTTGTATTTGTATGTCTTTGGTTTTGACATGATGCAAGGTGCATGTGTGAGCATGGGGGAATCAAAACAACTTGGAAAACTTAGAATGTAACGAATAGACATGACCTTTGACTCACTGACAAAAGGAACCTATTAACCTTTTCATGGGCAAAAGTGAAAACATATCTTATAGTATATCCCTTCTCTTATTGGTGAGTGAGTGTGTACAGTATGTACACCTGTTTGTGTGTGTGTTAGATTTAGAGAGCTCAGGACAGATTAGGTAATTATAGACACTTGTCGTCTAAGCGTGGCGTGTGTGTCAGGTGGAGCAGCGTGAGGTATGCTGGAGGGCGGGGAGGGGGCGGAGCCAGAGGTAGAGGGCGGAGCCATGTGTGGAGAGGCAGGAGCAAGGGGCAGATGCTTTGCCATGTGCCACAGCATCATCTCACTGTCCCTCCATAGGGAGGTCCTAGGGATGGTTAACACTAGAACGGCCATGAGAGTAAAGAAACATTTTATATCTTTGCACTCGATCAAATTTCAGGACCCCCCTTTCATGACTTTTCCTAGATATGTGTGTTCTACCACCCAGTATCCTTACATTTTCAAAATCACATCAGGATAAGCTAGTATAACGCTATTTTGATGGGTTTTTTCTGTGTAGGAAGCAGGCGAATTTACAAGCGGCCGACTAGTGGTCGTTGTGTGTAAATAGCAGTATCCCATTGTAAATAGCTCTTTTAGTAGGCAAAAAAGGCACGGCTGTTCTAGTGTTACCTTCATACCCATGGAGATCCAAGATCACCAACATTGGTCAAATCAAACCCTTTTGCCCCAAGGATATGAAGAAAAATAAACTGTACCAGTCTAAGGTGCTGGGCAGACAGAGCACCTCTCTCTAAGACATGTTTTTGTTTACAAGTAAGAAACTTTCTAAGTTCTAGTTAGCAGCACAAATTGGTTCTTTTTTTGTTTCTATAGGCGAACCCTTTAATCATCCTTTTGGGCTCTGTGTAGAACCCATTTGGGTTTGATGTGGAACGCTTTCCACAAAGGGTTCTAAACGGAACCCAAAATAGTTCTACACAGAACCCCAAATAGTTATTAAAAGGTTCCCCTTGCAGGGACAAACTAAGAACCTTATTGGAGCCTTTTTTCTTGAGTGTTGTGGACAAGAAAACCTGCAGACAAATAATTGTATTAAACTGAGCCTTATTTGACCATGTAATTGCATGTATCTTTGACAATCGCTTCGTGCTTTTGTCTAAGGACAAAAGGTGAGACTTTTAAGACAAACAGACCACAACATGATCAAAGAATGGCTAGAGTTACAATGCAGACTTGACTGTTGTAGGCTATCGTAGGTGACGACTTTCAAATGATCTGTCTGGCACCAAGCTGGTAGGCCAACCTATGCCAGGAAATGTGAGACCTGAAGCTAATGTGATGAAGAGCTTGTGATGAAGAGCTTGTCTTGTACTGAACACCTTTGTGGGCTGATGCAAAGGCCTTAAACCGAGGCAGCATCTGGGCCTGAGCAAGAGCAGTGGAGGTCGTAGACTAAGGGAAGTGGATTTGTATTTATTTTCATGTTCCTCCATTTTCCTGAAGGAATACGAGTTTTGCACATGTCTAAAAAGTGTTTGAAGCATGCAGAACCAGTCGTACGGTATTTGAAATGTATTTCTGCAGTGGGATGTGCACCAAGTCATAGTTGTCTTGTTTCAATCAAGATTTCATTTCCTCCAAAGAGCTCCACTGCTTCCAACATGCATTTCAGAGCTTTTTGGAGGGATTAGAAGATGGACAGTGCGAAAAGAAAAAAAAAGAACATCAAGGATTTTAACTTGCTGCTTACAATTAAGCTTAGCTGGCTGACTCCGCCTTTTACTTGATCGCCAGATGGATAAACTGTGACGTTTGCCTTTCACTTTTAGTTTTTAGACTCCATTACCAAACAACAGACACAGGTAACTTAACTACAGGTAAGAATGATTAGAGGTTTATAAAGGAAGATTTAGGACATTTTTCTTTTGGTGTATTCTCTCAGAACATTTCCCTCCGAGTTTGGCCTCTACTGGTTAGTTACTGGCACAACGGTGGTAACCAAGTCTTTCCAGGTCTCCCCCATATTGGATAAAATCATCTTCAACTGGAAGATGTTTCATTGCTTGTTAGAGAATCTGAATTAAATGTTCCAACGAGACAATTGTAGTCAGGAATGGAATTCATGTGACATTTTGCAGCATGCCATCGCCCGCTTGTGTGACTAGAAGCTATCGTCCTCTAATGTGAAAGTACAAATGCCAGCGCAGGTGACATTTCCAGAATATTCTAATGCATTGTTGTTGTTTGTCCTTCTGCTTTTGACCTTTGGCACGTTGAGGCGTTCGCTCGCCTTTCACCCCTCTGCGTCTGCCCATCATCATCACCTCAGACAGGAGGCCTCGATAGGCCTAATTATCCTGCCCCCAAGCCCCCAAGCCCTTTTTATCTAGACTGCAGTTGTCTATGAAAATGTGTGTGTGTGAGTCTCAATGTTGAGCTTTGGCTATGCAGGAACTCTACTGTGGTCTACTGTGGGTTCCATGCTTTCAATGAGGAACTTGGATGAAGAAAGCGCCAAGAAATGTGACTCAAAATAGTCATCCCCGTCTGGAGCCTCATCGTCAAGGCCTGTGGTGTAGGGGTGACATTTCGTGACGTTAGAATGATAAGGTTCTATCTCCCTTTTTGTCAACATTTTGTTTTTTACATAATCTGATCCATTAGGTGTTTATTAATGCCTGTGTGGTGTTATTCTTTTAAATGTTGACAATTTTTAATTAGTAATGAATACAATACAAAGGTTCCATCTCACAAAACATAATGGAATGTAAAAACTTTGACGCTCAATATCTCTGAACTGCCCTAAACGGAGATAGAACCTTATCGTTCTAAACGGAGATAGAACCTTATCATTCTAAACGGAGATAGAACCTTATCATTCTAAACGGAGATAGAACCTTATCATTCTAAACGGAGATAGAACCTTATCATTCTAAACGGAGATAGAACCTTATCATTCTGAGCTCACGATTTCTTGGGTAGCCCCAGTGCAGTTATGGAACTCAAGTGTGGAACACTAGTGTGCTTGACAGGCTAATTTCATCCTCTTTAACAGGCTTATGTCCCGTTACAGTTGGAGCACTCTGTTTCAGACAGATCTGTGGTTCATCTGCTTGTTGTTCTGATCTCAACCTCTGCCCCACAGCGTGAAGCTCCTTCTTATGCTTCTAGAAATGGAAACAATTGGCAATATGTTGTGCACATGTTGTTAAGTATAAGATTTTAGAGATTGTTTAAGAAGGGGGGTGTTTCATGGGGTAACAATAAGGTATATTCCTATGAGGAACACACTAGTTGAAATGTGGAATGGACAATGTTTACAGAATGTGTATAGTTTGGAGTGGATGGATTGGTTGCTAAGTGGCCATATCATTTTCATTAGGATTCTCAGCAGACATAGTACAGTATATCAGATGACCTGGAACAGTGACAACACACAGTACGCAGTACACAGGTGTTTTGACATGCCTGAAAGGGAGTTACAAAGTTACGTAACAGCACAAGGTTATACTCGGCAGGAGATTTGAAGGGTCTTCTTTAAGGGCGGTTCGGGGCGGGGGTTAACCATTAAGTCGAAGAGCTTTTAAGCCAGACCACAACAAAGCTGAGAGACTTCTCCCTTCTCTGACGTGTTGAGGCGGGCCGGCGGAGGTAGAGAGAGAGAGAGGAGTGAAAGACGAAGGGAAGGGATGACCTGAAAGCGAGGCCTTTGATTCTCTAAGGAATAAGATTACATAGAAGCCCATTGGGTAGAGAATCACCGTGTCCTCAGACCAGCTCAGAGGACAGACATCACTCAGGATAAACCTAAGTCTGTCTGTCACTGTCCACAGACACTGGTCACACGCATGCACACAAACACATGCTCCAGTGTTTTTGGTGTTAAAAAAAGAGCCACTTGTAATACCTACTGGACTGGAAGATACAATGAGATACAACGATGTTCATTTGGTCCCAGTAAATGCACTGTTACTGAAGTGGTCCTTGATAGCGACAATTCAAGCATTTCATTTATAGTATAGGGATTATACTCTAAAGACAAAATAGATCAGCCATCATATCAGCTCAAATTAGCTATTTTGTGATAAGCAACATGGAGTAACAGGTGAGGAAGTTTTGACATGAAACTCACACAACAACATGATGTCAGCGTTGTGATAACTGACTGGGTTTTCCAGGATGTTCAGGAGTTTACATGTATAAGCAATTAAATGCAACTACAGAGTCCTAGAAACTACTAGAATGTTATAAATAGTAGCTAGTGAGTCTATCTTTGGTCTGTCAGGAGGAATAACACTCAGAGATGCGTGTGAAGTCCTTGGATGTGGGAAGTTTCCTCGAGCTAATCGTCCCATACTTAAACACAATCTCTCCCGTGTCATCACCTCTCTGTCTGTTTGTCTGGCTGGCTGTCTGTCTCTCTCTCTCACGTTCAGTAGCAAGGACTCTACACATGCTTTCTCTGTTTTGGATTAACTAGATACAGGTTGTAAAATTCACCATGATAACATGATCTTCCTCTCTCCTTATCACACATAGCCATGGTTTTAGAACAGTGTGCTGCTGCATTGGCTTTTTCTAAATGATCTGTATGCCTACCCAGCTCTGTGATTGAATTTGGGATGAAGTCTTTCTTTCAAGGGCCTGTCTTTCTGTGTCCTGTTGATGTTGTTGTACACCTGTTGTCTGTTACGTGTTTTTATTTTCACTTGTTTGCTGAAAACCTGCTGTGGCTTTCACTCTTATTGTATTATGTTTTATTGTGTTTCTTCCTTGTTATGTAAAGCACTTTGTGACCCTTGGTCTGGGAAAGGTGCTGTATAAACACATTTTACTTACTTACTTACTTACTTTCTTTTCTCTATCTTTCTCTCTCCTCTCTCAGCCACCATGTCCTACAGTGCCAACATGCAGAAACACGTGGAGGTGAGAATGCACGAGAACCATTTAGAGCCCATGGTGGACCCTCCAGAACCAGCATGTTGCGGGATTTGTGGTAAAATCGCGAGGAACATGGTCCTGTTCCTCACTGTCCTCGGTAAGTCATTTACATTTTACATTTTTGGCATTTAGCAGACGCCTTATTCCAAAGCGACTTACAATCAATACATTTGACTAAGCAACTGAATCATCAATCCACCAGTCGTAGCAGGAAGAGTAATCCAGCTCAGGCCCGGGGCCATTGGCAGTCTCTGTGAGAGAAGGAAACTTTTTTGTTTGTTTGTTTTTAGAACAGAGAAACAGAGGGGGGCAGTAGATGGGTAGTGACTCTGCAGTTCTGACAGCCGCAGAGTCACTACCCATCTTAAGTCCAGTAGGCAACCCTACTGAAAGGAATATACTTGCAATGCCATGTCATTATTTGTACCTACAATAAAAAAAAACATGTCTTCTAGTAATTATGTTCATAGATTAAGCCGTTAGCCCATCACAATAGCCTATTTAGAATGAGAATAGGTACATGATGTACATAATAATACATTAGACTTATATAGCTTATATACTATTATCTAGACACTCAAAGACGCTTTACAAACAGAGAAGATCGAGTAGTAGTAATACAAATAAACAAAAAATAAATAGAAGAAAGTATAGGGGCCTAATGAAGGTAGTGCTGGGGACACATGGGAAGCAGAGGGGGAGAGGGTTAACTGGTGAAGGCGAGCTTGAAGAGGTGGGTTTTGAGGGCTTAATGATGACATAATGCACAGAGAAGTGGCAGTCAAAGCACTACACTTTGATGTGTAAAACCGCCTCTGAATACAGGGACAGGTGGACATGTTTCTGCAAAACACAAAGGTGGAGAGGTTTTCAAACGTGTTGTGTGCAGGGTGTTAACCCCGGCTGACATGTGCAGACATAGAAATAGCTGAGTACATGTGAACTAAGGTTTTTTTTTAAAGGCTATTATAAGCACTAAAAGATTAGCAAGTAAAGGTCTTTCATTACAACTTGAATCTGAGGGTGAAGCGATTGCATCACAATCAAACGGATAGCATGATCTGGACATTCTAACATAACACGTAACGTTCTAACATAACACGTAACATTCTAACATAACACGTAACATTCTAACATAACACGTAACATTCTAACATAACATAGAAAGCTCCATAGGAGACTGTAAATACTGTATAGCTATTTAAATCTCCTAACCTGCGCAGTTTTACACACTGTCTCTATTTCTGGTATGGTGGGGAAAGCAGTAGTTAATTAATGAATAATTAAGAATACTTTGAATTAATTCATATAGGTAATGAATCATATGTAATGATATGGTGGGAGCACATTTAACAGGCAAATATTACTATTTTCATATCGGGTTTGAAGCGCTGGACATTTGTTTGGGTGTCTCCAGTGATGTTCCAAGTTACCAATGTTTTTTTAACCTTTATTTATACAGGTAAAAACACATTGAGCCCCAAGGGCTCATTTTCAAGTGTGACCTGTTCACAGGCATACAACAACAACATCCACCACAAACAAATACAATACAAAACCTGGCCTACATAGTCTAAAACTAAACTAAAACTAGTCTAAAACAGTCTAAGATAGTCTAAAACTAAACTAAAACTACAAAACCTAAAACTAGACAGCTAAAGAGCTAGGGATAGGGAGGGGTCAGCAATGGGCAAAAGGGAGGGTCAACTCAATTGCAAGAACATAAATCATAGACTCGCACTGTATGTCTCTCAGCAAGAGCTTGAGACTGTATGTATCGGCTGCTGTAAATAAAAGTGAAACATTGGCCACATTGGCTAATATCGCTTGACATGTTTGTATGATAGAAAACACACATGAATCCAGGAATATAAACATGTGCGAGTATGTATGTATCGTGTTTTTATGGTTATACACATAAATATGGAGCAAAAGAGAGAATAAATTCACACAAAGACAGTGTGCAGCATTGTACAATTAAACATTTAGATCCTAATTCATTAACACTAGGAACGGAACAGCCGTGCCTTTTTTACCTCCTAAAAGAGCCGCCTCTTTACAATGGTCAAGCTGCTATTTACACACAACGACCACTAGTTGGCCGCTTGTAAATTAGCCTGCTTCCTACACCAGAATAGTGTCGCAAATAACAAAATAGCTTTATATTAGCTTATCCTGATGTGATTTTCGAAAATACAAGGATACTGGGTGGTACTGGGTGGTAGAACGCACATATCTAGGAAAAGTCATGAAAGGAGGGTTCTGAAATTTTACCGAGTGCAAAGATATAACATTTTTCTATACCTCATGGCTGTTCTAGTGTTAAGGGTTAGCACCATGAACACATTGTTTTTCGGGGGGGTTGTGTTTTACCACGTTTTGAAAACTCTAACTGGTCCAAAACACTCAACGGATCATCAGTGCCTGAGACTTGTGGATAAGAAGTATTTCATTTACGTCATCCTTAGACCTGCTCTGTGTACTGGCTGTGTGTGACCGTTGGTGTCTCTGTGTCCTGGCTGTGTGTGACTGTTGGTGTGTCTCTGTGTCCTGGCTGTGTGTGACTGTTGGTGTCTCTGTGTGTGCTGGCTGTGTGTGACTGTTGGTGTCTCTGTGTCCTGGCTGTGTGTGACTGTTGGTGTCTCTGTGTCCTGGCTGTGTGTGACTGTTGGTGTCTCTGTGTCCTGGCTGTGTGTGACTGTTGGTGTCTCTGTGTCCTGGCTGTGTGTGACTGTTCAGCTCTCCCTCTAGTTAGCTGAATGGTGAATCTTCTGCTTGCTCCGGCAGTACGGGTGAAATGATGAGACTGACACAATTCGGTTTGATTTCCTTCTTCCTCTATTAAACAGATTGTAAAACTGAACACAACACATTGATATTAGTACATGTAAATAATTAACAGTGAACAAACTAACAGAAAAGATTTAACAAACTACACAATCATACAGAACTCAACTTACCAACTCCCATCTCTCTGTACAACTGATCTCCCGTCTCCCCTGTCTCTCAGATCACACTCATTAAGCCCGCCCCCATTTCTATCTAACCAATCACTCCACTCATGCATACTTTTAACCAATCACAATCAACAAATAAAATAACCCCCAAATGAACCCTCCCATGGATTAGCCAAACACCTCCCACTTGGTCCATTGGTCCTTTATAACTAAATGGACCACAACTTTCCCTCTCTTCAATACAGTCATTTTTACTGCTCCTCCACGGGAAGCAGCACGACCACCCGCCTGACGTCTCGGTCGAGCGTTGGGAAGAGATCGCGGCCTTCGCTCCTTCTTCGTCCTGAAGCCCCCACTCCTAGAGCAGGCTGGCTTAGGCAAGCCCTCACTCTTACGTCCCGAACCAGCCCCTTTTCGTCTGGCCTCGCTTCCACAACCCGCCCCAGGCGGAATTGCCCCCTTAGGGCATTTTGGTCAGCCAACCAGACCACGTCTCCCACGGCCACATTTCGGGCTTCTCTGTGCCACTTGGTGCGGATGAAAAGTCCGGGCCCAGCCAGTTGACTCCACTGTCGCCAAAACCGTCCCACCTCTTCCTGGACGCCGAGGCTAACTCCGCTTCTTGTCTCCCTCAGGCGAGTAGCCTCCCACTTTGCGTCTTCTGGAGCCCTCCTGCAAAACAACCACTGCCTAACAGCTCGCCGGACCCACCCAACTACCCGAATGAGCCTGCCTATTTCACTGAAGCATTCTGGCTCAATCAGGTCCATGAGAGCAGCGCCCCAAAGCCTCTCCCTCTCATGCTCGAGGTCCCTGGAACTCCCAACCGGTGTGGATGTCCCCTTTGCATTTGCTTCCTCCTCAATGGCGCATTTCGGGTCCAGCCCCTTCCTCGCCTGAGCGCGTGTTACAGTTGCAGTGAACGCTTTCCGTTGCAGCATGCTCACGCTGTCTCGAGCACTTACAGCCACTCCCCTGGATGTTTCCTCGCTCAGCTGATCAGCCAGCACCAACACCTCTGACTCTGGCTCCACATTGGCCCTCGTTTCTGCAGGCTGGCCCTCTTTGCTCCTCCCACTTTGACCCGACTGGATCCGTGGTTCCGGAGCGAAACCTCCAGCGTTGAGCGTCCTCTCGATTCCCTCCGTGATGCTCCTCAGCTCTCTCCTGTCGCCATGAGACGCTAGAATGTCGTCTACATAGGTGTCCTCCTCAAGCGCTCTCCGCTCTTCTTTTAGGTGGGCGACCTCTGGCAGCCTTGCCGTCTTCCTCATGGCCAGCTGGGCGATGCATCCGGCTGGCTTGTCCCCGATGTTGACGCGGGTAATTGCGTAGGTTTTGATCTTCTTTTCCTCTGCGAGAGTCATCTCTTTCCCGCCCGGCTGACAATTTCCGCAGCGACACCCTCCGCACTTTGGCTCGCACGCGGCGCTGATGCTATCCCAGCTCCACCACTCGAGGACCTCTTTGCTGCTTGCAGCTGTTCTCCCGGTCTTTTCATGACCTTGCGGCTTCTGGTCTCCATCCTCTTCTTTTGCGCTGGGCGTCTTGCAGGGGATCTCCTCAAATCTTACTGCCTCCGTTTTCAGAGAACGTGCAAAGTGCGTCTGGGAGTTGTGTGCGGATCTTTCCCAACTTTCAAACAGGTCTGGGTGCGTTCCTCCCACGGTCTTCCCCAGAGGCCCGTCCCACAGCACTAAGTCTCCCGTCCCTCTTCTCCACCGTGGAGCGAGTCGTCCCTCTCGGTGGCTGATCAAGAGCTCGATTTCCTTAGGTCGGACCAGCTCTTTCTTCTCGACCCCAGGGAAGAACTTACAGAGTCGCTCTGGACTGATGACCTTGTCTGCACGAGCGATTGTGTCGAGCCCGTAGCATACCATCTCGTGGGGACTCCATCTGTTGTTGCTCCACGCCCTGACCTTTAGCAGGTATTTGTTAGTCTTGACCCTGACCTTCATTCCACCGACCCCCTGCACAGTCAGTGTTACTTGCCTCCGCTCCAGTTGGAGCCGATCGGCGGCCCGGTTGGTGATATAATTTGTGTCGGAGGCGAGGTCTATGAGGGTTCCCAGGGCATTTCCTGCTTCTGTTTTGACTATCAATGTCATCATTAGTACTGGATGTTCCTCTGGCCCATTCTCCGCGAAGAGACCCCCGCCTTCTGCGCCCGTGTTCAGCGTCATCGAAGCCTTACTGGTGAATGCGTCCTTCATCCTCCTTTCCTGTTCAGGGTTGAGTCCCAAAGAGTCCAGGACTTCCCGTTGCTTATCAGAGAACCCTGGCCCTGTCTTCTTTCCCTCACTCCACTCGGGACACAGAAGGTAGTGATGACTTGCCCTTCCTTCATTCTGCTTGCACACTCTGCACAGGTACCGGTTACTACACTCCCCGTCGGCGCCGTGCATGCCCAAACATTTCTGACAGGCTTTGCTTTGCCTTGCTATGGCTCGTTTCTCTGCCAGACTGAAACTCTTGAACTTTTGGCAGAAGAATATTTTGCCACCGTGCTGATCGCTTCCACAGATGTCACACTCTTCTCTTCTTTCCGAGTTCCTGCCCGTGACTCTGGTTTCACCTCGATGTTCCTCCTCTTCTTCATCTACCGGTGAGTCTCTCTCCATGGCCCTCGTGAATGCCCTCTTCTCCCATCTGACTGGCCTCTACGGTGTTCCCCAGAGGTCTCCGTGGGGCCTCGGATTCGAGCCATCCCCTCGAGGATTACTTCCTGCCTTTTTAGAAACAGAAGAAGAGCATCGAACCGCTTGTCTGGGGCGACTTGGTTTACGGGTTCGGTTACAAAGGTAATCCAGCCTTCCTGCACGCGGTCTGGCAGTTTGCTCTCGATGGCTTTAAGTACAAGTGGGTTCTTCATAGCGCCCACTTCTCCTAAGTCTGTCAGGTCCATGAGGGCTCTTTCCACTGCCTGAATAAGGTCGATCGCTTTCCTCGGCTGGTTTCCTTTTACCGCTGGTATTCTTTCCAATTCCTCAATAATTTGCAGCGCGATGGTTGCCTTGTCTCCAAACCGATTCTCCAAGGCTTTGAATACGTCCTCCGCTGAGCGGTAGCTCCAGAGTTTTAGCTCCTCGAAAACCCTTCGGTCTATGCTCTCGAGGAGGTGGAGTTTCTTCACCTCTGGTGATCCCGATGGGTCTCCCTGCTGCTGCAGGCTTTCCCAATCTTTCCGCCAGCGATGAAAATCTCTCATACACCCGCTGAACACGGGCAGCCTTGTTGGAGGGAGTTTGATCTTGGAGATGGCTCCAGTGCGGTTGCCTCCATACGTGGCGCTCTCCAGCCCTGCCTCCCGGGCTTGTTCCCATGCTTCCCGCTGAGCCTCCAGTAGTTTGGCGCGCTCTTGAGCGGCTATTTCTGCTGCCTTCAACTCAATCACGGCCGCCTTCTGCCTTGCCTCAGCGATCTCTTCTTCGGCCCCCAATTTCACCTTCGCTGTCTCCTTCTCAAACTCGGCCACGCTATCAGCTGACTTCAGTCTTGCCTCAGCGGCTTTCCTTTCCAGCTTGGCAATAGCTTCTTTATTTTCTCTATTTGTCGCTCGATCTTTGGCCTCTTCTTCGGCGAGAACGTCGGCCCTTTTCCTCTCATCTTCGGCGAGAGCGTCGGCCCTTTTCCTCTCATCTTCGGCGAGAGCGTCAGCCCTTTTCCTCTCATCTTCGGCGAGAGCGTCGGCCCTTTCTCTATTTGTCGCTCGATCTTTGGCCTCTTCTTCGGCGAGAACGTCGGCCCTTTTCCTCTCATCTTCGGCGAGAGCGTCGGTGGCCATTTGCTTTGCTGCGGCGGCCTTGTCGGCCATTTTGTCAGTATTCTCCTTCTCAACTCTTCCAAATTCAGTCACAAACGTTTCCCAAAGTTCATCCCTTTTGTCCTCCAGCTCCTCTAGTGACTTTCTCGTGTTGCACGCCTCAACTACAGGGATCCACTCCCCCCAGCTTGATAGCAGACGTCGCGCTTTGATGATGAGGTTCTCTGTGAGTGTGCTTCGTTCTTTACAAACGTCGTGGGTTGCCTCTTCTAGACTGATCCTCTTCGCGCCTTCGTGACTCCTTTCTGCTCGTCTAATTGTGGATGAAAGTTCGATTCCCGCGAACCTTGTCCACATGTTGGCCTTTAAGACGTGACCGACCTGTTCAACCTTCTGAGCTCTCTCCTCAGCGGCATTGGTGATGTCTTGAAGAAGCTGACTGTTACCTGTCTCAGGTTCCTGACTTGCTTTGGCCTGCAAACCTTCCTCATAATTGTCGTCTGCAGAGTTTAGGTCTTTCGCGTTTGACAGGAGCGCTATCCACTCGCGTTTCATGTCATCTTCGCCCATCAATGCCACTGACCTGATGATGTGGCGATATCCTCTCTCAAAAGTGACTGCCAACTTTTCCCTTTCGGTCTTTAGTGCCTCCATTCTGCCTGTGACTCAGAAATAACTTGTGTGTACCTGTTTCGTCTTTCTATCTTATATCTTCAGCCCTCTCTGACTCCCTGAGCTGATTTGCGCTGGTCCCTGCACTTCCTTAACTAGTCTTCGGCAGAGGAACCAGGTTCACCGTGGGGTCATCCCAGGGATACTGCTAAAAATAAAATAATAAAGTGGGAGAGGATTTTCCTCCCCCCGACGACTTAATACCCAGGTACACACAAACCTATTTTAATGCAAACAGTCAATAGAGTCACAGAGAAGAGTGCTGGGTGTGGGTAGCTCTCTGGGTAGCTGCTATTAGCTCGCAATTCCTTTCTTGGTGGGTCTTGTAGGTTAGCCTAGCTGGCTGTGGATTCTTGCAGTTGGGTTAACCAGTTGAAGCTAGCCGTGGATTGTTTCACTCCTTGCCTGCCTAGCAATCAACAAATCAACAATCAACAAATAAAATAACCCCCAAATGAACCCTCCCATGGATTAGCCAAACAGTGACTGTTGGTGTCTCTCTGTGTTCAGGCGTTATCGCGGGAACCACCATTGGGATCCTCCTGAGGTACGCTTCGCCGCTCCCCCCCGACCTCATCATGATCATTGCCTTCCCAGGAGACATCCTGATGAGGATGCTGAAGATGCTGATCCTGCCTCTCGTCATCTCCAGTCTGATCACAGGTGTGTGAGACACATTTACATTTACATTTTTGGCATTTAGCAGACGCCTTATTCCAAAGCGACTTACAATCAATACATTTGACTAAGCAAGTGAATCATCAATCCACCAGTCGTAGCAGGAAGAGTAATCCAGCTCAGGCCCGGGGCCATTGGCAGTCTCTGTGATAGAAGGAAAACCCTTCTTCTATCACCTTCTTCTAAACCTAGACTTTTTTTTATTTTTATATATATATATATATATATATATATATATATATATATAGACACTGGAGAAACAGAGAAACAGTACAAGGGGGGCTAATAGAAGTTTTTAGGGGACACAGTAAAGGGGAAAAGCGGGTGTCTTCAGGAGACGCAGTGCCATCCTGCATGCTGCAATGGACAGATGTGAAATAATTAACCAATATCACACTCGAGGTTGTGCTGTTATACTGAATATCAGCACGGCTGTGATTGGGTCGTAGGTACGAGGCCGCAGGCCCGAGTACCAAAGACAATCACAGCCGTGCTGATATTCAGTATAACAACACGACCTCGAGTGTGATATTGCTATTATACAACAGTTCTACAGCGCCATTTATTAGTTAACAGTAATAAGCGACAGCAGATTATGATTTGTTCGTTTATTTAATCGTTTATTTTGGCTCCGCCAACAAAAAATAGTTCCGCAACTGAACTTCAAAGGGACTGTTGCCTAGTAACCCGAACACAAAAATCCGCTAGCTAGCTACTTTGTATTAACGGTAATTTCGGAGTGATACATATAGTTAAGAGTCCCAGTGCTGTTATACTGTATATCGACACTCATTGAATGCCTCTTTGTCCAATCAAATGACTTAGTCGGAACTAACTATTGTATAATGCTCTTTGAACCATGCTCTCTAATCTAGTGATTACTGAACTAACTGTCACCTCTCCCCCTAACCGCTAACAGGACTGGCAGGTTTGGATGCCAAGTCCAGTGGTCGTCTGGGCACCAGAGCCATGGTGTACTACATGAGCACCACCATCATAGCTGCTGTGCTGGGCGTGATCCTGGTGCTGGCCATCCACCCGGGGAACCCCAAGCTCAAGGCCAACCTCGGCCCGGGCAAGAAGAACCAGGACGTCTCCAGTCTGGACGCCTTCTTGGATCTCATCCGAAATCTCTTCCCAGAAAATCTAGTGCAGGCCTGCTTCCAACAGGTAGGAGTCACTGACACACACACACACGCACGCACACACGCACACACGCACGCACGCACGCACGCACGCCCGCACACACTACACACGGAGCAGTCACACACACACTCACACACACACACACACACACACACACACACACAGACACACACATAGACACACACACACACACACACACATACAGTTACACACACACACACACACACACACGGAGCAGTCACACACACACACAGACAGACAGTTACACACACGCACACACACACACACACGCACACACACACACACAAACACACGGAGCAGTCACACACACACACACACACACACACACAGACACACACACACACACACGTCCACACTCACACAGACACACACAGACACACTCACACACGCACACACACACACACACACACTCACACAAACACACGGAGCAGTCACACACGCACACACACACACACACACACTCACACAAACACACGGAGCAGTCACACACACACACACACACACACACACGGAGCAGTCACACACACACACACACACACACACACGCACGTCCACACACACACACACACACATACACACACACACACAGACACACACACACGCACACTCACACACACACTCACACACACACTCACACACACACCCAGGCTCCATCCACTAACCTCCCACCTCTCTCCTCAGATTCAGACAGTGAGCACTAAGGTACCGGTGCCGACTAACAGGACGAGAGCCCCGCCACAGTTCATTGTGAAGAAGACCCTCCAGTTCAAGGGTGGGATGAACGTGCTAGGTTGGTATGATTATCATGAGTTAATTGTATGATTTGACAATTTCATACATACTTCTTTTAATCCAAAGCAATTTACAATCGGAGATGACAGGGACAGCCTCCCAAGGCTAATTTCACTCAAGGGAACACTAGTGGTGGTGTTCAAGGCAGGATTTGATCTCATGACCTTCCGATCACCAGTCCAACTCACTATCACCTTGACAACCCCTACACCACTACCCACTATTGTACAAAAAGTTGGTCCAGCGTAGTTGATTCAAAAAACAATTCCGGCTGCCCTTTAATCTTATTTCATGTTCTCAACTTTGACATTCTGTATTTTTGCATTTAGCAGACGCCTTATTCCAAAGCGACTTACAATCAATACGTTTGACTAAGCAAGTGAATCATCAATCCACCAGTCGTAGCAGGAAGAGTAATCCAGCTCAGGCCCGGGGCCATTGATAGAAGGAAAAACCTTCTTCTAAACCTAGGCTTTTTAAAAATATATATATATAGACACTGGAGAAACAGAGAAACAGTACAAGGGGGGCAATAGAAGTTTTAGGGGACACAGTAAAGGGGAAAGCGGGTGTCTTCAGGAGACGCAGTGCTGGGGGGCAGTAGAAGTCTCAGGAGGAGCAGTTAGTCTCTTAGTGACACACTTAAACGCTTAATTGTGTTTCCTTTCTCATGACAGGTTTGATAGGCTTCTTTGTGGCGTTTGGGATCATCATGGGGAAGATGGGAGACCAGGCTAGGCTGATGGTGGACTTCTTCAACGTCCTCAACGAGATCGTGATGAGGCTCGTCAGCATGATCATGTGGTAAGTGTCGTTGTAGAGGCTACTTATTATTCTTACATATAGTACTCTACTGTCCCATTCACAAAACTAACCTTGGCAATACCTACTTCCTCTCTTTCTCTCTCTCTCTCTCTCTCCCCCCCCCGAACATCTGAACCACCTCCTTTTACCCCAACCAATCCCCTAACCCTGACATATAACATAACATACAACATTATCAACACTCAAACACCACCCAAATCATCCCGTACCCCCGTCATTTCCCGTCTCAACCGACCCCAGGTACTCCCCCGTGGGTATAGCCTGTCTCATCTGTGGGAAGATCATCTCCATCGACGACCTGGAGGTGGTCGCTCGCCAGCTGGGATTGTACATGGTGACAGTCATCGTGGGTCTCATCATCCACGGCGCCATTTTCCTACCGTTAATATACTTTGTCATCGTCCAGAAGAACCCCTACACTTTCTTCATGGGCATCTTCCAGGCTTGGGTCACGGCTCTCGGGACGGCGTCCAGGTACAGGAAGAAACCTCCCTCATTTAAGCAATATCACACGAGAGGGATTGCTGTTATACTGAACATCAGCACGGCTGTGATTCGGTCGTAGGTACGAGGCCGCAGGCCTGCTGAATGATATTCAGTGTAACAGCACGACCTCGAGTGTGATATTGCTTTTATACAACAGTTCTACAGTGCCATTTATTAGTTAACAGTAATAAGTGACAACAGATTATGATTTGTTTGTTTATTTAATCATTTATTTTGGCTCCTTCAACAACTGGACTGTTGCCTAGTAACCTGAACACAAACATCCGCAGACTAGCTACTTTGTATTAACGGTCATTTCGGAGTGATACATATAGTTAAAAGTCCCAGTGCTGTTACACTGTATATCAGCACTCATGGAATGCCTCTTGTCCAATCAAATTACTTGGTCGGAACTAACTGTTGTATAAAGCACTTTAAACACTTTATATCAGTTGCTCTTATAGTGTATGTGTGCAATTATCCTGGTTATTACTGCGCTGTATCAACATGCGGTCACATATTCCTTTCGTAATTGCATTTCAATCATCAATTACAAAGCAAAACCCCACAAAATGTTGTTATTAAGGTAATTACAGTGTAACCTTCACAGGTCACAGTGATTTAAAGTGCAACCACACCCCCATTCATAGGAAGTTTATGTGACTCATAATTTTTTTTCTTCTTTTCTTGTCTGCTTGGATTTTTTAAACGGTTTCTCTCACTCTTGTTTCTGAGCAGTCAAAGTCAAACCTCTGTTTCTGAGCAGTCAAAGTCAAACCTCGGGTAGTCCTCCTCGTCTTTCAAACCAAACATACGTATTCAAAGTATACAGTTTGGATTTTAGATATTCAATACCATCCCTTATGCAGTCCGCCAAACATTCCCAGTGTTCTCATCTTCTCATGACTTCCCCCTCCTCCTCCAGCGCTGGCACGCTGCCCGTCACGTTCCGGTGCCTAGAGGAGAACCTGAAGATCGACAAGCGAGTGACGCGGTTCGTCCTTCCCGTGGGGGCGACCATCAACATGGACGGCACGGCGCTCTACGAGGCTGTGGCGGCCATCTTCATCGCCCAGATGAATAACATCGTCCTTGACTGGGGCCAGATTGTCACTGTCAGGTAGGGCCTCTCTGACAGAAAGACTTCCAAGTTCCAAGCTAACGACACGTGACGATAGAATTACAAGGTTCTATCTCCATTTTGGTCAAAATAGAGTTTTTTTTTACATAATCTGATCCATTAGGTGTTTATTAATGCCTGTGTGGTGTTATTTTTAAAAAGTTGACATTTTTGAGTTAGTAATTAATAAAATACAAAGGTTCCATCTCACAAAACATAATGGAATGTAAAAACTTTGACGCTCAATATCTCTGAACTGCCCTAAACGGAGATAGAACCTTATCATTCTAAGCTCACGAACAGGCTCATAGTGCTGGAATACTCATTGATTATATTGATACTAATCATGAATAGTTGTATATTTGATTGTATGATTACATTCAAGACCAGAGTCAAGACACATTTGTTCAAACTCGCCTTCGTACAGCATGGCATGGGTCCTGACTAACACTATTCGGTTGTTAAGTCGTGATGTGTTTCCGGGTCCAAGGTTGGCTGAGGCACTCTCTTCGAAATGCCGCAGTAATAATAATAATTCATTATATTTGTATAGCGCTTTTCCGAGGCTCAAAGACGACAAATATGGGGAAAACGGGAAAGTGCTGCGTCCCTTGTTGTATGAATAGATCCCAGTCTAAAAAACTATTGAACTGTCATTCTACCGCTTTAGTACACTGGTACTCTGGTGCGGGGAATGTTTTATTTGGACCCGGAAATTGCTAAACGTCACGCGTGACGTCAGACTTAACAACCAAATTCCCCATAGCTACCTTTTTGTTTGTTGTGCTTTTTTGATTTTGTTTATCGTCCTGCTTCCCTTCTTTTTTTCCTGTACAGTGTCCTTGAGTTTGAGAAAGACACTTTTAAATATAATGTGTTATTATTATTATTATTATGATTATTCCTGTAGCCTGACAGCTACTTTGGCCAGTGTGGGAGCGGCCAGTATCCCCAGTGCTGGACTGGTAACTATGCTTCTGATCCTCACGGCTGTTGGGTTACCAACCGAAGACATCAGTCTGTTGGTGGCTGTGGATTGGCTACTGTGAGTACCATCAATGAAGACACACACGCACGCACGCATGCCCGCACACACACACACACACACACACACACACACACACACACACACACACACACTGTCTGTAAGTACTCTGGTCTGTTTTTCCGTCAGTTACAGTAGTGCTGAGCCAACAACCAGTTATGCTACACACAGGATGTTATTCACACTAAATGATGATGAGAGTGGATTGTCAGATAAAGTATCACTACTGTAAAACAGACAGTATCCAGCTCATGGGTACAAGAAGCACCACCTTCACCATATTGAGCGGCTACCAGCAGATACTGAGCAATACTTAATGCCCTGTTTGGCCCTTCTCTTAGATAGACCATTAGATAACAAACTTATGAACATGGCGCAGGCCCACACACACACACACACACACACACACACATACACACACACACTGTCTGTACGTACTCTGCTCTGTGTTTCCCCCATGAGAAGTTATCTTGTGGCTCTCTCTCTGTGTCTCAAACACACACACACACACACACACACACACACACACACACACACACACACACACACACACACACACACACACACACACTGTCTGTAAGTACTCTGCTCTGTGAGAAGTTATCTTGTGGCTCTCTCTTCTCTCTGTGTCTCTTCCGGCTCTTTCCGACCACGCAGGGACCGGTTCCGTACGTCCGTCAACGTGGTGGGTGACTCCTACGGCGCAGGTATCGTGTATCACCTGTCCAAGGACGAGCTGGACCTGTTCGACGCCCAGCAGGCTCATGTTGATGAGTTTGAACTAACGAGAACACAATCCTTCTATGAGAACAACACCAACCAGCACAACCAGTGTGTTTATACCAACACACAACGCCAACACAACTCTGTCCACCTAGATGAATGCAAGGTATATAGAGACTTTAGGGATCTAGAGACGTGTATGTAGAGAGACTTCCCAAGATGCCCTGTGTTTTTTCTTGTCTGTATATAGTATTTTGACATTGATCTGAATATATATGTTTATATATTGTGGAGAAAACAATGTTACATGGTGAAAAAAGCTATATTTATATTTTATTTATAGCTTTGTTTATTCACCTGAAAAAGCAGTTTTTGTGATACATGTATTTTGTCAAAAATGATCACGATATATTTTTATCTTCACCACACTTTTCTTTTTTCCATTTGAAAACATTCTTTTGAAAGCACTTTTTCTCACTTTATACTTTTGAGGTGTTGCCTGAGGTGTTTAAAACATCTTTATCTTTACGCAACTTTTCTTGAGCTATGATGTCTTGTATCAAGCATTGATTTGTATTAAGCTGTTACATGTCTTATATGAACATGGGTATGTTTTTTTTTTCTTGATTGGACGATGTACTTGTGGCAGCCCTGACAAAATTATTCTCTAAAGTGTTCGGGTTACTTTTTGGCTGAGTATTTTTGTGGCCAGCGATATACATAAAGACTGCTATTTCATCATGTTTTATCCAAAGATAACCATATCATCAAATGCCTATCAAAAACCCCTTACCTGCTTACAGTAGCTCGCTATCGTTAACATAATATTACCTCAACAAATAGTCCTTGCTTATTCATTTTCATCAAGTTGCTCTATGATGTGCAAAAGCACACATGATTATTTTAATCTATAATGATAATTCCAATCAGCTAGCTTATCAACCGTAATTCTGTTGGGCAGAGAATCCATAAGATACATGGCCGATTTTGAAAACAAAACTGACTCATCGATGTTTGGATATTTTCCTGTCAGCACCAATCAGAACTCTATCATACACACATACATCTATGCTGCAGTATTCTGAGAGTATTCTGAGAGTATTCACGTCTTTCTATTTGGCGATTTGGGATTTGCAGTAAATTCAACCCGATATCCGATGGCCTGCAAGTATTGACACCTTGGTTTCTCTGCTCCAAACCCCTTTGACAGTTGACAGTTAGTCTGCATATACGTAACTGTGCCTTGGTCTTACAGCTAGATGTTCCTTCCTGGTAATTGCTTTCAGGTAACCACAGGAACCAGTAATGGCTCCTTGGGCAGACATGGCTCCCCCGCAGAGTTCTCTCTTGTTGAGGAGGAACCATGGAAACGCGAGTAAAGCCGATCATCCAGATGCTGTTCCGCCTTATCCTGAGTTCCACACGTTTTCAACCTCCCGCCGAAAAACAAAAACCAAAGAAACCCAAAAAAAGTCTAACGTAACAGAGCTGTATATAATACTCAGCTCCGTTAATATCGAACTATGGTCAGTGGTCACAGACGACCTATTTCCCATTGTTGTCTGATCACGGTCAGTTCATTCAGTTGACTGTGGGAGGAAGCTAACTTATCTACCACATAACGTGTGTCTACCACAACAGGTTAACAGATAACCTCTCCTCCTGTATTAGCTCTAACAGTTGTCCTATTTAGACCTTCGACCTGTATCACATTGACTGAGGTGGTGCTTGTTCTTATAGATCTATATTCATGTGGCTGCATTCTGGGCCTTACTCGATGCTGCATGCTCTCTGATATACACATACACAGCACAGCTTTGTTTTTGGGGGTGGAGGAGGTCCTTCTGAATGTTGTTTTGTATCAAAAAACGTTTGTTCAGTTTATATTCAAGGACCCAATTGAAAAAGTTTGATGAAAACGGAAAGCCCTCCCTCTCCGAAAACGATCGAGAAAGGCAATCACAACTTCATGAACAGTTTTATCATCGTCTATCGATGTTTTTGTGATTTATCGCTTTATTCAGTGGTGGTCGACTCACTTTTCCATGGTTTCCAGAGTGGCTTTTAACGCTTTCTAAAGACCTGCTGCCTTCTATTAGCACTGAGAATATAAAACTATAACTTTGAAAGCCTTGTGGAATAATGCACATCATCTTCATAAACATAAACAAAAGAATCGTGCTGGTATAAACAGTCAAGGTGGAACACTGAACTGATCTCAATACCCCTCGAATGAATTCACTGCCTCTTGGTGCAGTGGGTTAGTAGCATAACAGCAGCAGGATAGGTTCTGAAGTTCAGTGTGAACAACAACTTTAATATAAAGCATGTTTGATGGATGGTACAGGCAACTACATTGATGTCTGACTGTACTGTATAACCGTTCACCCCTAGTGGCAGAATGAGGGAAGTGCAGGCTGGTAGGGGAGGAGCTAGTCTCTCTAAAGGCCGATTTAAACTTCTGCGTCGAATTTACGCACGTCTACGCCGTAGCCTACGTAAGGGGTCTCCAAGTTTATAGTTCTACGTTCTAGTTCTACGTTTTACGCGGACCGCGTCGCGTTGGTCGGTGTATTCATAGCGGCATAGAAAAATATGCTTTTCTTATTCTATCTCGTTAACGGTACATGACTAAGACTCCATTCAAAGTTCAGTGTGTTCAGCATGCTATTCTGATCATTGAGAATTTTAGTTTGGAATTCTAACCCATTGTGACGCGGAGATATCCGGCCCTGCTGCTCGCAGCACCGCTTCCTGGTTGACGACTCCCGTTGACAGCGGGTGGAGAGAATCGTTCTACCCGGGAATTCGCTCCACGCTGTGTTGATCGTGATAGGAGTGTCGTATCGACACAATTCAAATGGTTTCGGATTCCCTGTCCTCTCCCCTATCCGGACACGTTTGAATTGTTATCCTAACCCACGGTAAACCACAGTTATTAACCCGCAAAGGGTGCCTCCGGGCACCGTCTTTGCCCGTGAATAACACCGGCTATGAAGGTGGTAGAAACACAAGACTGCTTTGCTAACTTCACCATCGGTATACGGTCATTTTGAGCCCTTAACCACCGCGCTGACACCCCGAGAAGTTATGCTTTTAACCGCAAACTCACTGAACCGGGAGTTCACCCGCTGCTGCCTGTACAACCGCGTCCTGCACGATGAAACTCCCGTTGACAGCGGGGGGAGAGAAAAGTTCTACACGGGAATTCGCTCCTAGCTGTGTCGACCGTGAGAGGAGTGTCGTATCGACACCATTCAAATGGTTTCAGATTCCCTGTCCTCTCCCCTATCCGGACACGTTTGAATTGTTATCCTAATCCACAGTTATTAACCCGCAAAGGGGTGCCTCCGGGTTGTGCCTGACGTTTCCATAGGGCGCTCTACTCAAAGCGGCATGAAAGCGATTTTTTTTGTTATGCTTGTTGTAAATAAAAGTTATATGATGCATTGAAATGACATTAAACTAAGATAATACGATGGTTAACATAATTTTTCAAATCTTTATTAATAAGTAATTACAGAAAAAGTTAATTACATTTCTGTCCTGGCTTCCGCATTTTGGCCGACGAGAGAGTCGGAATCTTGTCGGAATCATGTGCTACCAAGCGGACCAATCACAGAGCTTACGGTTGCGTAGAAACTGACGCGTACTTACATTTTTGGAGATGTGCGCGTCAACCCTCTCCGTAGGCAACGCAAGGCCACGCAGGCCAACGCAAGATTTTACGCAGAAGTTTAAATCGGCCTTAACTGTTTTGACTGAGGATTAAGCTCTGGCGTGGACACACACATGGTCATGGCCTCTAAGCAGAAGAGCTTAGCCTCTCTCTGGACTTAGCCTCCCTAAAGAGGAGTGAGGGTTTTGCCTCCAAATGTGGCCGGGTATTTATAGACAACAGCCGATGCGATTGTGCATAAGAGCGTCTTAGAGAGGAGTGACGACGGGTCCAGAGGCAGGTAGAGATATTACCCATCATGCACCTCCCATAAGAGACCACAGAAGCATGAACAATTGATTGATTTTGTTTGGGTTCTGTATGTGTGTGTGTGTGTGTGTGTGTGTGTGTGTGTGCATGTGTGTGTGTGTGGGTGAGTCTAGAGGTGTGTATCTGAGAGAGGTTGAGAGAAAGAGAGCAAAAGAGAGAGAGCAAAAGAGAGAGAGTAAGGGAGACAGGGAGAAGAGGGGTGATTGTCGGTGACTCTCTTGGTGAGTCCTTGAGTTGTGTGCACGCCCTGTGTTTTGTGTTTCTAACTGTTTAATTTCGTTGCTAAATGACAACCTTGCCTTGAAGATGTCAACTGCAAAATGGTGCAGTTAGTGTGATGATTACGACAATTGTTCATTACAGTAACAGAATCCATATACGACTAGAGCATTATAGCGTTCGATTGGATAAAAACGGGTTCAGGTCCAACTTCAGCATCCTGTTTCATGACACGCTCCACAGGGAAGGCTGGTCCCTCCTATTGTACTGTACCTTTATTTATTCTCTCTCTTTAGGTACAGCTAAGTCCAGCTACACAGTGTCAATTTGCTAAACACAAAGACAACATAGTTTGAAATTATGCATAGGATTTAATGAGCCAATGGCCAAAGTCCTACTGTGTCACCTCGACCAGTACGGTTCTAACAACAACAAGGTCATGACCTTGCTATGGATGCTGGGAATTGTAGTATCACGACACCACAGGGTACAGCATTTTACATCAGTACTCTGGATCAAACCACTCTCATAGAGGCCGGTATAATAACTTTATAATAACTTTATGCACTACCAGCGACAATCTTCATGTTTAAAGTGCCTCCTTGCACTTTGTGTACATATCATATTCTAGAAACAGGGATATATTTTACTGAAATGTTGCATAGAATTCCACATTTTCATTTTGCGATCCCTCAGATTTTATTTTTCTCAGGGTTTCTTTAAAGATAGACCACCTTGTTACGCATAGTGAAATGTAGGACAATGACGCTTGTCGTTTGACTTTGGGGTAGTTATTAAGTAGTTGTCTCACATAGATATGAATCACTTTCAAATATACATATCCAGTATCGTTGTCTATTTTCAGAGGTAGGTATAACCTAACGCATAATCCAGAATGTTCCAGAAGCACTTGACTGTCTGGAAAGAGAGGAAATAAGAGAGACATTTTGTTTTTTCACTTTAATTTTAACGTGAACTGAGTGGTGTTATTTCATGGATTGCTTCATGGTATTATTGTTGTTACTATTGTTGTTAGGTTTACAAGACGAGAGGGAAGAGTCAGATTAACCGATGTAGATCTCACAGAGATAGATCAAGAATAGATGAGGTAGAAAGTGGGCGTTAAAAGAGCGTTGGTGCTGGCAGCCTGCATGTCTGTTTAGCTGCAGGTTGCCAGGCAATGGTTGGCACAGCAGCTAACTTCACCCCATGTAAAAACAAACATCCAAACATATGTTATCCTAACATCGTATTACCCATACTGCATATATTATTTTTACACTCGTCGTTTAATATTCACTCAGACCTTCATTCTTAGTTTGGCTTTTCCCTCTTTTTATTTTTTTATGAATAACTTATATTGAAGTGTGTATATGTAGACAATTCTACTTCTGTCTATTTTCTATCTCTGTTTCTGATTCAATGCACGCATGTTGGTCGAAGAGCGTTTTCAACATTTATCTTCATTTTGTGTCTGACCTCTTTGATTGATTCTAATTTCACTGTAGCTGTGTAATAATATGTCTGACGTTGACCGTGTGAATGTGTGTGAGTGAGAGAGACATTAAGAACATGTGATATAGATTTTTCTCTATCAGACAAATGGACTTAAAGTGTATACAATGATGTTTCACTACATCTTGTGTTTGTGGGTGTGTGTATATATATATACACACTGAACAAAAATATAAACGCAACACTTGCTGTTTTTGCTCCAATTTTTCACAAGTTGAAATCAAAGACCTAAGACTTTTTCTGTGTACACAAAAGGCCTATTTCTCTCACATTGTGTCGTCAAATTTGTTTAAATCTGTGTTAGTGAGCACTTCTCCTTTGCCGAGATAATCCATCCACCTGACAGGTGTGGCATATCCAGATGCTGATTAGACAGCATGGTTATTGCACCACATGAGCCTTAGGCTGGTCACAATAAAAGGCCACTCTCTAAAATGTGCAGTTTTATCACACAGCACAATGCCACAGATGTGGCAGGTTTTGAGGGAGCTTGCAAATGTCCACCAGAGCTGTTGGCGGTGAATTGAATGTCCATTTCTCTACCATAAGCCGTCTCCAAAGACATTTCCAATTCCACTTCCACTTCCAATTCTTGGAAACACCTTTGGAGACGGCATATGGTAGAGAAATGGACATTCAATTCACTGGCAACAGCTCTGGTGGACATTCCTGCCAATTGCACTGATTTAAACACGTTTGTGAACACAATTTGAGAGAAATAGGCCTTTTGTCTACATGGAAAAGGTCTTTGATTTCAACTCGTGAAAAACTGGAGCAAAAACAAAAGTGTTTATAGCGTTTATATTTTTGTTCAGTGTGTATATAATGGAAATGGAAACCAATAAATGTTTATTGATGAGAATGTTTTTATTTATTCTTTCTTGAATCAGGTCACAACAGAACATTAGACAACATAATGACGGTCGTGATATTTGTGCATTTATTCAAATGGAAGGAAGCAGAAACAGAATATGTTAACACATGACTTTATACAACCTCATAGATGCTGACACCTGTAGAGTATCTAAGTATCTAACGGAATAAGAATTGATTTGTGCTTATTTTGACTTATGATACAGTTTCATAAGCTGTTATGACAACACATGCAGCCTTATGTGCCCTAAGCCGACTTAGAACTCAATGTCCCAGAACACACCAAACAATTGTTCTTGAAATCCGAATTAAATTAAATGAATTAATGCAATGTACAGGAACCCCTAAGAAAACAGCAGAAGGCTGCTGCATACAACTAGACATAATAAGTTATTGTGAGACATACAAGAGCAATAATAATAATAATAATAATAATAATAATAATAATAATAATAATAATAATAGCATGTTGACTTTTCATGGTCAACATGTCTATGTTTAGAATAGGGGGGACACTGATCTGCTGGTGTGATTCTGAATCATTCAGTTCTGTCCTGTAAAACACCGGGTCAGTCTTTATAAGAGGTACATTTGCAAATGTTGCAGAACACAGGGTAAGAACAACACTGTGAATGTGCTCGTTATAAACATGTCTAATTGTCACTTTATTTACAATATGATCAACATATGTACAAATGTCATAATCCTAAAGGAAAACAAACAGTGCAATTCCAGTATAAAAACAAACAACAACACCAACAGCAATCAAAATATTGAAATTGAAAGGCACTTTGCGACAACATAAATAATATTCATACTCATAGACAGTGAGCAATGCTGTATGTTATTCCGTGAGTTTAGAATGATAAGGTTCTATCTCCGTCTAGGGTAGTTCAGAGATATTGAGCGTCAAAGTTTTTACATTTACACACAGGCATTAATAAACACCTAATGGATCAGATTATGTAAAAAACTCAATTTTGACCAAAAATTGAGATAGAACCTTATAATTCCAACGTCACGATTTAATGAATCAAACCACAGCTCATCTCACTCCTCCCCACTTAAGTGCACAGCATACAATCTCTTTTGTCGCACAGACACTCCTCAAAGTGTTCATATTCGGCCCATTCTCTATGGTCTCTATGGTCTCTATGGTCTCTATGGTCAGTCTCAGTCCAGTGGTTCCTTCTCTGGGAGCTCATCCAGGGTGATGACGGTGTACTCCTCGGCGTGGCCGTTCTCCTTGGGCCTCTCGGTGTGCAGGAAGGTCTCCATCTCCTGCTCCTGCGGGCCACTGAAACGCTCTTTCACCTCCTCCTGTTGTTGCTTCTTCTTCTCAGGTGACTGCTTCTTCAGTCCGTTCCACCTGAACGTGTTTGATATGGAGATTCAGAGTTCAGTTGATTGATGAAGGGATACTAGTCGTGGATTTAATTGATTCTTAATAGATTGAGAACTTAGAACTTATAAAGCACAAAGAGCTTAGATCGATTGACTCGGAAGAGGCCTTTTATTAAGCAACGTCACATGAGCGCAGAGAGAAAATAGCAGACAGAAAGCTCCTTCCTGTCAGAGGGGCAAGCACTATATAGCTGTTTCCTGCCTGATGACGTCACTATTCTTGCTTGACCAATCAGAATCTTTCTGCGCCACAGTTCTAGACCCATCTCTCACAGGAAGGGAAGGCCTTCCTCCAGTGCCAGATTCCCCAGCATGCAGAAAGACCCTCAACTCTCACTATTAAATGATATAAAACTACAACACTGATATAAAACTACAACACTGATATAAAACTACAACACCCTACAATACCCTGCAATGGGCACATCAGCAGCAATGGAAAACAAGACACACGTTATATGTTTCTCCGGGGTCAATATCTTACCTGTCTCTGGTCGCTATGGCAATACAGCCTAACACCAATGCTGCCAGACCCACGATGAAGGCCAGGATTATCATCCAACCTGCGAGAAAAAGAGAAGACGGGACAGGAGTTAAGAGACAGTAACGACAACTATCTATATAACTATATATATAGATATATATAGATATATATCTATATAGATATATCTATCTCTATCTATCTGGTTCTATGGGGCTAAATCACTTTAGACAGTATAAAAGTATCTTCTAAATGGCATATATTATTCTATAAATATTATAATATATACTATCCATCCATCCATCCCTCTATGGTATGAACTCACCTGGTGTGCTGTATCCATGTTGCTCAGCGGGAACTGACTCGTCAGCAGAAGCCATAGGTGGAGCCACATCCAGGCCTGGGGAACCAGGACACAAACATGTTAACACACAAACAAGCAAACATGCGTCCTGCACAACCATTATAGAAGTCCAACAACAGTACATTATCGGGACAGAATGATCGTTGGACGTGGAAAAGACGGTACATACCGTTGACGTGCATGCGTCCGAGCCCGACCAGGGTCTGTTTCTCCCACGTAGGGGGCGCTATGGTGGGGATGTTCTCTTTCTCCGGCCTCTCGGACTGGAACCCCGACCCTGACCCTTCCATCCCGATAAAGGTCCCCAGAGATGTGGTGTCTGATGTGGTGTCTGATGTGGTGTCAGGACTGGCAGAACTCCACGGCAGCTCAGTGGTCGTTTGCTCGGTGGTCTGGGGTTCTGCAGAAGCTCCCTCCTCCTCTATCCCCGCCACACCGGTAGGACTAGGTGGTGCCTGAGTGGTGCTGAGGCTTAGGCTAGGGCTGGAGGTGGAGGAGGTGGAGGTGGAGTCGGTGGTGCTGAAAATGGAGTAAGGGCCGAAGGGAAACAGCTCTTCGTCTTCTGGGTCTGAGAGGAGGCTAGGGCTGGGGGTTGTGCTGGAGCTGGGGCTGCTTGGACTAGGGCTGGAGGTGAAACTTGAGTCGGGGCCAAGAGCAAACAGGTCTTCTCCATCGTCTGACTCTGACATGGGGATAGGTGTGGTGGGGCTCGTGGTGGAGCTTGGACTAGTGCTGGAGTCTGTGGTGGTGCTGAAGTCGTAGTCGGGGCCGAGTGCATACAGCTCTTCTCCATAGTCGGTATAAGGGGTTGGGCTGGCATCGGCATCGGCATCGCCCGACTCTGACATGGGGCTAGGTGTGGTGGAGCTCGTGGTGGAGCTTGGACTAGTGCTGGAGCTAAAGATGAAGCCCGAGTCGGGGCCGAGTGCAAACAGCTCTTCTCCATCTTCTGACTCTGACATGGGGCTAGGACTGCTTGGACTGGAGGTGGAGCTTGGGTCAGTGGTGTAGTCGGGGGTGTAGTCGGGGGTGGTGCTAAAGCTTGAGTCAGGGCCAAGTGCAAACAGCTCTTCTCCGTAGTTGGGATAAGGGGTTGGGCTGGCATCGGTATTATTCAATGACCCACCAGAGAAGAAGCTCGATATAATACGTGAAACTAGATCAAACACACCCTCCTCCTCCTCCTCCCCCTCATTGTCTCCCTCTATATGAGTCTCCTCATGAGTCTCCTCTTCAGACTCCCATTCGATCTCTGTGACGGGGGTTTCAGTCCTTTCCTCCATGAACAGGTCTTCTACGTCCTTCGGTACCGCCGCGGGGCTCGAGGCGGTGGAGTCAGAGCTGTTCCCAGGGTAAGGAGTAGGTTTCACTTTGGTTTCGTACAGCTCCCCTTCTTCCTCGTCTTGTTGCCCTATGGTGGAGTATAGCATAGGCATAGCACTGCCCTCCACAGCACTGCCCTCCGAACCACTACCCCACTCGGCACTGCCCTCCACCGTCATGGCTTCCAGGAGAGCATCCACATAGGCAGGGATTTCTGGTTTGGCTGAACATCAAAGAGAAGGAGGAGAAGAAGAAAAAATCCACAGATCACTATGATTGTTTGCTCTGCGACGTCATGCCCTAAGCTGAGGTTAGAGAGGAAATTTACTGGGGCTTTGATGTCTTCCAAAATGACAAAAGACAAATGACTGGAGGCAGCATTAGAGTTACATAGCCTGCAAGGCTACACCCAGAATTCCTGTACCAACCTGCTGTTCCTGAGGAAGGGTTACGACAAAGGAGTGGCAACAGAAAGGAGATAATTATTAACTGACGTGACTAATGATCCCTCTTTGTGAATCAGAGGCGAGGCAGTTTCATGAAATCATTCATTTCGTTGAGGCATACGCACACAACGCACACACACACACACAACATTCAACACTCCCAATAAAACAAAATAAGTGACTGTCTCCTTTCCTCACTGCGGTGCAATATATTGGTTGTGACAGTTGTGAATTGTTGTGACCTAGGCTAGAGTATCAGTGCCCCAAATGAAGCAACACTCACTGTCATTCGTTCAAAAGGAAGTGCTTTCTTTTTTCTTTTTCTTATCCTTTGATTGATTAAGTGATTAATTGCATTGCTTGTGTAGCAAATAGCTGCCTTTTATTTCTAAACTTAAGTGTACTAAACTGAACTGTTTCGTAAATCCTTGGTGTGCAATATATATATAAATACTATATATAAACATTGTATACATAGTTTTTTCACATGTCACTGAAAGTAGACGTGGACCAAAACTGTGAAAAGGTTTTAAACTTAAATGTGAATCTTAATCGAGATTAATCTTTAATCTAATGCAACACTGGATGCAACACTATGGCAAAGTTCCCAACCCATCCCCAGATCCTACTCCCAGGCCCTAGTTAACCCTCCTTAAAGGATGTAGAAGAGCTGGGTAATTATATTACACACATATTACATGTCGGTCATTTGACTGAGAGACTCCACCTACTGTCGCGTAAGAGAGTCATCCCTTTGTTTTTCCAACACCCAAAATGTCATGACTGTGGCTAAGGAAGTGTTCTCCTCCTCTCCTGCTCTCAATCAGTGACTTTACATTTTCTTTAGTGCTACATCTCACTCAAACAACCATCAAATCTCTACCTCCTGTCGTCTAAGCTTATCCAATATTGATATGACCGACCGACTGGATGTGGTTACTCCTCGCCCAGACTTGTATAGCCAATCTCATCCTACGCTCTTTGGTTTCACGGTATTCAGGATATACGCATTAATGTGCCTCCTGGAACAACTCAGCAAATGCTACAAAGACTTCTGTGTGAGTGTGTGTGTGTGTGTGTGTGTGTGAGTGTGTGTGTGTCCTGCAGACAGGAGGAGGGGGAATAAGAACCTGGGCACTAACGTTGTAATGAATAGGTACCCCAGACTTGTGGGAGATAGAGTAGCCTAGCCTACCGGTATAGGCCCTGAAACACGACGAGGCTCTCTCTGGTGAAGTGGATGGAAAAGTGCAGACTCATGAGGTGAGTGAGAGGACACACCGCTAGAGGATTACTTGGATTCCATAAGCCTCTGTACTGATACTCTGTGAGGTCTTTACCGAGAAGCGCTGTACTCTTGTCTGGACAGCCAATGGCCAGCGGATGTCCTTGAGGAAACCAGAGGGCTAAACCCACTGATATCTAAATATATATCATATCTGTTCATATCAATATATATATTAAAACAAACTAAATTAAAATAAACCGTTGATATATAATCAATATAATCAGTGTTATATAACAGGTTTTCTTTTTTCCCTCTAAGGGCTTTACTTGTCAGTAACCGAATAGCCATTAGCACTTATCAAGAGTCAAGTAGTTCATTGTTTATTTGCCACGTTAGTTATCTATACGTTATGTGCCAGATAATGTCCCAGCAAGCCACACGTACAGCATGAGATAATAATATCCCATCAAGCCATCCATACTGTATATGAGATCGCTCATCATAACCGGTCAATCCACAACAATCTAGGCCAACGTTACGTCTAGGCAATATGCTAGAAGACACACACAAAAACATGATGTTAGCAACAACTAACATGGTGGTTAGGACTTTTGGATTCTTTATTTCGTATCCTATCTATGATATTTACCTCTTATAATATGACCAATAGGATTCTTCCTTTCGTATCAACGGCTTATGAATATCAGGTGTTATAATGTGACTAATTAGGAAGTGATTGAACGTCAATATTTGCATGTGCAGGTTGTCATACTGGCCTGCCCAGACCGGACGCACCTCTGCAAACATCTAG
>NC_137684.1:29425347-29467847 GCF_963989245.1 Nansenia antarctica | reverse complement strand
CTACATTGTAACATGCTGATGAAACCATAGTTGGTAATAATCTTCATAGCTTGTATTGAATTGACTTGCCCTGGTTCAGGGTACCAGGGTTGGAGTGGTGGTATATGATTCCACATAGGATCTTCTACACAGCCAACATGACTAACTGCATTTCAAGTCCACACTTGACATCTCTAGCCTTAAACTGTCTCAAATCGTATAACAGCATGAACAACTGTGATGACATTGGCCTACATGCGTCTAAACACCTTAAGTAGTCAACAGGCTAATGCTAATGTTGTTCATCATGCTAATCCACAGCGGCCCAGGCGGTTATACACACCCACTCCAAGGCAGCTGTCATGGCAACGCTGCTCTTTCCTGGCAAGGAGTTCCGGATAACGCATCAGGAGATGATCAAGGGGATTCGTAAGGGCACCTCCGGCACCAACTACAGGTGTGCAGATGCAAATGACATACCAGCCTTCCCAGTAGATTCCATGCAATTTCCAGGGGCTACCTGTCAGATATACTGTATATATGGTACATGGCAGTCCCACGCGCCCGTCCCGCTCCAGTTCTGCATCCAGTTGAATGCATGACTCTAGCCCCTTTCACACATACCAGCCTTCCCAGTAGATAAGATTCCAGGGACTACCTGTCAGATATATATGGTACATGGCAGTCCCACGCGCCCGTCCCGCTCCAGTTTCAGTCGAATGCATGCAATGATTCAAGTAGATCGCGCAACCAGGGAATTGCCGACTATGTGTGAAAGGGAGCAACACAGGAATCTACCGGCATTTGGCTCGTGTGAATGTTTACTTGGAGTAATTCCAATTCAGAAATAAATACATAAATGGAAATGGAAAGACAACTAACTTGTTAACCTCCGTATTACCATAGACATGTTCTACCTTGACTGTGTGTTTCTGTGTGTGTGCGTGTGTGTCTGTGTCTGTGTCTGTGTGTGTGTGTGTGTGTGTGTGTATCTGTGTGTGCGTGTCTGTGTGTGTGCGTGTGTGCGTGTGTGTGTCTGTGTCTGTGCGTGTCTGTGCGTGTCTGTGTGTGTGTGTGTGTCTGTGTCTGTGTCTGTGTCTGTGTCTGTGTGTGTGTGTGCGTGTGCACGCAGATATGATGAGGTGCTGGTGGTGCCCATCATTGAGAACACCCCAGAGGAGCGGGACCTGAAGGAGAGCATGGCCCGGGCGATGGAGGAGTACCCAGACTCCTGCGCTGTCCTGGTCCGGCGACACGGTGTCTACGTGTGGGGGGAATCCTGGGAGAAAGCCAAGACAATGTGAGGATAACATCACTTCACTCTTAGGCCCACACTCACAGCAAACTTGACTATTGTTCCATGGCGGGTTGAATTTGTCAATGTTCAGATTAAAATCTTTGGACGCGCTTTCGCACGTGAGGTTTACGTGTGTGTTCTGTGTGTGCCTCCACGGGGATAATCCATCAATGTCGCTAAAGGAAAATCCAGGCTTATTTTGTTACATTTTGCAAGACTCATCAAAAAACCCGGGCTTAAAGTTTCACAAGACTTCTATTACATTTTATTTTATAAAATAAAAGTCTGGATTTTCCTTTAGCGATGTTGATGGAATTCTGATCACCACTCGTGGAATGCCTTCTGTCCAATCAAATGACTTGCTCCCCTTATGACGTCGGGCCCAGTGTGCGCTGCGACGCTCTCAGAGCGAGTTTACGAACGCAAGCCTTTGATTGGACAGTGCACTCCAGGATTCGACGCGTCTGTTGATGACGTTGTGCGGATGTGTGGCTGCGTCTCTGCGAGGTGGACAACATGATCGGGGATCTCTTGATATTCGGGTACTGTCCTTATCCTACTACTGTGTCTGAAACATCAATCGTCATGTCATCATGGACCAGAGAGGGGGAGGGGAGTAGTAGTAGCTGAGAACAGAGTTTGGATTTTGACGAGGTGGAGGGCTCCAGTTCATCAGAGTTATATTTACTCTTGGTCTTCTTGGTTCTGGGGGCTATGCAGGCCTCTTCACTAGATCCCTTTTCTAAGAATATTCTGATGTCCTTGAGGGGCTGCCGAACAAGTGTGTACTCGTATTCGACATCAGTACCAACGATAGGCACCCCCAGCTTAATGGAGTCCCCAAGGCTCAGGAGTTTTATTTTAATTTATTTTAATTTGAGTGTATATTTAACTAATATATATTGTGCCTCAGCAATAAAAAAGTGAAAAGCTGTTTAATGTTGTCGACCGTGTTATTATTATATATATGTCATTTTTAAAAATCAAAAGTAACGAATTAAGTACCGTTTTGGTACCGGTACCGTTTTTAAAGTATCGGTTAGGTACCGGTACCGGATAAAACCCAAACGGTACCCAACCCTAGGCAAGACACTGAACCCCAAATTGCTCCCAGTGAGCACCTTGCATGGTAGCTTGCCGCCATTGGTGTGTGAATGGGTGAACGAGAGGCCGTTGTAAAGCGCTTTGGATAAAGGCGCTATATAAGTGCAGTCCATTTACCATATGTTAAATGATGTGTTATTTGTGTGTCTGTTCCAGGTGTGAGTGTTATGACTACCTGTTTGACATCGCGGTCCAGATGAAGCAGTGTGGGCTGGACCCCGCCGCGCTGCCCACGGAAGACAAAGGGATCGTCTGAAGGCGGTCATGTGATCACTCTGAAAAATATATTTTGGGCAACATATCCGACATCCTTCCTGTCTCATGAACACTTGTGTATGTCTTTGTAGTCCACTAAATCTAGGACTACAATTCCCTTGATGCCTAGCCCACTAGGTGACATTTTGACAGGTGTTGTTGTAGCATTGGCTAAGTCAAGTGATGTTGTTCGTACCCTTGTGTATACCACTGCGTTCACTTGTCTGCTTTATGCCTGAAGAAAGTCTATGACCGAAAAGCTCGCAATAAATGACGTTTTATGGTGTGCGAATGCTGTTATTGAGTGAGCGGATGCTGTTATTTTGCACTCTATTGATACTCTTCAGTTCCGGCACCTCAGCAAAGTCTGATCACGGATGAGCAGTTGTAATTCCTTATTTTGATGGCCAACATTTCCTTGAAAGACAATCAATGTTGTAATCATATTCCTTCACAGATGACAAACCTTTCAGGTAATTGGAATCGTGTCGGAGTTTAGGTTGATTTCTGGAGATTGTCAGACTTTTATTATGCCTGTAATCCGTTTGCCTAGTATGTACTAGTACTGCCCTGGGCTCCATGTGTTGCTGTGTAGTCACTACTGCTACTGTTGTGACTACTACTTTCTCATGTGTAAGTGGTCGCGTTGAACAGTTGTCACTTGTGGTTTGTGTGAATTCGATTCCGTGGTGTGCAGGCTTCCAGCTCGGCTCTGAGCTTAGCCAACAAATAGCGTTCGGGACTTTAAGTTGAATCAAGGGGGTATTCCATCAACGTCACTAAAGGAAAATCCAGGCTTAATTTGATGAGTCTCGCAGGACTTATCAAAATAAGCCTGGATTTACCTTTAGTGACTTGATGGAATACCCCCCCCCCCCAGGTGTGTTAGTGCTGAGCAGCTGCACTTGAGGTGGGGCGGCTGTGTCTCAGGAGGTAGAGCCGCCGTCTAATGATCGCAAGGTTGGCAGATCGCCGGTTCGAGCCCCGGCTGGCCACATGTCGAAGTGTCCTTGGGCAAGACACTGAACCCCAAAATTGCTCCCAGTGAGCGGGCCGGCCGGCGCCTTGCATGGCAGCTTGCCGCCATTGGTGTGTGAATGTGTGTGTGAATGGGTGAATGAGAGGCCGTTGTAAAGCGCTTTGGAGCAGCAAAAAAGGCGCTATATAAGTGCAGTCCGTTTACCCCCCCAGGTGTGTTAGTGCTGGGCAGAAACAAAGGGCTGCACAGCCTCCAGGACCCCAGTTGGAGAGCTTTGGGTCGGAACTGGACTTTCTGCATCATTAAAAGTCTCTTGCCTGGCTTGACCATTTATTTAACCAGGAATTCCCTTGAGAAACATGATCTCTTTTAGAAGGAAGATCTGGCCACGGAAAGAAGCTCTTTGTTTGTTGCAGTTACTCATAATGTGGGGCTGCTGTGGTTCAGGAGGTAGAGCCGCCGTCTAATGATCACAAGGTTGGCAGATCGGAACCCTAAATTGCTCCCAGTGAGCGGGCCGGCGCCTTGCATGGTAGCTTGCCGCCATTGGTGTGTGAATGTGTGTGTGAACAGGGGAATGAGAGGCCGTTGTAAAGCGCTTTGGATAAAGGCGCTATATAAGTGCAGTCCATTTACTGTACCATTTACCATTCATAATGAAATCAGACAACACGACAATATACAAATAACTGTTGCATAAATGTAATCTGAAAAGTATGTAGCTGCATGTCAAAGAATTATACTCACTAATCTGTTGTTCGATATTTAAGGCTGACAGTAAGGTCAACAACTGACATTGTCTTTCTGGGCAAACTTAGACATAATAAATGAAGTGAATGTCATGGTAGTTCATATTTGGTGTCTTAATGGGTTGTGAATGCAGATCTGTTGTCTTTGCTTTGATCAATACCTTTATACTTTTTTCAATAATTCATATATTGATCATTACATTGAATGTAAACATGTAGATTACAATTCGTGACGTTAGAGTTATAAGGTTCTATCTCCATCTTTGTCAAAATTGAGTTTTGTACATAATCTGATCCATTAGGTGTTTATTAATGCCTGTGTGGTGTTATTTTTAAAATGTTGACATTTTTGAGTTAGTAATTCATAAAATACAAAGGTTCCATCTCACAAAACATAATGGAATGCAAAAACTTTGACAGTCGATATCTCTGAACTACCCTAAACCAGTGGCGGCTGGTGCTAAAATGTTTGGGTGGGGCACAGGTTATGGGGGCATGCTCCACGGGGAAGAATATCAACTTTAAAATCTGGATTTACAGTCAATTTTAGCATGAGAATAGCTCTACCCCCCTGTACAGACCTCGCCATCCCCTCTACCCCCCTGTACAGACCTCTTCATCCCCTCTACCCCCCTGTACAGACCTCTTCATCCCCTCTACCCACCTCTACAGACCTCTTCATCCCCTCTACCCACCTCTACAGACCTCTCCATCCCCTCTACCCACCTCTACAGACCTCTCCATCCCCTCTACCCACCTCTACAGACCTCTCCATCCCCTCTACCCCCTGTACAGACCTCTCCATCCCCTCTACCCCCTGTACAGACCTCTCCATCCCCTCTACCCCCCTGTACAGACCTCTCCATCCCCTCTACCCCCTGTACAGACCTCTCCATCCCCTCTACCCCCTGTACAGACCTCTTCATCCCCTCTACCCTCCTCTACAGACCTCTTCATCCCCTCTACCCTCCTCTACAGACCTCTTCATCCCCTCTACCCCCCTGTACAGACCTCTTCATCCCCTCTACCCCCCCTGTACAGACCTCTCCATCCCCTCTACCCTCCTCTACAGACCTCTCCATCCCCTCTACCCTCCTCTACAGACCTCTCCATCCCCTCTACCCCCCTGTACAGACCTTCATCCCCTCTACCCCCCTGTACAGACCTCTTCATACCCTCTACCCCCCTGTACAGACCTCTTCATCCCCTTTACCCCCCTGTACAGACCTCTTCATCCCCTCTACCCCTCTGTACAGACCTCTTCATCCCCTCTACCCCTCTGTACAGACCTCTTCATCCCCTGTACAGACCTCTTCATCCCCTCTACCCCCCTGTACAGACCTCTTCATCCCCTCTACCCCCCCTGTACAGACCTCTTCATCCCCTCTACCCCCCTGTACAGACCTCTTCATCCCCTCTACCCCCATGTACAGACCTCTTCATCCTCTCTACCCCCCTGTACAGACCTCTCCATCCCCTCTACCCCCCCTGTACAGACCTCTTCATCACCTCTACCCCCCTGTACAGACCTCTTCATCCCCTCTACCCCCCCTGTACAGACCTCTTCATCACCTCTACCCCCCTGTACAGACCCCGTCATCCCCTCTACCCCCTGTACAGACCTCTTCATCACCTCTACCCCCCTGTACAGACCTCTTCATCACCTCTACCCCCCCCTGTACAGACCTCTTCATCACCTCTACCCCCCCAGTTTTCTCTACAATTTCTACAATTTTCTCTCTACAGTTTCTACACGTCAACGTGTACCGAAACACTTGTTTCCAACGTGGTCCTACGTTTCTCCTACACCAAGACACATACAAAGAGCATAGAAACATACAAAGAGCATAGAAACATACAAAGAGCATAGAAGATACAATCAGAATACAGTCTGCCATTCCTTCTCCCAGCATCGATTTGGTTTTCCTATCATGACTGAAGGACAGATGATTCACTTACTTACACAAGTTTGACTTCGGTAATAGGTCCAGTTGCAATATCAAGTTGGGAACAAAAGATGCCTCCTTCTAATCCATTTGTTCAATTTGTTTACAAAGTCCGGTAGTGGAAAGCAGAACAACGCATTTGTTACTTCACATCCCGCTAGCCATGTTTTCTTCTCGTACCAACCCCTCGTAAATCCTCGGTTATACGATTTTCCAATTTTCCCTGCCTTTGTATAAACTTGCTTTATAATTAAATTTGGTCTGGGTGGTCCTAATTCCTTTACTGTTAATTTCTCCTGGTTTCTACGACGGCTGAACGGTGTTTCTTTTAAAGATTCAACCGAGTTGTTCAGAACATTACTAGCCATGGTGGAGCAGGTGAACGAACGTGACGCCGGCCGTATGACATGACGTAAGCACGTACGATTCTTTGTGCATGTCCCAAAACCCCATAGACAAATGACCGAATGGCCTGAAGTTACCAAAATAGATTTTACATGCAAGTCTACGAGAACAGCCTAGTGCACTTTCGAGTAGAGAGAAAGTTGCCCTGAAAGGGGCGGGACTTGAAGCTGATTGGAACATACTCCACAGAACACTAGCTGATTGGACTATGATATACTCCACAGAACACTAGCTGATTGGACTATGATATTCAGAAGCAACACTGTCTAGAAGTCATAGAAAAAAAATCTCTCTCTTCTCCCTTTGGTGGGGCATTGTCCAATTGCCCCTAATGAACCAGCCTCCCCTGCCCTAAACGGAGATAGAACCTTAGAATTCTAAGCTCACGAATTGTCTTGCCTAGGCAGGCCTCATCTAAAACATGTTGTGTACAGGGCTGGACTGGGACAAAAATTAGGCCCTGGCATTTTTGGCCCAGACAGGCCCATCCCAATCGGTCGGACCACACCCACCAGCACAAAAATACTTGCCTTATATACTCGTCTTATATACTGTGCTGTACAGTCATATGACAAACTGTAGTATTCCCCCAAACCACTACAAAGACGACTACATACAGTAAGCAATGGTACCAGTGCAAGTAGACCAGTGTACTCAGTGATCAGATTCCAGAGCGAATTTACGAACGCAGCCTTGTTGTTCTAGATTTTTTTTTCCATTATCAACCTATCATTGCGCTTTAGAGTAAAACAAAGCACGCAACTGTCGCGTCTATCTTTTCATGGCAACTCTACATTGTGATTTACAAGGGATATTAACTAATATTAAGTAATATTATTACTTGGTTACATTTTGCAGGTGATCCGCGGTACACATGCGTGCCGAACCGTGGGGGGCGATCCGTTACACCCCTACACAGCTACCTATATTTTCCTTACCGGGTCAACGGTTACAGGCTGACTCGGCCCCGCTTCTTCTGTATCCTCTCTATCCTCTGTATCTGTACCCTGCTCCCGCTCCTCCCTGCCAGCCTCCTCTTCAACCTGTTGCTGTTGCTGCTGTGGTAAACTTGAGGGTGCAGCAAACATGTCCCTAATGTTCACACATTTGGCAGCATCTGCCTCGAGTTTCTTTTTGTTTTTCTCCCTAAGTTTTTCCCAGCCTCCCTTCCGTTTTAGTGTGCTTTTGCGCTCCATCTCTCTTAGTATCTATCTAGTAACTATCCAGGCTAACTAAATTTATTTTGCCGGCCGGCTCGGCCCAAAACTACCGCGAAACTGAGACGGAGGTCTGGTGCTGCGTGCGTGCGTGACCCCTGACCCCCCCCCCTTCTCTCTGTTGATTGGGCCAGCCCAGTGTCTGTATAGAAAATTGACCAATGGGCCGCTGTCCCTGATTTATGGGCCGTTCAATGGTAGCTTTCGATTTATGGGCCGTTCGATGGTAGCTTTCGGCTAAGTGCTATAATCATTATATAATCTTAATTTAATGATATAGTAATTTAAAGGCAATATTAAAAAGATGGGTTTTTAGTCTTGACTTGAACATATTTGCTGAGGTTGCATCCCTAAGGTAAACTGGCAGTGCATTCCACAATCTGGGTGCATAAAGAATGAGAATGCAGCCTCACCAGATCTCTTCTTTTGTACATGTGGTACACAGAGAAAACCAGCGTCAGAAGACCTGAGAGCTCTATTGGGCTGATATGCTAGCAGAAGACCTGAGAGCTCTATTGGGCTGATATGCTAGCAGAAGACCTTAGAGCTCTATTGGGCTGATATGCTAGCAGAAGACCTGAGAGCTCTATTGGGCTGATATGCTAGCAGAAGACCTGAGAGCTCTATAGGGCTGATATGCTAGCAGAAGGCCTTTCAGATATTCTGGTGCTGTGCCAGTGATAAGTATTGGAAAGAGGAAGAATTTTCTTGTCTTTTAGCTCTGTACGCCAACAGTTTGGATTAGAAATCAAACAATTACTAAAGGAGTATAGATTCTCAATTCAATGTTTTTGTTGTTGAAGACAACAGTGCTTCCTTTTTCCAATGCTTATTGGTTGGCACGGTATATGGAATAGAATTTGGAATGGTATCACTTGTTTGATAACATTCCTAACTCAACATTCCATATGTTACAATTAGCTCTTCTTCCAATGTCTGGTAACCAAACTCATTTGTTCATCTTGCTTTAAAAGGCTGTTGTATAGATGTGTCCATGTCCCACACCATCTGGTTTATAGCTCCAGCTACTGGATACCCCGAAACAAATGGGAAAGATAAGCACCATCTTCTTTTCTGATCCTATGCCGGATTTATTCATTGGTTTGATTTGGGGCGGCTGTGGCGCAGGAGGTAGAGCCGGCGTCTAATGATCGCAAGGTCAGCAGATCGGCGGTTCGAGCCCCAGCTGGCCACATGTTGAAGTGTCCTTGGGCAAGACACTGAACCCCAAATTGCTCCCAGTGAGCGGGCCGGCGCCTTGCGATAGCTTGCCGCCATTGGTGTGTGAATGGGTGAATGAGAGGCCGTTGTAAATGGCTTTGGAGGCGCTATATAAAGGCGCTATATAAGTGCAGTCCATTTACCGTTTATTAGGATCTCCATCAGCTGATGCAAAGCATCATCTTCTCTTCCTGGGGTCCACACAAAAACATATACAAGAAATCATCACAACATATAACAAAGAATAAAAACATCAACATACGTAATAAAAAAAATTAAAGTCAGCAATGCTCACAGCCTTAGTTTTTAGTGAGCATCACAAAACAGTTAACGAAGACAGCAAGAAAGAAAGGAGAAACATCCACAAACGACAATCAATAACAAACAGATTTAAAATGCTCAGATAGGATCTAATGCGTATGATGTGTTGCTTCACTTGTTTTATTAAACTGATTTTATTCTGGGTTTTAGAGATATGACCTGGTAGGGCGTTCCATTAAACCAAAGCTCTAATACAGCCCTGCACGCTGTTTAGAATTTGTTTTGGTTTTTGGAATTGTGTAGTTACCACTGGTGGCATGTCTGGTGGGGTGTGTGTGCGCATCAGAGCCGAGTGTAAGCTGCCTATACAAACAGACAGGGGTTTTCAGAACATTCATATTTGTTTTACAAATGAAAGCGAATGAAAGAAGTGATGCTTTTAACCTTTGGGGCTGATGCATAACATTGTATATCAACAGATCCTGCAGCATGTCACTCGTGACATTAGACCACTTTTGAGTTGATATGAAAACATCTGAATTTTGTTCTCTTTTTTTAGGGGTGTGAACTAGAGTGACTTGAGTCTGTCTCACAGCTTCTCCATCTAGAGTACTAGTGACAGTGTGTCTTTCAGGATATCATGACTAATTTAGAGTTAATCTGCTTTAAACACTCTGGCATTTCACTAACAAAGAGGACCGTGGTACTGAGTGGTACTGAGTGCTAGTTTGCTCACATAACAGAACGGTTTTGTTGTCCGTTAGCGTTGAAAAACGTCATGTTATCTCAACCCGATTAAAGTTGATGAATGGAACATGATACACATCACCAGCACACGGCCTACAGTAATGGGTGTCAATCAAACACACAGTGAGTCCTCGCAAACCCCCCCCCTCACCAACTGTGACCTTGTGTTGCGCCAAATGGTTTCCCACTGCTACTGCCAACAGTGTTTTCCTACTGAAACCCCAGGCCAGCTTCCAGCGCCATCACACAGATCCACACCTGTGGATTCCCGCCGCAGTGTGTAACGGTGTCCCGCATGCTCCTCGCTTTTCACCCGACATGAGAGCAGAGTTCTCCTTCTTCTTCTAACGAGCTCCCTCCCTCCGCCGCCCTCCCTCCATCGCTTCGTCTGTTGTGTGCTCTGACAATAGGCTTGTGTGCATAACACAGTCAAATACTCCACAGGCTACCTCAGAAAGCCAGAATATCCTCTCTTTCTTTCTTTCTTTCTTTCTTTGCTGAGCTAATTCTCTTGAGGATGCTGATTATATCTGGTTTGAAAAAGGGATAGCTCTGGTTGCAAGGATGATACTATACCATGTTGACCACGTATAATAACAAAGGAATAGCGAAATAAGATGGTATATACCTCTGTTTCGGGATCTAATGTTAGTCGACATGCGTTGGGTAGGGCACAGCAGGAGAAGATCAAGTTGGATTGCACATTCGCCTCATCTGACAACCACAAAGGGATGTATGGAGGGCTTTATATTGATGTAGATTCAGAGTCTGCACTCTCAAAAGGAGTTATCAAAGCTGGAACTATCAAAGACCCAAAATAAACATAAACCCCAAACGCTCCCTTTTCATAAGCAAAGATTAAGATCTCCTTGAGATTGCTGTTGAAAATTGAAAGCATACAAAATAACATCAGAGCAGTTACAGTATGCAGGATGGGTTACTTGAAATGAACTAATTTTGTAAGAACAGAATGATGCGCTGGGTGGGAGAATAATCCTCTGAGATCACTGCAGTGATGTGTTATTCAAGTGTGTGCAGATGCTTTGGGAGAAACATAGCTTAGCAGAGGTTCTAGAGTGTGTTCAGAAATGGCAGTGGTGTAGTCTACGTGATACGCAGGACTACGCCGTATACCCACTAGGAAAGGCCAAGGATTTCCATACACCCACTTAAAAATGTGTGAGGATACGTAACAGCGTTTTGTGACAGAACTTTCACTTTCATTCATAAAATTCACGCCGTCTGTGTTACGAAGCACTTGACTTCTGGACCATTGGGACTGACTATAGCGTCATATACCATCAACCGGGGGAGATGCGACATGAAATATGTCAAAATCCAGCACTATCATGCACAGATCAGCCTTAGAACATGTAATGTTAGATATACTGTATATAACGCTAGACAGGGAGCGCAGATGTATTTTTATGGCGTTCCGAAATGAACGATATGAGGCTGGGCGGGAAAAATCACAGTATCCACTAGAAAAAACTAGACTACACCACTGAGAAATGGTAATCAGTTAGCATCTTCAAAAGAATCAACATTGGCTTTGACTTATATGTGCAATTAGACATACATGTATTTGAGGAGATCGGGACATGAACATGAAACCGGGATGATGTATTGTATATTCCTCCTGCATGGGGTTCTACATGATAAATCCAATTATGATCTTACTGCAGAATCGTCAGGACAGCACACACAACATCAAAACATAATCAGATAGTTTGAAGTCAGAGATGGAGTTTAACCAAACAAGCTATTTGTATAATACTATTCGTCAGATTAAAATATGTTATTTTCATAGCGACTGTATAATACAAGCAAAGAAGAATGCTTTGCTAGGAGATACGATGGAGGATGTATAACCAAGACCAATCCCACCGTTGTGGATTTGAGTCGGCTTTGGGACCATTTTTGATAAAAGTGCTTTTACTGTCTAACGGCCACGTAATTCGTTGCTAATCCTGTTTTTGCTGTTTTCCAGGTAGGCTACATATTTATGTTTTTTGTGTCATATGTTTTTGTCAGAAGGTTTTGTTATACAGAGTCTTTGTGTAGACAGACTTATTACTTACTTACACCATTTGGAAGCGTGGCTGATAGCACAACAATTAAGCTGTGTTCTTGGAAAGTACATGGGATTCAGGGCCCTATTCTTAACTAAATTAAAAAAGGAAAAGGTACAGATAGCACTGATCCATGAGACTCATCTAGATGATAATGAGCATTCTAAATTAAAAAGAGAATGGGGTAGGCCAGGTCTACTATTTTACCACTAGGAGTAGGGGGTGGCCATTCTAGTGCACAAGTCCTTGCCCCTGACAGAGGTGGAAGTCGTAGCTGACACGGCAGGCAGGTATGTTATGATCAGGGGGACACTACGGGGATGCTGTCTCCTTTTTAAATATTTATGCCTCTCCTATTCGCTCCCCTGACTTTTACACCAAAGTATTTTCCCTGTTTTCCTCAGACTGGGTTGTTGAGTCCTCTGTGGTGTCTGGTGACTTCAACCGCTGCCTAAACCCACGTTTGAATAAATCTTATAAAACAGCACAGTCCCAACCTAGGACATCAAGTCCAAGTCAATCTCTATCTGGCTGTTGCAGGGATATACATTGTGTTGACACATGGACAACTCTTCACCCCACTGATAGACAGTATACATTTCATTCAAAGGTCCACAAAGCATCCTCTAGAATTGACTGAGTATGCCCTCCATACAGTGATTTCCTGCCTCGATAGGCAATATTATTAAAACTGATCATCACTCTCCTGTGTTTTTGATCATGTCTAGTAAAGTAGAACGTCCCAGGGGACAATGGCGGTTTGCTAATCACCTTCTTAAGAACCCTAATTTTAGACTTTATCTTTACCGAACAGTTTGAATATTTTATCACTGAGAATAATACCCCAGATGTATCTCCTAGTCTCCTAGGAGACCGCGACGGCTGCCATCTGTGGCTTCATCGTGTCATTTTCAGCGAATCTAAAGAAAAAGGCAAAGGATGCATACTTTTCATCTATTAATCTCCCTCAAGCCTCAGCTACACAGAGAGAACTGCTGAATGGGCCTATCGCTTGTGAGGAAATCATAAAGGCTATTAATGATCGACAGGATAACAAGGCCCCAGGACATGATGGTCTGAATCCCCAATTCTATAAAACTTTCCAGGGTCTGCTGATCGATCCTCTGCTCTACAGTTGTCTGTTGCGACCATCAAACTAACAAATGTAGCCGCAAGGGTTTGTGCAGGTGAATCTGTCCGACGCGCTTAGTTATAATCCTAGAAGATGCAGGAGTCCATGATACCAATGATGGTGTTTTATTATAAGATGAACATGCTACTCGTGCAGATGGCGTTACACATCGGATATCACAACAAAGCGGTCAGCAGAAGTAAAGGCACCCTGCCCTACCCTTTCTCTCTGGCAAACACAAGCTTGACAATACTATATTGGCACAGGTGATAATTAGCCACCCATTCACCTGCAGTGGACACACCCACACCATGAACACACCCACCACCGACACACCCATTACCACTAGTGACAATGTATCAGCATAGGCCTACATCCCTGCCTCTACATTGTCCTTCTCTTTTTTGAATCTGGGGGTCTACCCGGCACTATGACCAGAAAAAAAACAGGCCCAAAACCCGCCGGGAAAACTCCAGATCCTCCCGATTAGTCACCCCGGGCTTGTTGCCTGGCAGCATCCCAGAATAGTCTCCTCCGGTTGTCCTCGGCAACGCTTAACTTCCCACTACTACCGTCTCTGCAGTACAATGTTATGCATCAGCCCCAAAGGTTAAAAGCATCACTTCTTTCATTCGCTTTCATTTGTAAAACAAATATGAATGTTCTGAAAACCCCTGTCTGTTTGTATAGGCAGCTTACACTCGGCTCTGATGTCACACACACACACACACACACACACACACACACACACACACACCACAGAGTACATGTACTGAGATTAGAATACCAGATTAGGAGATGGCAGCAGTAGGTGTGAGATGTGATTAAACCAGGGAGTCTCTCTGTGTCTCTAGACCAGAAAGTCCATGAAAAGTTTAGTCCCCTGGCGCTGTTATTATTAGGGTTAGGGTTAGCATCAGCATTAGCATTAGTATTAGCATTAACACTAGCATTAGCATCAGTTAGCATTAACATTAGCATTCGTTTTAGCATTTATCTAACATTTCACTAATCTTAATAAAGGGCAAGCCCGCAGGTGATTGCGCCTCCTACAGGGGAATTGCTTTGCTGGACGTGGACCCAAAAACGACTTGCTAAAATACTGACCAGAAGGCTTGAAGGTATCCTCCCAGATATTGTTTCAGTAGATCAAACAGTTTTTTTGGTCGTAATTCATGCAATAATGTGAGGAGACTCCTCAACCTCATACAGTATGAAGGCCAAATCTCTAGTGATTTCCCTTAATGCGGAGAAGGCCTTTGATAGGATTGAGTGGCCTTACCTGCTGGGTGTCCTTTCAAAATGTAATCTAGGAGACAACTTTATTACATGGATATCTCTTCTAAATGCTGCCTCTCGTGCCTCAGTGATTACGAATGGCTTGAAGTCTGCTACGTTCATGGTGGGGCCGTGGCTCCAGACAGGGTTGTCTGATCTCACCCCTTCTTTTTGCACTTGGCGGAGGCCATTAGGGGTGATTCATTAGTGGCAGGCATAGAGGCGGGTCCTGTGCAGAACAAGATCTCGCTTTACGCGGACGATATCTTGCTTTATCTCAGCAGCCCTGAGGTTTCTATTGGGAGAGTAGTTGAGATAATTAGATCTTTTGGCCAATTCTCAGGGTACAAGATTAATCACTCTAAATCTGACGCAATGCCCCTTGCATACCTCATTGGCCACTAACTTTGGGGAGTAGAAACAAACTTCTTGGGGTAGGTCTTCTTTCACTGTACCAGCATTGAATTAAACATTAGGCAATTCAACATTTGTCTATAAACGATTGAAACTTGATAGGCACTGCTGCTGCGTCCTCAGGCTATGTCAAGGTGTCTTGTGAGTATATTAGCAAAGAAAAGCCCGCTCATTGGGAGAAATTTGTCGGTTTAGTGTCTTGCCCAAGGACACCTTGACATGTGACCAGCCAGGGATCGAACCGCCAATCTGCAGAAATTCGCGATCATTAGACGCCGGCTCTACCTCCTGCTTGTGGACCTTGCAATCATTAGACGCCGGCTCTACCTCCTGCGCCCCAGCCGCCCCACAATAATAACCAAAGAATGTGAGAAATTGTGGGGGGGCGGGCTGATAACCACAGGTGGTTTCATCATTTTTGGCTAAATGTCAACCCACTTAAAGTTGTCTGAGGAAAATCCATTTGCGTTTTGTGTCGCCCGGCGCTGTCATTTCTCCCACTGAGTCTATTAGAAATAATTTATTTCTAAGTGAAAGTCAGACTAGTAGCCTAATATACCGAAAAATAGATGGAAAATATCTGTTTAGATTATAATCAGAGGAAAATATTAGTCATCATCTTGTTTAGCATGCAGCAAATTATAATGGGCTACCTGCAATGTATTTACACCAAAACAAACCAATTGAAACAAACATGACTTTCTAGAGTAGGTGTTGTGTTGAAACAGCTGTTTCCCACTGTTAATGGGCGTACAGGGATGAGGTAGAGCAATTGAGCAAGCTGTGCAAGGTTAACAACCTGCTGCTAAACAAGTCAAAGACCCAGGAATTCATCGTAGACTTCAGGAGGAAAAAGTCAGAGATCCTGCCCCTGCTCATCGACGGAGAGAGCGTGGAGATAGTCTCAAACCTCCGATTCCTGGGACACAACATGCGGGATGACCTGGCCTGGAAGGACAACACTAAAGGCACCATCAAGAGGGCACAACAGCGGCTATACACCCTGAGATGCCTCAAGAAACAACACAGCAAGAAGGAGATGCTGGTGGCCTTCTACCACGGCGCAGTGGAGAGCATCCTCACCTTCGGCATCTCCAACTGGTACCACAGCTGCACGGCAGCGGAGAGAAGCGATCTACAGAGAGTCGTGAGAACAGCACAGAGGATCACCGGCGCCCCCCTCCCCTCTCTGGAGGAGCTGTACAAAACACGCTGTCTCAGGAGGGCCTCCAAGATCTCCAAGGACCCGACCCACCCTGGGCACGAACACTTTGTCAAGCTGCCCTCGAACAGGAGGTACAGGACCCCAGCCGCTAAGACAAACAGACTGAAGGACAGCTTCTACCACAGGGCCGTCAAGGCCCTGAACACAGAAAAGGCCTAAGTTCTGGGCCCAGGACAGTCCGGACGGATTGTATGGCAGCTAGTGCTGAGGCACAAACATGTACATTTTCAAGCCTGCAAACTGTGACACTTTAAAATAATGTGAAAAAATACTTTCTTGTGAAATATGACAACCCATAGTTGACTATCTGTGCAGTATAGTACAGTGGATTGTGTACATAGCCTCTATTGATGTAAACCAGCTCCTTACCTTCTTGTGATTTTATGCATCTATGCTTTTTCTAAAATGTGTTTCTTTTTCCTTTCCTAAACACCAGGGGAGCCTCCCCTCCTAAATTTCGTTGTTTGGTACCTGTACTGTAGCAATGACAAATAAAGTCTATCTATCTATCTATCTTAAAGGGGCCAGTGACGTCCTTAGGCCTGAGCATCCGGGGCTCGAGCTCAGAGTGTTTTCTGAATAGGACCCCCCCCCCCCCTCGGACTGGAGGTTGAGGTGACCCACAGTTTCCCAGTTCATTTTAAAAGTGGCCCGCTATGAAAAGTAGTTGGGTACCCCTGCTATCAAGGCTTTTAAATGGTAAATGGACTGCACTTATATAGCGCCTTTTTTGCTGCTCCAAAGCTGCTCCAAAGCGCTTTACAACAGCCTCTCATTCACCCATTTACACACACATTCACACACCAATGGCGGCAAGCTGCCATGCAAGGCGCTGGCCCACTCACTGGGATCAACCTTGTGATCATTAGGCGGCGACTCTACCTCCTGCGCCACAGCCGCCCCTTTTACAATAACTTACTAAGCAGCACACGTTTGCGCCACTAAATGTGTGTTTATGCTTCAGAGTGAGTAGAACCATACTAAAGTTGTCTGGGGGATTTGCCCCCCCCAAAACATTTCAAATACATTTTAATTTAATCTAATTTGATGGAAAACAGGTTGATTGTGAATGAGCATGAGTCCACTGTCCACTTTTATTTACTCAGTTCTCAATTCTTAGAAATCCTGTGATTAAACCAACCATACCATTAGCAGTCCCTTGCTAAACACACGTTATTAGTAATCATGCATGGATGGATCAAATGATAAGCAATGCAGGAAATGTTAATTGGCTCGGCCTTATAAATCAGCGGTGAGACGCGTGACAGCCAAAAAGGCTCAGCGGCGCCTTTCAACCAGTGAATTATGATCAAGTCGTGGAGAAGCGTTTGGCTTTCAGATCTCCAGAGGAAAAGGGAACACTCATTGCTGTGCCATATTTTTGGAGGTATTGATTATAAGGTAAATGTGTTTATGATTTTTTAGGTTCAGTAAAAGCATCGTGACAGGCCAAATGGCGTTATAAATAAACATTATGACATTCAAACACACACACACACACACACACACACACACACACACACACACAAACACACACGCACACGCACAAATGCTCTCTCCACACATACCGGATGACTGATGTATCAGTAAGTGATGTTATTCTTTCATTTCTCATTGTAAAGACAGGCCAGGCATGAAAAACAAAATACCGTCTTGACACTCGAAAGACACTTATTCCAATTGCATTTAGGGAATGTACTACTAGAGTCTATCACAAATCAAGTGGTGGTGGGAGAAGTGTTGTTGTGTTGGCACTGCGTTGAGAGGAAGACCATTTAAGTTGAAATACAATAAATCATTACATGAGCCAGTGAATTCTCCATTAAGCACAACCGACTCTATTGCTTCGTATCGGTTCTCTCACTCATTCGAATACAGCATAAAAATTGCATCTTTCTAATGAATAATACCCCCTAACAAATCCCAATATAAGAGTTTTCTTTTCTGTTGCCATGGTGACCAATGAACACACATTTCTTGTTAAGGTCAATACCGAGAGTTTTCAATTATAGATTCCGGAGAAGCATGAATCAATCATGTACAGTATGGTAGCGGGCTGATTGTGAAAATGACATTAGGCAATGAAAGCGCACTGACTGGGTTATTTCCAATGCATATGGTATTTTCTTTTAAAGCGTAACAACAACAAAAGCACAATTATTTTCATGTTCTAGACTAATGGTTATCCTATCCTTATATAATCATAATATGTAATGATAAGATAACCATTAGTCATGAACATGAAAATAATTGTGTTTTTGTTAGGCTTTTAAAAGAAAATACTGTATGCTGTATGGAATCATGTCATTTTCACAGTCACCTGTTACCATACTGTAGCGTACATGATCATATCATACCTACGTTACTCCAGGGACTCCTGTATTCTCTAATTGTAAGTCACTTTGGACAAAAGTGTTAGGGTGGGAGGTGTGTGAGGTGTGTGAGGTGTCACACAAACTGTCTGTCACTAATAATGGCACATCCGATGAGGAGCTGAAGTGGTTTGACCTGCGAGGTAAAGTGGGGACCATTGCTTCATGATGAGAAACAATTATTTGACTGTTTGTCCTTCCAGCCTATCGCCGAAAGCATTTGTTCTCCCAATTTCTACCCATTTCTGGCATGTATTGAGACGATTGTTTCCTGTGAGTGATTTTCACAGAGATTGTGTGTTTGCCGCATTATGTGTGAGCCTGGGAAGAAATGTGTTCCTGTGTTCTACGATGTACTCTGTTACATTTGTATGTCTAAATCTCATATAATCATGAGACTTTACTAGCAAAACTAGTAAGGTTGTCGATGTATCTAACTAATTACAAATTGGAGGGCGGAGAGTTTCCCTGGTCAGGTCATGTACAGTAGTCAGGAAGAACTCAAGGCACGACTGATGCCCAGATCCACACATCTATTGCTCATGTCTCATTAGCTTTTTACTTTGAGGAAACTCTCGGTTTGCTGTGTGAATCCTTGATTCTTTTTTAGGAGATTCTACAGCTTCTCACTTCAAATGAGGAGGGTTCATTACCGCAGTGACTCAGAGAGCAAAGAAAGGAACCGAGTCTTATCGGATTTGGCTCTGACTTTATAGCAGTGTTCTTTGTTGTGTTTTTTGACCTCAATGATCTAACAGTGTCAAGAAAACGTATGTGAACCCTTTGGAATTACCAGGTTTTCGTCATTAGTTGGTCATAAAATGTGATGTGATCTTCATCCTAAGACACAAGTATAGACAAACACAATGTGCTTAAGCTAATAACACACAAACGGTTATAATCGTTCATGTCATTATTGGGGTGCGGCAGGGATGCTTGCTCTTGAAGGATCTCCTTGTCGATAATGATGTTACGGTAGTCGTGATCTTAAATGCGTTGAGTCATCTCTTGGATAGATTTAGGTGTGCAGCAACTTACACGAAGCGACAATGAGGATATTCCAACACGGGTCGTAATGATTTACTCAGGAAGATGGTTTATTCAACAGAAGGAACTGCGTGCCTTCACAAACGCCTTCTCTCAACTGAGGTCAAGCATTAGACAATCACACAACTTTCAAGGATGGTTTAAATACTCATTACATCACAGTTGTTACATCATAAATAATCAAACACGTCTCCCTCTGACCAGCCCTGGCGCCTCGGCTCAAGCAAGACGGCTCCAAGGTCGGTGCAGATAAGGTCTGCTGCCTAACGCCAGCCAGTCTGCCAGACGCAGAGGCCATCTTCATGATAGACAATAACAGAGTGACCCCTGTACTACCACATAGATTATAGCCAAAATACACTAATATCTAACACTCTCGCCCTTCCTCTTCCTCCTCTGCATAGACTGGACTATGAAACAGGTAACCAGGTAACAGGTAACCAGGTAACAGGTAACCAGCAACAGCCGAACTGGCATACAGTGGAGCCTGACCGGACAGCTATAAGATCTGGATGTTGATGATGATTTGGCGCTACTGGCAAACACGCACCAATAGATGTAGAAAAAATCACACAAACTAAACATAAGAGCTGCTTCCCTTGGGCTCAAAATCAACTCACCAAAAACCAAAGTAATGCGAATCAACGACAACAACAACACACCAGTAATCATGGACCAAAACCAGCTAGAGGATGTAGTTAGTTTTACATACCATCATTCCACAGCATCTCTATTGGATTAAGGTCTGGGCTCTGACTGGGCCACTCCTGTAGTAGATTTACTTTGATGTTTAGGGTCATTGTCCTGCTGCATCACCCAACTTCTTCTGAGCTTCAGCTGGCGGAACGCCACCCTGGCGTTAACGTAGGATAACTTGATCAACTTGGGAATTCATTTTCTCCTTGATGATGGCAAGCTGTCCAGGACCAGAGGCAGCCCCAAATCAAGATGCTCCCTCCACCATACTTCACTGTTGGGATGATGTTTTCATGTTGGTACGCGGTGCCCTTTTTATGCCATACGTAGTGCTGCGTGTTCTTCCCGAACAATTCAACCTTAGTTTCATCAGTCCAACATTTTCCCAGTAGAGTTGTAGAGTGTCAAGGTGCTCTTTGGCAAACAAGCTACCATGCGAGGCGCCGGCCCGCTCACTGGGAGCAATTTGGGGTTCAGTGTCTTGCCCAAGGACACTTCCACATGTGGCCAGCTGGGGCTCGAACCGCCGATCTGCCAACCTTGCGATCATTAGACGGTGGCTCTACCTCCTGCGCCACAACCGCATCTCATACGTACCTCCAGTAAAGCAGTAGGGCATTGTTAAATCCCCCATTGTTCTTTGATCACTTTTCTGATTAAAACCGTTTACAACATTCTGTTCTGTGGACCATGGACTGTTCCTCAGCTACGCTATCACAGATTTAGATTTAATAATCTAGTAAGTGGAGAAACAAACATAGGTGCTCTAGCATTGTTTCCATAAGACAGTGCAAACCAGGTTAAACCTGTTGTAATTTGATTGTTTTTTTCAATCAGTGTTTTGATTGATTGAAATTAAACCAAAGAAACACGGTTATCCCACTTGTGATGTGTTGATGCGAAGTTAAAATGTCTAGAGAACCATGTTTATTACTCTGTAATAAACCAATTATGTCTAAAAAGAGTGGATGTACAGTAAGAATATGCAGTAAGAATATCATTCTCTAGCCAACCAGTACTTCCTTAAAGCTGGCACGAGTGAAGGAAGTCACTTAAGAGCCCTCCCCCTCCATCCCCTTTGGACGGCCCTGCTAAAGGAAGCAGCGCACTTATTAACCAAATGTGTTATTATGAGTTCTGAAGACCCATTCTAACTCCGGCTGGTTCACTTAGTGTTCTGGGCACGTCTCTCAATCAACTTCCCTCCACTGGCATCCTTTGCGGCTCATGGCTCATGGCATATGAAAGTGCCAAATCAAATTTGAATGGATTGGAGGGATGACAACCATCTATAGTGGACCCACCAGGGACTCCTCCTCCTCCTCCTCCTCCTTCTCCCTCGGATGCTATAGCCGTAACTCTCTGGTACTGATGAGAAGCCTATTAATGAACGATTGCAGAGGGGGACGTTTGGGAAGTCACAGGGAGGTTTGGCTCTCGCTATTGTTATTAACGAAGCATATTTAAAATATATATCACATGGCCTGATAGGACCTATGAGTATACTCCCAGGGTATATCAACCAGAACGACAGCAGGAAGACAGAGGAAGAGCTGCTCCCTACATTCTGTTTCATCCCCCCCCGCACGCCAACCATCAGTGATCAAATCAGACTTGTCAGCATGGACCACTCAGACCTCAACATGTCAGTTACAGCAGGGGTCTCAAACTCTAATGGACCTACCGCTAAGCCACGCCCCAAAATAGAAATTGTCCATTCATATCACAGCGAAAGTCACTACAGGCAGAAAACTCGGACAAACAACTCGCTAATATCTGATGATGAAAAGCTTCTAGACTAAATATTCTTGTCATCTTTAAAAAAAAAAAATGTCTATTACTTGCTGTGGTAAATCAGAAATCAGAAATCTGCCAACTCCCGCCATTGTAAGTCATTGAATGTCATTCAGTCACGGTCGGTCAGTCAATCACTGTCAGTGAAGCGTTGTTTGTTTGCAATAGGTCCATTGGCTTAGGGCCACTGCTGGTATTGTCTCTCATAGGAGGGCCACTTCAACGTTCAAGTACTACTTTGAGTAACATTATTGTGAGTAACATTTTTTGTATATCTTTGCACTTGATCAAATTTCAGCACCCTCCTTTCATGACCTTTCCTATATGTATATGTGTGTTCTACCACCCAGTATCCTTACATTTTCAAAATCACATCAGGATAAGCTAGTATAAAGCTATTTTGCAGTTTTTCTGTGTAGGAGGCAGGCTAATTTACAAGAAGTGCCCTCTAGTGATCTTTGTGTGTTCCATTCTAAAGAGGGGGTCTCCAAGGCAGCTCTAATAGTTGGTGAAATAGGCACGGCTGTCTCACACAGATTTGTGGTTCCACAAAGGCACATTACCTGACTGAACACTGTGGACAGCTCAGGGAAGGATGGAGGTAATTCTCTCAGAAATGGTCCAGTCATGTCAGTCATGTTTTTCCCTGTGCCCCCCTATACATTTAGGTTTTAGGTCACTATTGCACTGCAAGTCAATAACTTCCATTTGCAGCACACTTGTGGACACTCTCCACATCAGCCGAGAAGGGGTCTGCAAACAGCCGGAAAGAGTCACGGCGTGAAGCCTTGAAGTCTGCGAAACGCTGATCAAACTCCTGCAGTAGGTTTCCAATAGCAGAGGCATGTTCATCACGACTGAATGCTGCGCCACCCTCCACGGCTATGGCGCAGGAGGTAGAGTCGCCGTCTAATGATCACAAGGTTGGCAGATCAGCGGTTTGAGCTCCGGCTGGCCACATGTCGAAGTGTCCTTGGGTAAGACACTGAACCCCAAAATTGCTCCCAGTGAGCGGGCCGGCCGGCGCCTTGCATGGCAGCTTGCAGCCATTGGTGTGTGAATGTGTGTGTGAATGGGTGAATGAGAGGCTGTTGTAAAGCGCTTTGGAGCAGCAAAAAAGGTGCTATATAAGTGCAGCCCATTTACCATTTACCATTTACAAGAGATCTGCGTGCTGGGAAATGACTGAGGTGACACAAGTGAGAAACGATTACAACATGGATTCTTTTACTATTGGAGATCTGAACTTCATTCAACTTGGGTGATTGGCTGCCCTTTGCCCCCCCTTGAGGCCCTGTTTAAAAGTAGGGCTTTAGGGAGGGCCAGGAAGATCATGGCTGACCCCGCACACCCAGGACACGGTCTCTTCGCCCCGCTCCCCTCAGGCAGGAGGGTGCGGTCCCTAAATACTGTGAAGGCCCGACATACAAACAGCTTTTTCCCCACAGCCATCCGGCTCCTAAATGCCGCTGCCCCCCCTGACCTGACCCCTATCTATCTACCCTCCCTCCACCCCCACCCAGAGAGCTTTGGACTGTCTGGATATGAACACTTGAACACTTGATCTCTGCACTTTATATTTATATTAATTATGACTCTTGCACTTTGATGTTGGTTTGCACTGTCTTGTCCTGTCTTGCACCTGTCCTGCTGTAAACCGTGCTCCATTGTCCCAAACCAAATTCCTAACATGTTTACATGTCATGGCAATAAAAGTCTTCTGATTCTGATTCTGATTCTGAACTTCAGGATGACCTCTTTCTGAATTCAGGGAAGGGGATAGAGAGCTTCAGACATAGAGTTTCCCACGGCCTGCTATCAAATAGTACTTTAGTTGTTCCATTTGACTTTCCTGTTGACTTTTCAAGTGAATTACATTCTGCACACAGCAATGGTCATCTCCTGCCACCCTAACCAGAGGCAAGCAGTCAGCTAATCGACGAGTCAGATTGTTCAGTTGGCAAAACGTTCTAACAAAGGTTTATATTAAAGAAAAAGGTTGTTGTTGGCTGACAATAATACACGCATAACAACATGCAACACTGAACCCTGTACATACTGAACTTGAGAGAAGGGACAGTGGTAATGCTTGTAACATACCTACAACCTAACAACTTGAGCTGGTGTCAGGTGTGTAGGTATTACTTGAAATAATAACCCAGCTATAAAAGCAAGTGCTGTGTAAAAACGGTATGGTGCACTGGGAAAGCATAGAACTTTCCAGGAAATCATGCCTTCAGCTCAACTCCTGTAATAGGGTCAGTGACTAGGAATATTATAATAATATTATAACAATATAACAATAGCAATACATCTATGGCAGTCCTGCTAATGCTATGACTGGTGGATAGATGATTCACTTACTTAAGTTAAATGCATTTGTTGTACGGTGCTTTGGATAAAGGCGTCTGTTAACCAGATCTTATCCACCTCATTTTTCTGGTTTTCTGCTCGAAATGACATGCCCACAGTGAATATAGAATATCTCCACAATCACAAGGGCCTTCATAATGATCTTGTTATCAAATGAAAGCTAACACCTGTGGGGTGGCTGACTGTAGAAGTGTCAGAATCAAAATCTATGTTACTGTGTCAGAGTAAATAGAGCTAGAACATTATAAAACATCTCAAATTCAGTCTCCGCCTAAAAAAACAACAGCTTTTACAGTGAATATCACCTTGGAAACCTGATAACGAAGCCCAAATCATCTAGGAATCAGTACTCCAGGGTCTTATTAGTACTTATGCCAAAGTCGATGCTAGTAATGTGAGCAAATGCAACTTTGTACCTGTTTTAGTACAGGTATGTTTAGGCGGACACCTATATGTTTAGGCCATTTGGAGATATTTTGGCACCATCTTTGACCTTTGACCTTTCTCATGTATCAGATTTCTTTTTTGGGGGGGGGGATTTTTTGGGGTTGGCCGACCAATGGTATGGAAATTCGGCGTTGAAACCGGACATGACACATTCTCCAGTTGGAGAAAACTGGATGTGACTTAGGCCGTGTTTACCGTCTCGGGAAAACAATGGTGGCATCGTATAGCATGCAAAGTTGTGAAAAAAATGTGATATCGATGAAGAGAATTGATCGAGGTACTGCCACTGAGACCACCTGGTGACAAAAGTGACTCACTAGACAACTACGCGCCTGCATGACAGGAATAGGCACAGCAGTACCCGAGGTTTCAGGTTTACAAAGGTGAGTCTTCGGGGCGTAGCATGGAGTGCATTCAGGGAAGCAGCCGGGAGAAGGGCTTTGATCTCCCTAGTCCATGTGGAGCTGACGACTGTATGCTAATGCCACTATCAGTGTTGGGAACGTCGTGCTCCAGCGACTCACTGCACTGCTTTAAAAGTGTAATTCTACTGTCCAATGAAGCAATCACGTCTGAAAAAAAAATCTCGAAGGGAAAATCTGTCTCTTACTGTTTTGCCCAACTAAGCATATCATAACCAAAGTTATCCAGTGGTAAGTTTTAATCTCGGGATATTATCCTTAGAGGTTCTAAACACGCAGTGCGTCTACGAGTGCAGTCTCTCTGGATGTTCTCTGTAGAGGCCCTCTCATTTGTTAGGAAGTCTAATGCATCAAGTTCTTCTCACGCCTGGGTGAGACCCGTATGTAGATGTAGCTTGCTTCAAGATATTGTTTGTGAAAGAGCATTCTTGTGTTGTGAACGATTGTTTAGTTTTTTTGTCTAGGCGACATCATGGGGAGTATTCATGAAATGTGTATCTCTTTTATCTTTATTCTTTAATGTGTAAACCACTGGCACATCTACATCATACAGTATATCACTCTGCCATCTGCAGTTTGACTTGTGCTTCCTGTCTGCCTGACTGTAACATAACATCCTATGGTTTCTGATGTGCTCCCTCCTCCTCAAGCGAAGACACGTGACTTTTTAAACCTTGAGCCGCTCCCTTCTCCCTTTCTCTCATAACGTTTAGAGACGGATGAAAAGGGCGACTTCTCCTACGGTACACCATTTGTAAAGTGCTCATGCAAATAGGTCTTGACCTTGGTTGTAACTTAAGACCAACATTGTTATTCAGGGCTGCAGAGATTAACATTTAATGAGCCATGATTAACATCAATCACCCCTGTGAGTAAAAAAACATGTTATATCTTTGCACACGATCAAATTTCAGGACCCTCCTTTCATGACCTTTCCTAGATATGTGTGTTCTACCACCCAGTATCCTTACATTTTCAAAATCACACCAGGATAAGCTAGTATAAAGCTATTTTGCTGTTTTTCTGTGTAGGAAGCAGGCTAATTTACAAGCGGCCAACTAGTGGTCGTTGTGTGTAAGTAGCAGCTTGAGCATTGTAAAGAGCCCTGAGGCTGTTCTAGTGTTAAACCTTGAGCCCCCTTCTCCCTTTCTCCCTTAACATGAACGTTTAGACGGATGAAAAGGGTAACTTCTCCTACGGTACACCATTTGTAAAGTGCTCAAGGTCTTGACCTTGGTTGTGACTTAAGCCCAACATTGTTATTCAGGGCTGCAGAGATTAAGAGCCCCAATAGCAGAATATCAGTAGTAAGTAAGTAAGTAAGTAGGTAAAGCATTATTTATATAGCACCTTTCATACAAGAAATGCAGCTCAAAGTGCTTTACAACAGGAATAAGAACATAAAGTGAATACAAAAACATATATAAAAACATATACAAGCATAGAATGAATATAAAAGCAGGGGGAAACAGTAAAAAGAAAAGGTAAAGATCTACATTTCCATATCCCTTTCATCTCCCTACCTTACACAGTCTTTCTGTACTTCTCACTGGCTTTCCACCAGCACCACAAACATCCGTTTTTGGAAAAGGTCCGTCTCAGTCTCTGTATACGTTCTCAGTCTCTGTGTACGTTCTCAGTCTCTGTGTGCGTTCTCAGTCTCTGTGTACGTTCTCAGTCTCTGTGTACGTTCTCAGTCTCTGTGTACGTTCTCAGTCTCTGTGTACGTTCTCAGTCTCTGTATACGTTCTCAGTCTCTGTGTACGTTCTCAGTCTCTGTGTACGTTCTCAGTCTCTGTGTACGTTCTCAGTCTCTGTATACGTTCTCATTCTCTGTGTACGTTCTCAGTCTCTGTGTACGTTCTCAGTCTCTGTGTACGTTCTCAGTCTCTGTGTACGTTCTCAGTCTCTGTGTACGTTCTCAGTCTCTGTGTACGTTCTCAGTCTCTGTGGACGTTCTCAGTCTCTGTGTACGTTCTCAGTCTCTGTGTACGTTCCCAGTCTCTGTGTACGTTCCCAGTCTCTGTGTACGTTCCCAGTCTCTGTGTACGTTCTCAGTCTCTGCTGGACCTTGCACCAAAAATCCAACTACTCAGTATCAACATTACAGTTTCTTTCTTTTGCACAATGCACAATCACCTAATCACCTAGCACACAGTAGTGTTGCTTTAACATCACACCTTTCTGAAATTGCATTGTTGGTTGTTAGTGTTGCCCTGCCCGTGGTTTGCCAGTCGAACGGGATGAATGTTGATTGAGATGACATCAAATGTCCACCATTCAATGTCCATGTTTTATAGAAGTATACTTGCTAGGTATACTTGCTAGGTAGGCTACACAAAATGTAAGGTACACTCGTGTAAGGTACGTGCATCAGAGAGAATATAGGACCGTGCAGTTCAGTGAAATTCTGCTTCTATTTGCAGAGATTATACGTTTGCACTGGAATTTGTCTGGATTTGGGAAAGTTTAATGGGATTGCACAAAGGTTAATAGGGAGCACTGTGAGCCCAGATTGACTTATTTAGCCAAGCTAATGATTGCGTGTACATTTGGGAGATGTAATACAACATCGGTTGAGCACAACATTATTCATTAAGGCAATAACTTGAAAATAATAATAATAATAACTTGAATGTATTGCATAGATAACATTTGAGGATTAAAGGGCGAATAAAGTGTACATCTTTACTCTTTCCCATGTTACTCAGCCTCTCTGTTTTTGAGCTTAAGCCAGGCCCCGTTTCACTTATTTTCACAATATGAATACAACCACTTTCCTCTTCAGCCAAGATGAAGTGCCATATGGTTATCGCGTGTTGTAGGAGCCAGGGGACGACACCGTGTGGTCTGATTAAAGCAGGTTAAATCACTTTAATAAATCAGGCCCTTTGTGGCTTTCAGGCAGGCTTCACGTCTGTGATTTGCCCTGAACACACAGTCATCCCCTGGCTCTGCAACACATGATAACCATATGCCACTTCTTCTTGGCTGCCACTCCCAACACCCAAGAGGACCAGGCTCATGTCCTCCCAAGGCATCTACCCTTTCCTGATTGGCCCTCCTGCCCCACAGAGCTCCACTGACAGGCTGGTTCTTGAGGGTGCTCTTCATTCTCTGGGCTGGACCAGGGCTAATATGTGTAGCCCTTATGGGGGATGTTTGTGTTGATATTCAGACACTTTTAGTGGTGTTTATAGACTAAACTATACGCCATCTTACTAAATTACACTCAAATAGATAAATAGAGTTAAATCATGAAGCTAAATATTTTGAAGACAGTTGCAACTCACATTTTGATTTGTTAAATCACTAATCCGTTGGACTTCAGCATGATCTGGTGTACAAATACTAATTGTTATAAGGATATAATATTGTCCTCCTTAGTCAGGCGGCCGGAGATGACATCGATCACTCAGAGAGAAGGTTGAATCGTAATCATTGATTTATTTATGCAGATCTGGGTTACATTCTCTGTACAGATGTTTCCAAGGCAGCATGCTCTGTTATAAGTGTGTGTGGCTGCGACACAAGAGATGCCGAACGAAGTTACACAGCATTCTGGCTGCGACCGAGCAAAGTACTGATGGAAGTTGTCTCCCTGTAGCTGGCCACCTTAGATGAGGGTGTCTAGTGTTGAAAGGCCGAAACACCCCATGATTCAAAGGTACCGTACATTACTGATGATGTGTCCCGAAATGTACATGTCTAATCTAAGACATACTTCACTGCCCACTCTCAGTCTAATCATTAGACAATAAATATTGACACACAAACATTCCCCATATCACTAATTAATTACTGATTTATCTCTTCTGCTACCATGGAGACAAAATGCAGTGAGCGACCGAGCGAAGTACTGATGGAAGTTGTCTCCCTTTATACTAGTTATAAAGAGAGAGAATAGATGTTGGTTCCATACATGACTCTATTCTATGGAAGTCTCGTATGTGCCCTTGCTTCACTCCTTAACACTTAATCAGCCATGAGGGGTCATTTTATATATATCTTTGCACTCGATCAAATTTCAGGACCCTCCTTTCATGACATTTTCCTAGATATGTGAGTTCTACCACCCAGTATCCTTACATTTTTACATATCACATCAGTGGGCAGAGAGTGGGTAGTTTGAAGTATGTCTTAGATTAGACAATAAATATTGCAATATTTGATAGGCACGCAAAAATTCCCCATATCACTAATTAATTACTGATTTATCTCTTCTGCTACCATGGATACGAAATAATATTTTCTCCAACACAACATTGTCACGACTCACGACTCACTACACTTGCCCATCTCAAACTGTTGTGATTGTTTCCACATAACCAATGACATGATCTCAAAAATCAACTGCAACCTAAATGCTCACCAACTGAATCCCATGGTCACACTTTATTCGGATAGTCCTCTAGATAGATGATCTACAATCGCTCAAACTATCAACTGCCATCTCAGTTGTTGACATGCAACAGCTTGCTAAAGATACGGCCAACAACACCAGTAGGCTACTAGCGCCTGGTTGAACCAACGGTCGCAACAAGGAGCGGCTGGTGACAGTTTTCAGTCACACTTTCCCTGAGGTATTACCGACGGAGGCGGCCCAATGAGAAAAAATCCCAATGCTACATCCATAAAACATAAGTATCACCAGCCATTTCTCATAGTTGAGAAGATGTCAGGATGACGTCAATCCGATCCGTGGTGGGTGCTGTACTGGGTCTGCCCTACTTTTCTCTCCTGCACTAAGCAGGCATTCAAACCCGCCCACTCTCTTCTTACCCTACGGCGTCTTGCAGTGTGTTGTGTCTTGCCTACAGCAATCGTTGAACCTCCCTGCCAGTCAGCCAGCCAAAATACAGGCTCCGATCCCCATCGAGGGACTGTGTGGGGCTCGCTCTCACTCTTGCTAGCTTAACGGCAGTTAGAATCCAAGGCTAGAGAGAGAGCAGCTCAAACTGTATTTCTCTTTTCTTTCGGATGAATGATTCTGTTTAGATCTCATAGAGTTCCTCCCTCAGATGAGTGTTTGTTTTGAAAAATGGATAAGCCGGGGGACCAACAATGTTCTCTGGGCAGATGGATAGAGGGAGGAGGAGGGGAGATAGTGAAAGAAAGAGGAGAGACTTTTATAATGACACCTAAGAATGCAAGCGAAACAATAATGTTGCTCACCGGCGGGGAGGGAGGCTACCTGTGTAATCGAATAAAAAGAGGAGGCTTTGTGTTTTGTGTGTCCGGCCATATGGGAACTGTGTTAGTCTACGAAAACACAGACGGTAGCCTGGGTCATAATTTAGACATACTGCCAGCAGACATATTCCACTGAGCTCTTGAGGACTCCTTCTCATCCATCATCCCTCCCATCCTCTCCTCCCATCTCGTCGTTCCCGGGTCGAGCCTGAGGAGAATAGCTCTTCCCACTCCCAAGCCTCATTTGTGATGGATGAGGAGCACACACACAACTCTTACTCTCTCATCAGAGGCTAAAAGACACAAGCAGAGAGTTCATACTCTCTACTGTAACTGACAGCTCAGGCAATGGGTCACTGACTCACATTGATAGAGGTGGGGGGGGGCAATATTGCTGTAAAGCCATTAGAGATGGGAAAGGTTTGGTTTGAAGTGACCATAGTAATAGGCTCTATCTATGTGAAGGTTCACCTTTGGACCTAGAGAACTAGTGGGGTATGCTGTTGTTTAGTGGTACAACACAGCACTGGCACAACAGATTCAATTGATCGTGAGCTTAGAATGAGAAGGTTCTATCTCCGTTTAGGGCAGTTCAGAGATATTGAGCGTCAACGTTTTTACATTCCATTATGTTTTGTGAGATGGAACCTTTGTATTTTATTAATTACTAACTCAAAAATGTCAACATTTAAAAAAATAACACCAACAGGCATTAATAAACACCTAATGGATCAGATTATGTAAAAAACTCAATTTTGACAAAAATGATAGATGATACATCCTTATAATTCTAACGTCACAAGATCATAGTGTCCAGATTTTGCCCACCTCCTTCTTTATTTTAACACTACATCCATGTTGTTGTTCATCAGTTGGCATAACTGTGATGATGTCATTTAGACGACACATTCTGACATTTATTCTCTGACTTCCTGTCAAAACAATTCTGATAAGATCGTGCCTTGTTATTCACCAGTCTTGAGATGACAGTTCAATGAGGAATGACGAATAGTTGTTTACAATTACTCACTTACCGCTCAGAGGCTTTCAAGAAAGAAAATACAGTTTAACTGATTTAAGATGCCTCACTTTGACGACCCTTACACTTACCCGTACTAGACATGTTTATGGTTTTATCCACAGGGTTTGACGTGTCGTGGGTGACAGTTGTCTGCTTAATTCATGATTTCCGCAAAACAAATCACCATGGCAACAGCTTATTTATATCAGATTACCAAAACAAATAAACGACACTGCCATGCGTGAGTAATGGGAAAGTCAAGCATTAATGTTCTTCTTTCGGCTCTATACTCCAAAAGTTTGGATTTGAAATCCAACGATGAGGTTAAAGTAGACAGTATATGAGGTTAAATTATATATTATCAGCTTGTATTTGAACGTATTTGTATTTGGTGACAATCCTTTGCATGATGCAATAACTGCCTGAAGTCTGCGACCCCTTGACCCCCCCCAGACATTGGGTATCTTCTCTGGTGATGCTCTGCCAGGCCTGTACTGTAACCATGGTGATGCTCTGCCAGGCCTGTACTGTAACCATGGTGATGCTCTGCCAGGCCTGTACTGTAACCATGGTGATGCTCTGCCAGGCCTGTACTGCAGCCATCCACAGTTGTTTGTGAGATCTTTTTGCTTAAACTTTTATCATCAGGAATCACCCCAATGACTCCAGGTTACATCACTGACGATGTGTCCAAGTATGTTCCATCAGAGGATTTTAGAACTCACATCTTTGGGACGACCAGTGACAACCAGGAACAGACCGGTTGACAACCTCGTTGTGATGACAGCTGGAGAGACAGAGAGTCGGCAGATAGACATTAATAGGACCAGATCGTGTCACACACACAGTCGAACAATTAGTTTTATTCAGAGAGATTTTTCATCAAATGTCTTGAGGGGTGCTATGTTGGGAGTGGACACACCAGCTTGCTCCCAGTGTGCCAAGAAGGGAACACTTGATCCTCAGGTGCTGGTTCAAGGCTCTGGGCATCAACAACAACAGCAGGCAGGTCTGCTGCTCAACAAACAAAGCGATCGCATTAGTGAAAGAGGGAGAGAGACCGGACCGGAGCAGAGATCCAAGCTCTGCTCAGCTGGTCTGTGCTTCCCACGGCAGGGGACTGGGTGGTGACAGTTGACCTGGAGAGGCAGCTGAAGATCCCAGCTCACATCACCCTCCCAGACCTCGCTGAGACAAGACATCAGGACCATCTCTGAGGCCACAAAGCAACTTGACCTGCTGGAACTCTGCACTGTCCCTTGGGAGGAGATGATGGAGGAGGAGTAGAAGAAAGCTGCTCTGGGGCGGCTCCGGGACGGCTCAAGACACTGAACCCCAAATTGCTCCCAGTGAGCGGGCCGGCCGGCGCCTTGCATGGTAGCTTGGCCGCCATTGGTGTGTGAATGTGTGTGTGAATGGGCGAATGAGAGGCCGTTGTAAAGCGCTTTGGATAAAGGCGCTATATACAGTAAGTGCAGTCCATTTGCCATTTAACTTGACCTGCTGGAACTCACTGTCCCTTGGGGGGAGATGATGGAGGAGGAGTAGAGGAAAGCTAAACACCAGGAGATGATAGAGGACCTGGTCCATCCAGCTGGGTTACGGCGTAGTTGCAGGGGGTTCGCAGTGCAATACCTGAGCAAAGTCTACGGAACCCTGGGCATCAATCAATCAATCAATCAATCAATCAAATTTATTTATGTAGCACATTTAAACATGACACTTGTCAACCAAAGTGCTTTACAGTAAAAGTACACCTAAAGTGTAAATAAACAGAAGATAAACAACCAACAGAGACAACAGGGGAACAGAACAACACGTCAAAAACAAACAAGGCAAGAGTCAGAGTGAGTCAGGGAACGCTAAGGAATACAGGAGAGTTTTGAGTTTAGATTTAAAGGACTCGATAGAAGAGGCAAGTCTGATGGACATGGGGATGCTGTTCCAGAGGTCAGGGTCTGCGACAGCAAAAGCACGCCCCCCCCCTAGACTTGAGGTTGAACTTACGGGTGGATCATCGGTCAGAGCAGGAGGAGAGCCATCAGTAAGAAGGGGCGCCGGAGTGGCGCCGGAGGTAGAGCCGCCGTCTAATGATCGCTGGCCACATGTTGAAGTGTCCTTGGGCACTGAATACCCAAATTGCTCCCAGTGAGCGGGCCGGCGCCTTGCATGGTAGCATGCCGCCATTGGTGTGTGAATGTGTGTGTGAATGGGTGAATGAGAGGCCGTTGTAAAGCGCTTTGGATAAAGGCGCTATATAAGTGCAGTCCATTTACCATTACTTGAAGGCAGCTGAGAAAGCCTCTATAATATGGCTCTGACTAAGGAGAAGTATTTTAGAACTTAAAAAAATCTTATCAGGACATTTTGTAATACAAAAGAAAAAGACAAATCTGTCTGGTTATATAACAATTGAAATGCCATTTTAATCAAAGTGTGCTGTGCCACATCCTGTTTTGCATGCAGCGTTTTCAGGGTTAGGGTTGGAACATTTAATCATAATATATGCAGGGGAACGAAGCCTATATCTGACATTGACTTCTCAGGGCCAACGGTTAGATTTTCACCCAATTTCTACATTACTATAATTGCTGATCCACCGTAACCAATTATTTTGAAGTACTATTTTCATTTGCATAAATATGTCCAAAAAGAAACAGTTGTAAACACACATGGTTTATTTTTTTATATTGCAAGAGGCAGAAGTGATGTACAGCAAAACACTCTTCTGCTATAAGCCGCAGGAAACTAAACAAAAATATCCACTAACCAATGACATGAAACCACTACAGAACACCCCCTGTGCACTCTGGGTAGATGTTGTAAACCAGGTCATGGAACTCCCACAAGCACTATTTTCCATCATCCCATTAACACTGATTCAACAGATGAAGGGTTGATTAATGATTTAGGTGTGCTGTGGGCTACAACCACATGTAGCTAGAGAGGTCCCACGGCTATCATAGAATGTCTCAGGAGGTAGAGCCGGCGTCTAACGATCGCAAGGTCGGTAGATCGGCGGTTCGAACCCCCGGCTGCATGGCCACATGTCGAAGTGTCCTCGGGCAAGACACTCACTGAACCCCAAATTGCTCCCAATGAGCGGGCCGGCCGGCTCCTTGCATGGTAGCTTGCAATTGCTCGCCATTGGTGTGTGAATGTGTGTGTGAATGGGTGAATGAGAGGCCGTTGTAAAGCGCTTTGGAATAAGGTGCTATGTAAGTGCAGTACATTTACCATTTACTTCCAAAACTGTTCAAGGGGAGAGATGGGGAGAAGGGATCCTCTAATTTCCCAGCATTATGACATCATACACCATAGAGCAAGCCCCTCACAGACACCAATCTGCTAACAACCCTAAACCCCTATCCTCTTCTCACTTCCAGATCTGAGAGGATTGGATGAGTGCAAGTCAAATGGCAGTGGTTTTATCTAACCCGCTGCACCACTTCACGGGTACACCTATCCAATCTCAGATCCACACAAAAGCATTGGGTTTTAGATGAGAAAGTAAATGGAAAAGCCAGACTTGGAACTTGCTGTGACATAATTCGCTCTATGGGCCTATTTTGGTCTGCACGATGGAAGTCACCTCATGCTGATGTGATGATGTCGAATTGCAAATGATACCTTTCCTATATATAATGACTTACCACCTCAGGGGATTTACAGAGTAGATACAGATGAAGATCTGATTGGCAGGGCAAGGTCCAGTGTAAGTAAGTAAGTAAGTAAGTACCGGGTAAAGCTTTATTTATATAGCACCTTTCATACAAGAAATGCAGCTCAAAGTGCTTTACAACAGGAATAAGAACATAAAGTTAATAAAAAACATATATAAAAACATATACAAGCATAGAATGGATATAAAAGCAGGGGAAAACAGTAAAAAGAAAAGGTAAAGATCTAACTTTCCATATCCCTTTCATCTCCCTATCTTACACAGTCTTTCTGTACTTGGTGGTGGTGCGTTTTGTGACCCTGTGACCCTGTGTGACCCTGTGACGACATTTGGGCACAATGTAACTTTCTAAAACTGTTGAAAGAATTACCTTCCCTGCCAAAAACAGAGACATGAAAATGAATCAATACACGTGAACAATGAGCACACTGAAAGCAATTTTATCTTTTAAAAAATGTATAAGAAAACGAGCTAAGGCATCCTTGCAACAATTACAGCCCTCACCTAGCCTGCTTATACCACCACCAGCACCACCACTACCCTCGCCCTGGGGGTTCACATCCTACACAAAGACAAATCTGCTCGATTCCAGCCTTGCTGAAGCACCCCCAGAACATCACCGATCCTCCATCAAATGTCACCGTGGGTGCGAGACACTGTGGCTGGTTGGCCTCTCCAGGTCTCCGTCTAACCATTAGACTACCGGGTGTTGGGCAAAGCTGAAAATTGGACCGAGAAGATGACGTTACTCCAGTCCTCTACGGTCCTTATGGTCTTTTACTCTTCTTTGGTCTTCTATGGTCCTGGCTCTTCTTCGCTTCTCAATGATGAAGGGCTTTTTTCTACCTTTGCACGACTTCAGCCCCGCCTCTAGGAGCCTGTTTCGACCTGTAGTTGCCCTGTACTTCACTCCAGCTGCTGTTTGCCATTATTTCTGTAGGTAACTTGATGTCATCCTGGTCAGTTGGGAGTCGTTTTCGCCCTCTGCCGGACTGTAGCTCTATTGTCCCCAGCGTCTGCTGCTTGACCCTGTTCTTATGAACCGCCGTCGTTGACTTCCTTTGACATCTTGCTTCCTGTATCCTCACTCTGTATCCCTCTGCCAGTAAAGCCAGAATTTAGAGAGAATCCTTTTTTTCCTCACTCAAAACTTTTCCTTTCAACTGCCATGGTTAATAATTATTCTTTTTTTTCCAATTACTTTTGAGGTACTACTAGCACTGTTTTTGCCATCCATCTGGCCCTATTGCAAGAGGATAGTGATGACCACAGCAGTTGGTTTTTACACTTTTAATTTGTTAAATAAGATTCGGTTCACCTAATCACCTAATCAGGACCTCACTAAGTAGAATGAGGTGTGCCTGTGTTGGAATTCAACAGACACTAGGATAGAATGGCTGCCCATACATGTAGAGATGCTGATTTAAGAAAATTTTGGAGTGGTCTCCAGAGCTGTATATCAATTTATTTAGCATACATTTACTTAACATCTGAATATGAACTCAACTTTTTCCAGCATGGCTTGCAAATTTGCTTCATTATGATAAGGGCAAGGCAAGTGGCACCAGTCCATATTTGACATTAGTGGCATGGGTCCATGTAACAAGATAATGTCTCGGTGAGAATCTGTAATCCATGGTTCAGATCTGTTTAAATAGCCAAGATACTAATTTCAGCTAAATGTAGCCACTGCTAACAAAACAAACAAACTATAAGATGTATAAATTAGCAAACTATCCCTTTAAATGCCCTTTCTAAAAGCGCCCAGAGTTTGAGAGCAGAATTATGAAGCCCACAACAACTATCAGAGCTCACATCCTTCTCAAGGTTTTTTCCACTGGGGCCCTCTTGTTGATTGGATGATTTTCTGCTGATCTCGGTATTGATTGGCCGGTCCATGCGAGCGGGTTGAGGCAAACGGGCAGGAGAGGCGCGTGGGCGTTTTATGATCTGTCCTCATCCTCTTCCCCATCCTGTAAAGTGCTTAACCACAATCAATCTTAACTCCCCTCTTCAGGAGATAGTGTCGGCCACGGGGGTGTTATTGATCCGGGGGAACGTCCCCAGGTGATCTTTAGTCATTCTGCAAACCTCACCTCCGCTGCGCCATGGGAAATACACGAGGTGTCTGATATCAGTAAGTGATTGAAAACAATGCCAGTGACATCGCTCCATAATAAGATAATAATAATAATACATTAGACTTATATATAGCGCTTTTCTAGACACTCAAACTCAAAGACGCTTTACAAACTGAAAATAAAATCGAGTAGTAACATAAAAAGAAACCAAAAATAAATAATAAAAGAAAGTATAGGGGTCTAATTAATTTTTTGATTACTAAATCTAAGTCTAGGTGTCTTTGTAGGACAATCTACTCTGTGTACTGCAATTACACCTAGATTACACTCTCTCGACCGGCATCTTTTGAAAAGATAATTGGAGTGTCATGCATTCAAATGTACTGGTGGTGTAAAGCAGTTTCAGATCTTTTCTTTCTAAAAATGTTAAATAGTGACAGATAGCGACAAAACTCTGACTTTCTCAGTTGTAGAAAGCATAATATGATTATATATAATTATTTCCAAATTCCATGCCTTGCTAGCGACCAACCTGAGATGACGTTTTAATGAAACCTGACAGACAGTTGATCTCAGATATCGCAGAGCTATGTCGGTGACAGATGCAATGATACAGGTCAAGAGTCTGACTGAGACCTAACCGTACTTCAGTTTGACATGCCCTACGAAACTGACAGGAAATGCAAAGGTCATCCTAACCTTGCCTCTCTCCTTCATCTTCAGCCATCCACTGCCCTTGGGGGTTTCGCAACCCAACTTTCCTCTTTGAAAGAGAGGGAATAGTTAGCAGGCAGAGAGGTATGCCAAAGCCCAAATCGCAGAAGGATAACAGCTACAACAGGGAGAAGAGACCTCTCTCTCTCTCTCTCTCTCTCTCTCTCTCTCTCTCTCTCTCTCTCTCTCTCTCTCTCTCTCTCTCTCTCTCTCTCTCTCTCTCTCTCTCTCTCTCTCTCTCTCTCTCTCTCTCTCTCTCTCTCTCTCTGTCTCTCTCTCTCTCTCTCTCTCTCTCTCTCTCTCTCTCTCTCTCTCTCTCTCTCTCTCTCTCTCTCTCTCTCTCCGTGTTTATGCTAATGAGCCTCATTACCATGCTTTGTAGGAACCCACGGCCTGTACAGGAAGTCACGTGACCACGGCTCGGTACAGGTTTTGGAGGTCATTCAAATTCAATGGGGACCCAGTGTAATTAATCAAAATAATGTATTCTGGAACAACAAGGCGGTAGGACGGCAGGGTTCGGCGTGGATGGAAGGTATCGGTGTGTTTGACGGCGTGCCAGTTATCCATATCGTCACAGGGGGTGGGTGGGGAGGCAGCCATGCGTAATTCTTTTATGAACATTGTTTGGCTACTTCTTGCTTTCAAGAAGATCACAGAGGAAAAGTTGTCTACTGTTGTCTACTTTGAAGGGCTACAAGTTCAGCTGAAAACACTGGCGCATTGGGCAGTTGTGGCAATGTGGCCCATGGGTTTCTTTCTCAGTTGGCTAGCGTAAAGTAAAGCAGCTGTCATAAAGCCTGCGTAAGACTGTCATAACTATTGGCATAAGAGGTGACGTCCCAAAATGTCTGGATCTCTGCCTTAGACATGCTGTAGCTTTGTAATGACATGGGTTCTAAACAAGGTAGCAATAACAGGCAATAGACCTATCACTAAGCCACGCCCCAAAATAGAAATTGTCCAATCATATCACAGCAAAAGTCACGACAGGCAGAAAACTCGGACAAACAACTCGCTAATATCTGATGGTGAAAAGCTTCTAGACTAAATGTTCTTGTCGTCTTTAAAAAAACATGTCTATTACTTGCTGTGGTAAATCAGAAATCAGAAATGTGCCAACTCCCGCCATTGTAAGTCATTGAATGTCATTCAGTCACGGTCGGTCAGTCAGTCACTGTCAGTGAAGCGTTGTTTGTTTGTCTGGGTTTTCAAAGGGGCCATGGCTTAGCGATAAATCCATTGAAAGCCTTTTCGAACTGTGGGACACAGATAGATCAGGGGTATCACAACCAATGTATAGGCATACATAGAATGGTGAAAGAAAAAAAAGGAGGACTGTGAAAGTGGTTAGCTTACAAGACTCCAGATTGAAGGTCACCGATTGAAAGGTCGAGTAAAGTAAATGGAAAGAAATATCACCATGATTAGAAGTTCATTTCCCAGTCCAAGGACAGAGCACATACTTCTGTTTGATTCACAATTGTAGACCTCCCCTCCTCCCTCCCTTTCATCTTGCTGTGCTGTTATCTTTTGGGGAGGTTTGGCCCTTAAAACCACCTTCCCCAAACAGTGAGAAAAATAGGCATCACCCCCACCTGCGAAACCTTGGTGCACCGCCACAGAGTCGCATTACCTGCGAAAGTGCAGCATCCGTCCTGCTCCTATAATGGAATTTAGGCCAGACGTGACAAGCATACTCCCCCTCAAAGTCATACATCCAGTTTGCGTTAAAAGGCTTGTGCTTTGTGTCGACTGTAGGGACTGCAATGGGTCTTATCTTATGGATAATATCCCCTCTTCGGATGCAACCATTTAATATTTAAGCAAGACAGGGAGGAGAAGTGCAGACGGGCAGCCATTTTGAATAATTGAAGGAGGACAGCCTTGGTAGCATTCAAAATCCTTTACGCTTTCTTTTTCTTCTTCTTCTTCTCCTTCTTTTTCCCTTTTCTGTCCTCTTGAAGTTTGTTCCAGAAAGCTGTCGGAGAGACCGACTACTTTCACCAAAGATGGGCTGATCCAAAGCTCCCAATAGGCAATAGAGGCTGGAGAAAAAGAAGAGATGAAAGAGAGGGGAAGAAAGAGGGAAATGTTTAAAAAGAAGAAGAAGGAGAAAAAGTAGAAGGAGAGAGAAGACAAGGATGCAGAGGCTGACAGCAAATGTGTTTTGACAGTGTCGAGGCTGGGGGCCAAACTCGGGTTGAAAACAACAGAACAACAAAAGCCATCTTCCCCCGGGGAGTTGTACCACTTTTACAGTATTCCCCTCTGTCCCTCTATTAGTTTGACAACCCTGGGTTTTTTAACGGCTCTCTAAATAAATCTCTCAAGATGAGAATGGACCCATCGTACCATGTTATAATGTAAAATGTATTATGTCTGAGAACAGTAAAGTGCTAGATAAACCAGATAAGGTTAGCCATTTAGGTACAGACATGAAGTATATGTAAGTCATTTTCTGATTACTAATGATGATCATGGTAGTCATAAAGTCTTGTTGTGTCCGACTCTGATGCAATTTTGAAAAAGTATTGTCTTACAACTGTATCATGACAAAGGGACATTGATGATTAAAACATTGTGCAACCAACCAGTTGAAGCAGGAGTGGTTTGTGACTTCGTGAGCTTAGAATGATAAGGTTCTATCTCCGTTTTGGGTAGTTCAGAGATATTGAGCGTCAAAGTTTTTACATTCCATTATGTTTTGTGAGATGGAACCTTTGTATTTTATTAATTACTAACTCAAAAATGACAACATTTTAAAAAATAACACCACACAGGCATTAATAAACACCTAATGGGTCAGATTATGTAGAAAAGTCAATTTTGACCAAAAATGTAGATAGAACCTTATAATTCTAACGTCACGACTTACTATACAGTATACTACAGTTCTACACGGATTTATTCCTCTAAATGTTTACTGGGGCCCTCACTTAGAAAGACATGTGCTACATCTCTCCCTTCAAACAACCCACTGATATTTTTAGATGTATTTTGTGCTCTCAAAGACATCTCGGCGAATTAAAATTCATATTTCATCAAAGCGTGCATAAAATGCTGATTATAGAAAATATATCAAAATGAATCCCCAGTGTCTGCAGATGAAAGTGTTGTAATCTTTCAGAGTTATGTAACCATTACCCTATTAATATTACTTCCCTCATCAAAAAAAAAACTTTATACAATTATTATTACCGGATATGGTTCATTACCATTCAGAGTATCCTGTAGATGTATTCAACTTATATATATATATATATATATATATATATATATATATATATATATATATATAGAGAGAGAGAGATAGAGAGAGAGAGAGAGAGAGAGAGAGAGAGAGACAGCTAGTGAGAGAGAGAGAGAGAGAGAGAGAGAGAGAGAGAGAGAGAGAGAGAGAGAGACAGAGAGACACAGAGAGAGAGACCCAGAGAGACACAGAGAGACACAGAGAGAGAGAGACACAGAGAGACACAGAGAGAGAGACCCAGAGAGACACAGAGAGAGACAGAGAGAGAGAGACAGAGAGAGAGAGAGAGAGAGAGAGAGAGAGAGCGACAGAGAGAGAGAGGGGGGGGGGGGGCTAAAAGGAAATGCAAGATAATGTAAATGAATGATACAGCGGGTCTAACAATACGGCTTTAAGTGTGAAGGGCTTTTAATCTATCACTAATACTGATTCAGATCAAGATGTGTGAGTGTGAGTGTGTGTGTGTGTGTGTGTGTGTGTGTGTGTGTGTGTGTGTGTGTGAGATCCACATTGCAGTGTGTTATTCTTCGTTCTGTGTATCATGGCAGACTCAATTATTAACCTCTACTTTTTAAATTATTATTCATATTCTAATAGTGTTATATGATTGTGAATAGTTTGATAGAGAGGACATGACGCCTGTAGGTGGCAACCCTGCATCATCAAGTCACACACACACACACACACACACACACACACACACACACACACACACACACACATACACACACGTGCACACACACACACACACGCACACACACACGCACACACACACACACACACACACACACACACACACACACACACACACACACACATGCACACACACACATATACATGATAATTACCGAGTTACAAATGGAGGGTCAATAAACAGACAAATGAAATAATCCAATCCAACTTTATTCATAGCACATTTCGTACACGGATGCAACACACTGGGCCATAATGATAAAGGATACATCATGTCTAGTAAAAAAAGGATATGCTGCTAAATGAACTGAACAACTGAAATAACTAAAAGAATAATAGCACCTTAAGTAAAACAAGGCTAAAAAGGTATGTTTTAAAGATGTATTTTTAAAAAAACGTCCACAGTTTTACCCTAACCCCTTCAAATCCTG
>NC_137684.1:29421810-29425147 GCF_963989245.1 Nansenia antarctica | reverse complement strand
CCAACTGTGCTCCAGAACATACACAGGTATTCTGGCATATCATATCATCATGTCTCTGCTTCAACTGCTAATGCAAACGCTTGGAAGGGATCTCTGCTATGAAGCCAAAGCAAATATCATCTGTTCATCATCTACGAAATGAGACAGAGAGAGAGAGAGAGAGGGAGAGAGAGACAGAGAGAGAGAGAGAGAGAGAGAGAGAGAGAGAGAGAGAGAGAGAGAGAGAGAGAGAGAGAGAGAGAGAGAGAGAGAGAGAGAGAGAGAGAGAGAGAGAGAGAGAGAGAGAGAGGGAGAGAGAGAGAGAGAGAGGCGTGAGTTTGCTCCCTCTCACCAGGACATTCCTTATGGGAATCAGGATAATAGCAGCAGTTCAGCAGTAGAGCGTAGCGTAGCACGGTAGTTATTTTTGCCATGGGTGGTTTGGTCCTCGATCTCGTCCTCTTCTTTTGTAGTAATGCAGTTATTGTTTGTTTGGGTTGTGTCAAGTTCTGCTCTTGGAAGAGTCTAGTGACTTACTGAGACATGCAAAGCTAACAACTTCCTTTACATTTCATGTCTGAATGTCTGTTGCATTATGAGAATAATGATGCTTTTTTCAATGCACTCTCTCGGCCTGGAATACCCAGGCTAAGGGGCATAATGGGCATGGTGGAGGTAGGCCATTCAGTGTCAGGCGTTGTGTTTAAAATGTCTAATAATAATAATAATAATAATAATAATAATAACAATAATAATAATAATAATAATAATAACTTTTATTTGTATAGTGCTTTTCCTGCAATCGTTTCAGCTCAAAGTGCTCCAATCATTATATAATCATAATTAAATTATTTACTCATTTAAAGGCAATATTAGAAAGATGGGTTTTTAGTCTTGACTTGAACATACTGTATTTTTTGAGGTTGCATCCCTAATGTAAACTGCCAGTGCATTCCACAATTTGGGTGCATAAAATGAGAATGCAGCCTCACCAAATCCCTTCTTTTGTAGGCTACATTGGTCTTTCAGATATTCTGGTGCTGTGTCAGTGAGAGCTTTATAAACAAGCAGAAGGCTCTTGAAATCTATTCTGAACTTGACAGGAAGCCAGTGTAGAGTCTCTAAAACTGGAGTTATATGAGCTCTTCTGCTTGTTTTGGTTAAAACTCTCACTGCTGCATTTTGGACTAATTGCAGCTGGCCAATAGCTTTCTTCCAAAAACCAGAAAGGAGACTGTTACAATAGTCCAGACGGGTAATAACAAAAGCATCCATTAACACTTCTGCATCAGCTTGCCGGAGAAAATGTCAAACGATTGCAATATTCCGTAGATGATAAAAAGCATTTCTAGTGATAGATTTGATGTGAGGCTCAAAAGCTTCAGTTGATGTGAGGCTCAAAGTCAGAATCTATAATCACACCTAGATTCTTATCTTCATGTTTGCAGTTTGAAAGCAAGGTTCCCATGGTTTTATATTAGAAACACATCAGCTCTCAAAAAGTGCTATGAATGAATGAATGAATGAATGAATGAATGGTCGTTATTGTCATTGCTACAGTACAGGTACCAAACAACGAAATTTAGGAGGGGTGGCTCCCCTGGTGTTAGGAAAGGGAAAAAAAAAACTTTTAAAAAAAAAATCACAAGAAGGGAAGGAGCTGGTTTACATAAATAAAGGCTATGTACACTATCCACTGTACTATACTGTACAGATAGACGACTAGGGTTGTCATATTGCACAATAGTGTTATTGCACATTTATTTAAAGTGTCGCAGTTTGCAGGCTTGAAATGTACATGTTTGTGCCTCAGCACTACACCTGATTTTTTCAGTCCAGCAGCTGCCATCAATCCGTCCAGACTATCCAGGGCCCAGAACTTAGGTCTTTGCTGTGTTCAGGGCCTGGATGGCCCTGTGGTAGAAGCTGTTCTTCAGTCTGTTTGTCCTATATGAAGAGGACATGCAATATTTGTTGTCCCATACATTGCTTCATTAAATTCAGTTTCAGATGATTGACATTAGTACCTTCGCAAGAGGCAATGAAATAATCCTTTGTGATGGGGGCCCAGCAGATGTTGTGTAGGAACTTGCAAGCTTTTGGGCCTCGAAAGCTTTTGGGCCTGGAGCACGTCAATCAAAAAGGTCTGCTGACATATTAAAATCTAGATACATACGAACAGAGACACTCTGTACAAAACACGCATACATTACAGTGTGTTCAGTAATCTCCACGATAACGACATCAAGTTAACAACAGTGGTTGTGATGAAAAGAAAATGCACAGGAGGAAAGTCTGCTTCACACGCAGAAACCCATGGGCAGACTTCGATTCTTAATTACATGGAGCCCTAGTCCCATCCATATCATATTAATGAGCCAAATGGTGCATGATGTAATATTCATGGGGAAGTTAGACGTTCGGAACACAAGAGGGAGACCGTATTGCAGAATGCACCATTCAGGATTTCATAAACACCACTTTGATTAGAATTTTTTTTTCTCCCCCCTCGGCCTAATATATGGATGCAGATTTTGTTTTCGTGTATCATTGATCCTGTTACTATGTTCCCTTCAGAAATGCGTTTGGCTTCCTCCTCCTCCTCCTCCTCCTCCTCCTCCTCCGCATATCAGATCGTTTTTATCGGAGAGGAGGGAAAAGAGCAAGGCTTGAGAGAGAGAGAGTGGGGGGGGCTCTGTAAAATGCCTTTCGGATCCGTTGGCCGGGGATGAGGGATAGAAGTGTGACCAATGAAACGAAGCCATGTTGAACAGCCCCTGCAGTCCCCTCGGAGGAGGGTTGTTGTTGTTTTTTACGACCCGTGATCAAGGAGACAAGACGGATCTCTTCGGCGTAATCAAGCCTCCGTACGGTCGGAGTGCATGACCAAGGGTAGGAGTAGGGAGGTGTGAAGCGGCCAAGAGGGACGTGTGTATTAGAGAGATTGAAGATGTTGATTGAAGCGACTTTGTGCTCGTGACGAACAGAGGTTTGATGCTCATACGGTATAGGCCTACACACTAAAGATCCTCCTGTCCATCCCGTAAGCTTAGTTTATGTTTGGTCCTACCTCATATGGCGCAAGATTGAAGCGACTTTGTGCCTCGTGACGAACAGAGGTTTGACGCTCATACTGTATATACACACTACTAAAGATCCTCCTGTCCATCCCGTACGCTTAGTTTAGGTTTGGCCCTACCTCAAATGGCACAAGATTGAAGCGACTTTGGGCTCGTGACGAACAGAGGTTTGACACTCATACGGTATACATACACACTAAAGATCCTTTAGTCCATCCCATACGCTTAGTTTACGTTTGGTCCTACCTCAAATGGCGCAAGATTGAAGCGACTTTGTG
>NC_137684.1:29391810-29414310 GCF_963989245.1 Nansenia antarctica | reverse complement strand
AAAGGATTCATCTGTAAGACTTGACAAAGGCTACGGCCGAAACCGTTGTCAATTAAAACCTACACTTCTGCGTCTGGAACTAGAGTGTGTGGCTTCTAGTTCATTCTAAAGACCTTCTTCTGTGCCACTTCTAATACGACTCAAACTATAAACGGCAGCACTTATAGCGATACTTATAGTACATGAGCTAATTCATACTTATAGTACATGAGCTAATTCTATAGTACATGAGCTAATTCATGGCTCTCACCGGTGACAGTCTGACAAATTGCAAATTCAATTCCAACTGCCAGTTTAGACACCATCTGCATTCCTACTAACTACATATCTATAAAAATGCCTCTTTTGATTTTGTCCTAATAACTATATATACGGGTTTGAGCGAAATTACAGATGGCGATTTGATTGCTCTAATTTTTATCCGACTTTATGTAATCTACTCAGTAATAAGCCGAGAGGAGATGAGCACGGGGATCCAAAACATTGCGATCATTTCCATGATAATGCCCTCGCGCCATCTGGGAGTTGATCTCGATCACTCAGGAGGAGAGAGAGAGTGGCCGTGGGACCAAACCGTGTCACTACCCTCAAGTGACATGTTAATATTCAGACTGGAACTCATCAATTGGCAGATTTAATTGGTTTTCCACTGTGACATTTGTTTCACACCGCCGCTTGTTCGGGATGAAAGGAGTTTTCCGAGGTTTTTTCAACGCGTTTACCACGTTTTTGTTTTGTATTCCCATTGTGATTCTAGTCCCTGGACCCACAGGAGGAGGCCATCTTGAAATGCAGTACATATCAGGGGTGCAAACTTGTCACCTTTTAGCCGTTTTAGCCGTTTTTACCTCAAAATAGGTCAAACATTTTCATAAATGTTCTTTGTTTTCAGCCAAAACATTTTTTTGTCACTTTCTTGGGCCATCACCAGTTTGCATCCCTGCATATACAGTATAACAGCCTCCTTCATTTCTCTATCTGTAAAACCCTGATGACGACTACAGGCCATTTTAACTATAAATAAGCATTTCTTTAAAAATCAAATGTCATGGTCCTTGTTGCTTTTGAATTTCCTCTTTACGCTTCTGAATGGAATGGGATTGACATAAAGTAGCAGTGCATGCTGGGGTGTGACCCAGTCGGTGCTGATGGTGATTCTGGCAGGGAGGTCAAGAGGCACCTCTGAATGCAGTGTGGAAATACAGTATGAGAGAGAGAGAGAGAGAGAGAGAGAGAGAGAGAGAGAGAGAGAGAGAGAGAGAGAGAGAGAGAGAGAGAGAGAGGGAGAGAGGGAGAGGGAGAGAGTGAGAGAGAGAGAGTGAGAGAGAGAGAGAGAGAGAGAGAGAGAGCAAGAGAGAGAGGGGGAGAGAGAGAGTGAGAGCGAGAGAGAGAGAGAGAGAGAGTGAGAGAGAGAGAGAGAGCAAGAGAGAGAGAGGGAGATAGAGAGAGAGAGGGAGAGAGAGGGAGAGGGAGAGAGAGAGAGTGTGTCACTGTGACTGATTGAACCCCACACTGAGAGAAGGTACTGTAAGTGTTGATGTTGCAAGGTGTGAAATAGCTGAGGATGAGGAAGCCTTCTTGTTACAAATGACGATGCGTGGTCGCTGTCACTTTAATAACGCCTCTCATCTGGCAGCCAGTAACCGTTAGTCAAGCTGGCCGAGTGAATTACTACAATGATAATAACATTACCACACATTGTGACGTTACAATTATAAGGGTCTATCTCCATTTTTGGTCAAAATTGAGTTTTTTACATAATCTGATCCATTAGGTGTTTATTAATGCCTGTGTGGTGTTATTTTTTTCACAGAACATAATGGAATGTAAAAACTTTGACGCTCAATATCTCTGAAACTACCCTAAACGGAGATTCTAGAACCTTATCATTCTGAGCTCACGACATGTATCACTAATGATTTCATCTGACTTCATCCTCTCCACAGCAACAAACCTAATCTATGACTTATATATTCAGAAATATAAGCTTGGGAGCAATGTCGTTATGGTCTTATGCATTAAAAAAATGCAACACTTTCTAGATGAGACACCTCTCAGATGCTATAGAATACTCGTGCAGACTAAATTCACCAGTGATGTCACAGTCACACACTGGCTGAAAGAAAACCAAAAGTAGTCCCACTCCCACAGCATACAAACACACATACTCCGTGGATAATTGGCTAATTACTCTTGAATCTGAGTAATCCAATGCTGATTGTATTTAGCTGGAGGGCCCCTCATGCTAACCCACGCCCCAGGCGCTAACTTCATCTACTGTTTCAACGTAGGAAAACATGAACTGCTCACAGCGACGTGGTTTCACCACCAGGAGACACGGCACAACAAAACATTTACCCTAATTCCGTTAAGCGTGTGAAAGCACATAAAGCTTAATGATTCGTCGTTAAAAAAATTCAATATGTCATTTTTTTTAACTCCGAGGCCGAAGGGAATGACTTGATTAACTGAACCTCGTGCAGTGCTGTTTAGTCGACCTAAAAGTATACATATTGTTGTTTTTACATGTTTTATTGTAAGCCTTGATTGTTGATAATTCGATAATCAACGAGTGTCGTGAATTAAAATGGCCGTTGAACAGCAGAAAAGCAGGTTGTGCCTTTAAGCGCTGGTTCACTCTTCCATTGGTGCCTTTAGCTATGGTAAATGCATGGTAAATGGACTGCACTTATATAGCGCCTTTTTTGCTGCTCCAAAGCTGCTCCGAAGCGCTTTACAACGGCCTCTCATTCACACACACATTCACACACCAATGGCGAGGTAGGCAAGCTGCCATGCAAGGCGCCGGCCCGCTCACTGGGAGCAATTTAGGGTTCAGTGTCTTGCCCAAGGACACTTCGATATGTGGCCAACCGGGGCTCGAACCGCCGATCTGCCAACCTTGTGATCATTAGACGGCGGCTCCTCTACCTCCTGAGACACAGCCGCCCCAAAGCTGCAGACTGATGGTCAGGAGAGGAAACACTCTTCTATCAGCAGATTCAGTCCTGCTACACGGTAGAACAAAATAACCAGTAATGGTCTTAGATGATGAGGTTATGAGTGGCAATCGTGTGTGTGTGTGTGTGTGTGTGTGTGTGTGTGTGTGTATGCGTGTGTGTGTGTGTTTCCTATACTGTATAAGATCATATAAGATCTATGGTTTACAGTCGAAGAGGCTTGAAGCTTGAATTTATTTTCCCTCCTGCTCGTAGAGAAATAGAGCACCTTCCCTGAAGGGTCTGAAAACAATGATGAGGAATTGAATTCTATAGTAAATACAGTGTGTTTTTAGAGACGTTTTCTTTCTCTTTCTTTTAACATCAGCAGATATTTGTAGAGGTCTACAGTACGTTAGTAGATTTCCAATGATAGGCTGTTCTCAGACCAGTATAACCAGTGGGTGTAGTCTAGTTTTTTCTAGTGGGTATACTGTGATCTTTCCCTCCCAGCCTCATATCGTTCATTTCTGAACGCCATAAAAATAAGTCTGCGCTCCCTGTCTAACGTTATATATATATATAACATTACATGTTATAAGGCTGATCTGTGCATGATAGTGCTGCATTTTGACATATATCATGTGGCATCTCCCCTCGTTGATGGTATATGACGCCATAGTCAGTCCCAATGGTCCAAAAGTCAAGTGCTTCGTAACACAGACGGGGTGAATCTTATGAATGAAAGTGTGAAAGTTCTGTCACAAAACGCTGTTACGTATCCTCGCACATTTTTAAGTGGGTATATGGAAATCCTTGGCCTTTCCTAGTGGGTATACGCCGTAGTCCTGCGTATCACCTAGACTACACCACTGAGTATAACAGACCTAAAGTCCTGCGCTGCAGCAATGCTTTTCTAGCTGCGTTGTATATCTTTCAACACAGCGCATTCTGTGCAAAACACGGTGCAGCAGCTTTCAGTCACACTGCTGTATGCTCCTGGAACAAACTCCCTGAAGAAATCAAACAGGCCCAAACCCTTAAAATATTGAAATCTAAGCTAAAAAACCGTCATGTTTTGCAGCAGATATGATTAAACACAAACACTTCTATCAATGTATTTTTTTCCATGAACTATTGTCTTATTAAATGTTTTATCTATTTACTTCTTATATTTGCTTTTATTCATTGTCATTTTTATTTTCTTACTATGCTCCTCTTGCTGTATTCTTTAAAATAATGGATGTAAAGCACTTTGAATTGCCCCTGTGAAGAGCGTAGCAGCAGGCCAACACAAACCTTTCCCTCTCACTGAAGAGACTGCTGTATATTACATTATTATCATATTGTATTATATTATTACTGTTAACTAATAAACGACGCTGTTAGGTCGTGCTGTTATACTGAATACCAGCACGGCTGTGATTCGGTCTTAAGGTAGCCTACGAGGCTGTTGTATATTGATATTCAGTATAACAGCACGACCTCGAGTGTGATATTGCTTAAACACATCAGCGCATTCTGTGTTGAAGAGAAGAGAAGCAGCAGGCCAACACAAACCTTTCACTCTCACTGAAGAGAGACCGCTGCTGTATATTATAACCAAATAGAAGTCCTCCTGGTCGTGTTTTCCTCCAAAAGCTTCCCTGCAATTAGTCATCGGAGGGGCCAAGTTTTGCCATGCCGGGTGGTTGTAATTCCACCCCGACAAACAAGGGGCCCTGCCAGGTGCTGGCTTGATTCCGTCCGACACCCCCGGTGGAAAGCGTCTCTCTGCAGGCACCTCACATCGCTCCTGAGTGGCGTCTCGGCTGGTGCTAACCACATTCAATTGGGCATATTTAGATTAATTTCCCACTGATTAAATCACCCATCTCCGGCCCCCAGTGGAAAACACATTTCCACATCGCTTCACAATTTTCACAGTTTAGAAAACACCTGTCAAAACAGTCATTCCATCGCCTCTGGGTCTGGTTACTGATATGACTCGAGTTAAGAAGGAGCTCAAAGCGGAGATAAAGAGAATATTTAAGGACACTGAAAAGCTTGTACGCTTCGGCACTATGCTAAAGTGATTTCCCTTTCATATTGCATTAATAGCATCGGTTAGCAGGGATCTTCTTGCTAGATTAATTCTACGAGATGCTTTAACTGGTGCTCTTTTCTTTATTATCTATTTGAATAAGGGGTGGATTAGGGCCGATGGTAGCCTAGAGGTTAGAGAGGCTGGCTAGTAATTGGAAGGTCGCTGGTTTGATCCCTGCCTCAGGAGGGAGCTGCATGTGCCCTCGAGCAAAGCGCTTAACCCCTAATTGTTCCAGGGGCACCGACTCTGGCTGAGCCTGTGCCTAGAGCAACAAAAAAAAAGATTCCATCAATTGACTGACAAGTTGTGTGGATGGCAAATAAAACATTCTTCTTCTTCTTCTTCTTCTTCTTCTTCTTCTTCTAGCCCTATTTCTCACTCTACTACAAAATAACGCTTGTCTTGAAACACTCTTTCTATAATAAAAATGGTGTATAACATAACAAAAAGATTCTATTTTGACCTATCCCTATAACTGAATGCTCTGCTTTTACATGAGTTGAGCTTTTTGGGTTAGGGCCAAAAACAACGCAGAGATAGAGAGATTCTTTTTTAGTTATTCTGGTCCCCAGTGCAGGTACAAGTCCTGGCTCAGAGTGTTGGTATCTGGGACACTTCAGGGTTAGAGAACTCTCTGAATGCTTTAATTTTCCACAGATGGGCAGTATTTAGGATGACTTCCTTTCTACCATCAACCCCCCACCCAAATGATAAATCTACTCTTTCTTTTTTTTCTCTCAGCTGATGTGTACATTTTTCTTCTCTTCACTGTTTTTATTCCAGAGAGAAGCACCAGCCAGTGAACTATGAATGCTGCACAAGATGCTCTCCTCCCTCCAGCGCCAGACAATGAGAGGTCCTAGGCTAAAGGGGGCGCTGTCCAACCCCCTGTGTGTGTTGCTGTTGGCCCTCCAGATCCTAGTGGTGGCTGGGCTGGTACGCGCCCAGACCTGCCCATCAGTCTGCTCCTGCAGCAACCAGTTCAGCAAGGTGGTTTATGTGTTACATCGACCAAAGAACTTGTGATATATTGTGATAGTAGATGTGTAATGTGTGTATGTTTGATGTATTTGACACTCAATACTGCTGTATTGAGCTTTTTCCATTTGTACCCTTCAACAAATTCCACCGACCTTCGTGGTCGTGTGGTCATTAAACGATTTCATTCATTCGTTCATTCATTCATTCATTCATCTGGAACATTTAAGCCTGTCCCTGGCTCGTCCATTCTTATCACTAGAGCCTTCCATTATTGTCTTGCTTGTTATCACTTAATCAGTCATGAGGGGTCATTTGACCCCTATGAGTAAAAAAAAGAAAGTTATATTTTTGCACACGATCAAATTTCAGGACCCTCCTTTCGTGACTTTTCCTAGATATGTGCGTTCTACCACCCAGTATCCATACATTTTCAAAATCACATCAGGATAAGCTAGTATAAAGCTATTTCTCAGTTTTTCTGTGTGGGAAGCAGGGTAATTTACAAGCAGGCAACTAGTGGTCGTTGTGTGTAAATAGCAGCTTGAGCATTGTAAAGAGGCGGCTCTTTTAGTAGGTAAAAACGCACAGCTGTTCTAGTGTTATACCATCCTGTTCCCTGTTTATCTTGACTTGTGTTTTTGACTTGTGTTTTTGACTGTGTCGCTGGGTTTTCCTTTTCTATAAAAGGTGATCTGCACCCGCCGGAGCCTTCGCGATGTCCCCGACGGCATCTCCACCAACACGCGCTACCTGAACCTCCAGGACAACCTCATCCAGGTCATCAAGGTGGACAGCTTCAAGCACTTGCGCCACCTGGAGATCCTGCAGCTCAGCAAGAACCACATCCGCAACATCGAGATCGGCGCCTTCAATGGGCTGGCCAGCCTCAACACCCTGGAGCTGTTCGACAACCGGCTCACCACCATCCCCAACGGAGCCTTCGAGTACCTCTCCAAGCTCAAGGAGCTGTGGCTGCGGAACAACCCCATCGAGAGCATCCCCTCTTACGCCTTCAACCGGGTGCCCTCGCTGCGGAGGCTGGACCTGGGCGAACTCAAGCGGCTCTCCTACATCTCCGACGGGGCCTTCCAGGACCTGAGCAACCTGCGCTACCTGAACCTGGGCATGTGCAACCTCAAGGAGATCCCCAACATCCTCCCCCTGGTGCGCCTGGAGGAGCTGGAGATGTCCGGCAACCAGATCGCTGTGATCCAACCCAGCGCCTTCACGGGCCTGGCCAACCTCCAGAAGCTGTGGATGATGCACGCCCAGATCCAGACCATCGAGAGGAACTCCTTCGACGACCTGCAGTCCCTGGTGGAGCTCAACCTGGCCCACAACAACCTGACCCTGCTGCCCCACGACCTCTTCACCCCTCTGCACCGCATCGAGAGGGTCCACCTCCACCACAACCCGTGGAACTGCAACTGCGACATCCTGTGGCTCAGCTGGTGGCTGAAGGAGTCGGTGCCGGCGAACACGAGCTGCTGCGCCCGTTGCCACACGCCGGCCAGCTACAAGGGCCGCTACATCGGGGAGTTGGAACACAGCTACTTCCAGTGCGACGTGCCGGTCATCGTGGAGCCGCCGGCGGACCTCAACGTCACGGAAGGCATGGGGGCGGAGCTCAAGTGCAGGACGAGCTCCCTGACGTCCGTCAGCTGGCTGACGCCGAACGGCTCGCTGGTGACACACGGGGCGTACAAGGTGCGTCTGGCCGTCCTCAACGACGGCACGTTGAACTTCACTACCGTCACCATGCAGGACACGGGGACCTACACCTGCATGGTCAGCAACACGGCGGGCAACATCTCGGTCTCGGCCACGTTGAACGTCACCACCTCGGGCGCGGAGAACAACGGGGTCACCTACTTCACCACGGTCACCGTGGAGACGATGGACTCGATGGACTCGGACAACAGCCAGACTGCGGCCCTCCCGCCTTACGGCTGGGTGTCGTCCTCGACCACCCGGGGGCCCCCCATCTCGACAAGGACCACAGAGCGCACCTACACCATACCCGTTCTGGACCTGGACGGGGAGGGGGGCCCCAACGGCCTGGACGAAGTGATGAAGACCACCAAGATCATCATCGGGTGTTTCGTGGCCATCACGCTCATGGCCGCCGTCCTGCTGGTCATTTTCTACAAGATGAGGAAGCAGCATCACCAGCAGGACCCCGACGGTCCCGCCTCCTCGATGGAGGTCATCACTGTGGAGGAGGAGCTGGCGGGGGTCGCCGCCATGGAGACCCACCTATCTCTGCCCCCATTGGAGCACTACAACCACTACAACACTTACAAGAGCGCTTATCACCACGCCCCGATGCTCAGCTCTCTACACAGCTCGATCAATCAGGAACCCTTACTGATTCAATCCAGCTCGAAAGACAATGTGCAAGAGACCCAAATATGATGCATCTTGAGGCTAGACTGGATGAAATTAGAGGACAGATGAGAGGGAATCAATTGATATTTACTTGATAGGTGAACGTGAGTGATTGAAATGTATCGACGATCTTTGATAATGGGGTGTGACGTGTGTGCTATTTCAACAAGTGTCTTTACAAAAAGCAAAGATTATTTATTAAAAGTATGTCTAGTGGCTAAATCAAGAAAAAAATGTAATAGCTTTTTTTTTTTTTTTTGCTCCTCCTCTTCTCCTTTCTCTTTATGTTCTGTATCGGGGGGAAATGATGGTTTACAGCAAAACATATCTAATAATATCACATCTAATAATTTGATTTATCAACCATGTCCAAATCGAGCAGGAAAGCTGTGTGCTCGCTAGTTAAATGTAATACAACGGATTAACAGTTAACAATTAAACTCCAGCTAGAAAATGTCTTTCTTTTGTTAGAGAGAGAGACTCTTTATAGGGTTCATTTGCATACTCCCCTGTGTTACCATATTCCTTTCAACGTACACCCGTATTAGCATCGGTACACACGACGGAACAGATGAGGTGGGAGGATTCTCACGTAATATCATATTCCTCCTGTCACTCAAACTAGATTAGATGCAGATGTTGTCCATGACTCGGCTGTTAATGAAATGAGCGACGGGGCCAGCGTGCCTGAGGGAACCAGGTGGCCCAATGACTGAACTTGCATTTCCCCGGTGGGTCCTAAACAACAACTTTACATCTTTCACTTTAATTAAGATGAAGGTCTTTCTCTACCTCCTCCCCCCTCGTCTCTCTCTTTCTCTTCTCTCCTCTCACTCTCTCCCCCCCCCCTCCCTCTTCTTTGTCTCACTCCTCCCCTCTTCTCTCCCTCGTATCTCTCTCTCTCCTCTCACTCCCTCTCTCTTCTCTCTCTCCTCTCCCTCCCTCCCTCTTCTCTCTCTCCTCTCACTCTCTCCCTCCCTCCCTCTTCTCTCTCTCCCTTCTCTCCCTCCCTCCTCTCTCTCTTCTCTCTCTCCCTCCCTCCCTCTTCTCTCTCTCCCTCCCTCTTCTCTCTCTCCCTTCTCTCCCTCCCTCCTCTCACTCTTCTCTCTCTCCCTCCCTCCCTCTTCTCTCTCTCTCCCTCCCTCTTCTCTCTCTCCCTCCTCTCTCTTCTCTCCCTCCCTCCTCTCTCTCTTCTCTCTCCTCTCACTCACCCTCTCCCTTCCTCCCCCCTCCACCCCCCACCCCCCCCGCCCCCCCTCTTTTCTCATTCCTCTTGTCTCTTTCTTTCTCACTCAGACACATTTTCCTTCTGTGTGCACACATATCGCATTCATCTCGCTTTATCCCGCCGGCGCGTGTGGCACTGCAGAATATGTCTGAGCCAGAGAGGAGAGAGGAGAGAGAAGAAAAAATGACAGGAAACATAACGCGCCATTCCACTCTTGCGGCCCTCCCGTTAGCCTTCGTTAATGACCTACGTCCACGCAGTGTCACGTCCGCCACCGTCGTCACCCCAGGGTCACACACGCGCGCCCGGGTGCTGATAGCCCGTCTGTCTGTTAGACCAGATAAAGAAAGCAAATGAGCTCCCCTCTCTTAATACGGCGTGACCCTTGCAGCTAACAACAGGATAACAGAAGGACTGGGTAGCAGTTAGCCCACTATAAAGAGGGGCTCTGCGGTAAATGCGGGGAGTGTGTAATAGCTCATTAGCCCCAAATCAGCAGTCCATCTGTAGGCTTGTAGGCTTGTAGAGAGGAGCGGTTTAACCAAATAGTGTGAGTCCCTTTATCCCTGTTACAGAACATCTAACGAGGGGGAGCGGCCTTTGATAACAGCATGGCCCCCTGTTCGTGTCCCCGGCATCTTTGATATCAGGCGCCGGTTTCCCTGTTCATGTCCCCAGCATCTTTGATATCAGCGCGACCCCTGTTCATGTTGCCAGCGTCGTTGTCGGGTTGGAAACACCACACAGACGACGTACTATATGTCCTTTGATGTAGAATCGTTTATCCCTCGTCGTCTATTGCATTGTTATCTTTTTCCTCAAGTCTGTTTACTCTTTTCTTTTCATCTGGTCCAGGGAGAAGGGAAGGGGGGGAAGGAGTGTGTGTGCGTGTGTGTGTGTGAGGAGGGGGGGGGGGGGGGTACTCCAGTATGGAGGGTCCATGAGGGATCTGGAGATATTGAGATATTATATGAAGCTATATGAAGATATATGAAGGAAATAAAGGAGTAAAGGAAATATAAATAATACTAAAAGATGATAAGGAATTTGGGGGGCAGAAATAGCTCACCATCAGTCACCATGGAAACACTGACCTCGTATGATGCATTGGGAGCAGATGCTGTATGCCTTTGGCTGTTATTCCTGCTCTACAACTGCTGTTTACCAACCAATGAAAAAAAAGTCTTAGTCAAGGAAGTCAAACTGACTGACTCTGGATTACATGTTTGTGGAGTTCTGCCTCGGCTAGATTCAGAACACGCTACTACGTACTCCGAGTGAATGTATGAGCGATCGGACCAGCCACCGAGCTTACAATGGTCTTTGTCAGATCCAAACAAATTGTACCAGATGTACTTCTCACTCCAGTTCACGACATATCACATATCACAAGGATAGACTGTATCCTCTCACCTGTAGCTCATATCAGGTTCAGTGTACATGTACATAGAGGTGATATACTGAAGGTAAACCATTATTTCCCTCTTTGAGTGATTCCCTTTCAATGCTTTCAATTCCTTTTCACTGCTTACGGTGGCTGAATGCTTCGACTGTGCCAGTATAGGTTACAGTTGAGAAGGCTGTATCTTTCCAATGGATCTTTTTATGTCGATGTTGGAGCTCGAGTAGGTTTGTCAATCCCTCCCTCCCAGTGTGATCTGGGCCTGACGGCGTTGGTGTTAACCTCCCAGCTAGCAGTGAACTCTTGCTTGAGATTGTTTTTGTTCATGTCTGAATGAAATTAATGATAGAAAAATGTGAAAAAATGTTAAAGGACATTTTATAATCTCCCCCAGAATTTGCTTGGTTCAACAAATTGTCAATCCCCTCAACTGAAGCGATCAAATAATTCCTCTGTGTCATTCTGCCAACTGTCTGTGTACGAGAGGGTAAATGTTCTTTCTCTCATTTTCGGAGAGAAATCCTCCTCAAATGGTAAAATTTCTACGAGACGTATTTTCAAAAATAACATGCAAAAAAACTTTTCAGATCATTAATTTTACATGTGCTTACAGGTTAAAATTGTAAAGAGAGACTAAGAGACTGTACTCTTATTGAGTGAAATTGATTTATTCTGTTAACTTCATTCCCTTACCTCTGAAGGACGGTGATTTATTGATAAAAGAGATTGTAGTTCATACATGAATACAAATAAAACATTGCTGTTTTTCCAGTATTCTTGTGCTATACCAAAACATCTATGAAATGCATTATCACGGGCCTACAGGTTTTCTCTTTCTCTCATCCTCTCAAATACAGTACACACAAACACACACACACACACACACACACACACACACACTCACACACACACACACACACACACTCACACACACACACACACACACACACACACAAACACAAAAACCCTTCTTTTTTATTTGGAGCACTACTTTGACTGTGGTAGATTTATTGTGTTGCCGCGTTGATGCAGGATTTAATTAGAGGAAAAAATGAATTGGAATGAATAATCTTCACACCAAAGGAATGTTGGCGTGTTCTATGAGGTCACAGGAAGGATGCAGATCTTATTAATAGAAGGAGGAAGTGCACTTTTGGCAGGGGTGCCAAATATAGACGGAAGACGAACATCTTCTCTCCTCCTATTGGCTGCTTATTCTCCAGCTGAGGGGCAAACTCCCCTTGTAACTCGGTGTCTTATTATGTAACCCAGCAGCACACCTCTGAGTACACCGTTGCACCATGGGGGTTTTACTGTTGAATGTATGCAGAAAACACTGACGACGCGGGTAGAATTAGAATTAGAATTAGATCTGCTCATCGAAACACTTTGAATGAATGAATGAATGAATGAATGAATGGTCTTTATTGTCATTGCTACAGTACAGGTACCAAACAACGACATTTAGGAGGGGTGGCTCCCCTGGTGTTAGAAAAGGGAAGAAAAAAAAACACTTTTAAAAAAAAATCACAAGAAGGGAAGGAGCTGGTTTACATAAATAAAGGCTATGTACACTATCCACTGTACTATACTGTACAGATAGTCAACTAGGGTTGTCATATTGCACAATAGTATTGTTTCACGTTATTTAAAGTGTCACAGTTTGCAGGCTTGAAATGTTTGTGCCTCAGCACTTTATTTCCCCCAAACTACTGTAGTATTTAATAATAATAATAATAATAATAATAATAACTTTTAGTTGTATAGCGCTTTTCCTGCAAACGTTGCAGCTTAAAGTGCTTTAATCATTATATAATCATCATTTCATTATTTAGTCATTTAAAGGCAATATTAAAAAGATGGGTTTTTAGTCTTGACTTGAACATACTGTATGTGCTGAGGTTGCATCCCTAATGGCAGTGCATTCCACAATTTGGGTGCATAAAATGAGAATGCAGCCTCACCAAATCTCTTCTTTTGTACAAAACCAGCGTCGTCAGAAGACCTGAGAGCTCTATTGGGCTGATATGCATCAAAAGGTCTTTCAGATATTCTGGTGCTGTGCCAGTGAGAGCTTTAAAAACAAGCAGGAGGAGCTTAAAATCTATTCTGAACTTAACAGGAAGCCAGTGTAGAGTCTCAATAGGAGTTATATGAGCTCTTCTGCTTGTTTTGGTTGAAACTCTCGCTGCTTTGTAGTATTGATACTATGTATTATAAAATTACCTGTGCTGCTCTCAATGACTGTAAAATAACAGACACATTGAAGTCTGACGTCACTCGATTAATTTCAATAGTAGTAGCTTGTGTCGCTAATACACCAGTGAAATGCGTAAATGGTAAATGGACTCCACTTATATAGCGCCTTTTTTGCTTCTCCAAAGCTGCTCCAAAGCGCTTTACAACGGCCTCTCATTCACCCATTCACACACACATTCACACACCAACGGCGGCAAGCTACCATGCAAGGCGCTCACTGGCCCGCTCACTGGGAGCAATTTTGGGGTTCAGTGTCTTGCCCAAGGACACTTTGACATGTGGCCAGCCGGGGCTCGAACCTCGAACCGCCGATCTGCCAACCTTGTGATCATTAGACGGCGACTCTCCTTCCTACGCCACAGCCACCCCCCCCCCCCCCCCCCCCCATTTTTTGGTCCGCCCACTGGTGTGCTCAGTATTGGGTCCCGTCTCGTACATCTCAAGGAGAGTGTGTGTGTGTGTGTGTGTGTGTGTGTGTGTGTGTGTGTGTGTGTGTGTGTGTGTGTGTGTGTGTGTGTGTGTGTGAACCAGAGGCAGCCTCCGGCGGGTCTCAGGCGACGAGCACGCACGCTGGATTACCAAGACGACGAGAAGCACACGAGAATGTGCCTAAGCCCTCAGTCATAGTCATTTTGATTGTGTTTGTTTAGTTCTGATGTTTAATCATTGCCTTCTTATTGTATAACCCGCATAGTGTCATTTATTCAGATTCCGTACAAAGCCTTTTTGTATTATTATTTATGAGAAGAAGCCTAGCTGTTGAAATCTACCACAATATTTAATATGCCACGATATTTCATGTTCAGATCATTTATTGTCAATCCATCTAGCCGACTATAGCCTATGTGTTTGGATTCTCAATGTAGCCTAATCATAGAAGTATAGGAGTTAGAAACTCCAAACTCAAAAATGTAACAGTTGACTCAAATTGCAAAATAATTCAAAATGATTTGAGATATTAACACTATGATCTAAATCAAATCGATCACGAGAGAAAGGTAGAAAAAGTTGCATTATACTTATAGAAAGCTTTACCTTTAGGCATGATGTTTACAGTGATAATCTACTTGATATCATCATCCAAAGTAAATTTGGTTCAAATATCACTGGTTTTTAAATAGCCTTCTTCTAGGCCTTCTACAATATTCTCCATCACTAGCTATGATTGACAAGAGTGTTGATCTTAACTCATGATGTCTGTTCATGACAGTTTCCCTCGTTGTATCAAGTCTAGTTATAAATAAGATATAGCATTTACATACTTATGTTATGCTTCTCTTCTGAAGCTATGATAAAAGATCTGAATTCATTGCCAAAATAAAACAAGTTTCCAAGTAAAGTAGTAGCCTACTTTTGCTACTAAAGCCTAATCATAAATTTAGTCCTATAGCCTAATGATTTGATACAGTATTTATTTGATAAAACAACAATAGGCTTACAGCACGCATCCAATGCCAATTAGTCAAGTCGCATATGCTAAGTAGCATGGAAGCTTTGCAGACACCCATATCTTCAGATAGCCTACTATATAGAGATAACTGTTTGATCTATTCGACACATTGATCGCGAGAGAATGGTCAAATTTAGGCTTAAATATCATATGAAGCCTTATACCTTACCTTCTGATGTGGACAGGCGATAATCCATTATCATCCTGCAAAGTAATCCAGTTTAATGGTACAAATATCCTTCGTTTTGCCGATGGTGTAAAGCAAGGCCTATTTCCACCAGCCATCAATTTAGGAGATTATTACTCATTATTATCAGTCGATGTCATAAAACCTCTCTCTCCTCTGTTCTGAAGCTGGTCATAAATCTTATAAATAGCCACTATCGCTATTGTGAAGCTGCTCATATCATTAGAAATATTGAATGTTCCATTACAGACAGACAAGTCAGTCCATCATCACAAAATTGGAATTCTAGACCATTATGACATCACAATCATTCTTTCATCAGAATTTCTATGAGGGCCGACCATCTTTTAAACAGTTTAAACAGGCCCTCAAAACCTACCTCCTCAAGCTCGCCTTCACCAGTTAACCCTCTCCCCCCCTCCCCTCCCCATGTGTCCCCAGCACTACCTTCATTAGGCCCCGATACTTTCTTTTATTTATTTTTTGTTGCTTTTTATTATTACTACTCGATCTTTTCAGTTTGTAAAGCGTCTTTGAGTGTCTAGAAAAGGGCTATGTAAGTCTAATGTATTATTATTATTATTATTATTATTTGTATTATTATTATTATTATCAGGGCCGGCCGCTGGCATAAGCAGTCTATGCGGTTGCTTACCACCCATCAATCAAAAACTCTGCTACACCCGTTGACGAAACACCCGTCAATCGTCAATTAAAAAGTCTGCTAGCCACCCCCCCCTCCCTTTCCTCGATGTAACATGGCAGGGGGGGCCACAATCTACACCTTGCTTAGGGCAAAGTCCACAGGCTGCTGCTGCGCTACTCTGACGCTAGCGGCTTCCATACTGGCAGCGTTTCTGCTGCGGCTCTAACTGCAGAGCTGCTACTGCCAGCCCTGTCTTTGTACATTCAGGGGCGGCTGTGGCGCAGGAGGTAGAGCCGCCGTCTAACGATCACAAGGTCGGCAGATCGGCGGTTCGGACGAGTTGAATTTCATGAATGAAAGTGGGAAAGTTCTGTCACAAAACGCTGTATGTACGCGTATCCTCGCACATTTTTAAGTGGATATACGGAAATCCTTGGCCTTTCCTAGTTGGTATATCACATAGACTACACCACTGGTTGGCCAGATGGCTCCTGTTTTGTCTCTTCAGTGAGAGAAACAGCAGCACGCCCTCCCTGCCTCCGTGGCCCCCTCCACGGTAGGAGCGTAGGAGTGTCCCCCCCCCCCCCAGGACTGGGTCTCCGTCGACCTTGAGGCCCGTCAGCACGGCAGTAGTTGGGCCCACGCTGCTGCTCTGTCAACCCTCTCTGTCGACACTGGAGCAGAGGAGCTGTGCTCTGGGGAGAGTGCCCTCTCTGTGAACCGTGTGAGCGATGTGTCTGACACGCCACCCCCCCCCTGGCACGCCACCCCCCCACACCCCCCCACAGGTACAGCTACACAGCCCCCCCATTAGGGGCCCGGGGACTGCACCACTCTCTCTCTCTTCTCAGCTCTCTCCTGGTATTGTTTTTTTTTCAAACGCCAACTGCCATTCTCTCCTTTGCCATAATATCGTCTCATCTCCCAACGTATTTCATTCATTTCCTCAGTTAAGTATCTACGGCTTTGAACAGGCTGTAGGCTACGTACGTGTCAGAGGAAGGAAGCCAACCGGAGGAGGCCTTGAGTCCACTTGAAGCCAAGGGCCTCCCTAGGTTTCTCACATCGACTTGCAATTATGGGAGCCTCCTCCTTTAAATCACGGCCCTTGACTCGCAGATCCTGTGTCCAGTCCTGCAAGAAATCGGCTAAATATTTACTCACCTTGTGCTCTGCATCCATAATGTGGGAACGCCTCCTGAAGCAGTTTCTTAATCTCTTGCCGCATAAATCTCCTAGACTTCCATGCTGCTTCCATGGGCGGCCTAAGAGGTGAGTTGTGTTTTTCTAAACAAAATCCTCTCTCTTTCACTGCTGTATCGTCAGACTGTGCATAGCTTGAGCAAGACTGTCCCATCAAATCAAATCGAATCAAGTTTTATTTGTATAGCGCATTTCTCACAAGACGTGACTCAATGCGCTTCACATGACGACAGAGACGCAAGCAGGCAAAGGTAAAAAACCTGTACACTATGTAACCAGGAAAACTCCCTTGCAGCCCTCTACTCATAGAGTGACTACTACCAGTTTGCCTACCAGCACACAGCAGCGGCCCCCAACCCCCCCCCCCCCGGGAGGCCCCAGCCGCCCCACACACTCGACCTGCCCCACCACCAGCACACCCGGCCCAGCCAAGCAAGCACAGCCCATAATAGCCCCGCACCAGGCTAGCCAAGCAGGTGCCCCAGCGGCGGAACAGACCAAGCACGCGAGGCGGCCGGGGGCCCCCGAGGAGAGGCCCGAGGACCACCGGCGCATAGCAAGCAAGCAAGGGCGAAAAACCTGCACACAGTGTATCTCTTGGTTTAAGTAAATAGTTAGTTAGTCTCATGGCAAGAATACAGCAAGTAACAAGTGTTCATAGCAACACAGGACAGTGTGATTCTCTGTGAGAGTCTGCACTCTCTCCCTGCTTGAACAAAACGGCTTAGTCGGTGCATAAATCCATAAAGGGTCTGGCAAATCAATTGCCTGATTGCTGTGTAATTATGTTATTTGGCGACTTGTGTGTATATAATATGGACCAAAAAGGTATGAGAAATGTAATTACATTGCAATTTCGAGATCTAAACATTATTTCCCCATTTTCCTGAAATTCATTCAAATTAATTTCATGAAATTACTGGGCGGGATGAAGGTAGGGAGAGACCCTTTCATCATGTGTCTGCGCTCATTGCGTTCACCAAACAGAACGTTGTACATTATCTTCTCTGTCTCTCTTTATCTGCCTCTTAATGTCTGAGACCCACACTCTTTTCTACCCATTTATCTAATCTAATCTCTAACTATCCATTTATCTAATCTAATCTATAACTATCCATTAATCTAATCTAATCTATAACTATCCATGTATCTAATCTAATCTATAACTATCCATTTATCTAATCTAATCTATAACTATCCCTTTATCTAATCTAATCTATAACTACCCATGTATCTAATCTAATCTATAACTATCCATTTATATAATCTAATCTATAACTATCCATGTATCTAATCTAATCTATAACTATCCATGTATCTAATCTAATCTATAACGATCCATTTATCTAATCTAATCTAGAACTATCCATTAATCTAATCTAATCTATAACTATCCATTCATCTAATCTAATCTATAACTATCCATTTATCTAATCTAATCTATAACTATCCATTTATCTAATCTAATCTATAACTATCCATTTATCTAATCTATATATATCCATTTGTCTATTCTATTCTATCTCCATCCCTCTCACCTCTCGCCTCATTTCACCTGCTCTTCCCTCCCTAGCTAGTTAGCATGCCTCCCTAGTTAGTTAGCATGCCTCTCTAGTTAGCATGCCATCACCCTGTGTATGTGTTGTCCCCGGATGTACATCCACCAAACACAGACCCATGAGAGCTTCTTCATTTACTTTTTGGAGGGAGAGAAGCCTGAATTAAGACCTTGCAGGGGTGTCCAGTGAAACTGCGATACACCACTAGGCACAGTATATTTTATTGATGAGGACTGGAGTCAATTCCACTCTAAGAATAATAATTGACATTAAATGAATGAACCCACACGGCCCATTATTATCTCTGAGAATGTATCCATTCATACGGTACTGTACCTTTCATAGTTCAGACCCAGATGTTTGGCTGTAGTTAAAATGGAAAATGGAAATGGTAAATGGACTGCATTTATATAGCGCCTTTATCCAAAGCCTCTCATTCACCCATTCACACACACATTCACACACCAATGGCGGTAAGCTACCATGCAAGGCGCCGGCCCGCTCACTGGGAGCAATTTGGGGTTCAGTGTCCTGCCCAAGGACACTTTGACATGTGGCCAGCCGGGGCTCGAACCGCCGATCTGCCAACCTTGCGATCATTAGACGGCGGCTCTACCTCCTGAGCCACAGCCGCAAAATGGAAGCAACCTCACGGATGAGGAGTGGAAATAGATGAAGCAGAAATCTGCAAAGGCCTAGAAAGGCCTACATCTGCCAGCTCAGATACTTTAGTATGAAAACATGCAACAAAACATGAACAAAAGTTAACAGCTTTCAGAACAGCTTTTCTTCAATGAAACCATGGCGACCCACATGTGTGTGTTTGTACAGTGTATGCCACCAGGCATTTTGAGCATATTTAATATTAGCTGAAGAGAAGAGAACAATATTGGCACAGTAACCCCTGCAGCATTTGAAGCTTTCTCTTTAGATGTACACTAGGTGTCTTTCTTGTTCCATGTAGTGACAATTATGATTCAGTTATGAGGCCAGATTCCAACATATGCCTTGCCTTTATCCTCACGCTTACTCCCCCTGGAGTTATGGTGAGATAAATAATGAGAAAACTGGCAGACCGACAGCCTACAGTAGGTGACAGTATTTCCATATCGCTGATACCGAACCAATTATTTTATAGTAGTTAAGCGGTAGGACTCAACAAGGGCGTACTGTATGTAGAGCAGAGAGGAATTAGTTTGGAATCGGGCCCAATGGGAGGGCCCTTCTACTGCACTTTTCCCTCTAGAATTAGAAGTAAGCACTTTGCTTGTGTTAGATTATGGACACAAGCCAAGCTTTAACCAATAACCCCAATCACCTTTTGAAAGGATTACATGCATTGACATTTTGACATTTGTATACACAAATTACATCTTGCCATTTGATGTATGGGGCTGGCTAGCTGGCACCTGGATATGCGTCTTAAAAGGTTCCTGAAATGCAACATCCAAGCATTTGCGTGTATAAAACACATAGGACTGGGTTCCCGGACACAGATTAGTGCTATGTTTAACCTGCTGAAACACAAAAGGACACTCCATTACTACCTAAAACGTGATTTAATCCATGACTTAGTTTCATTATGTTCATTTCAGCCTTTGATTTAGAAATCTATCTATCTGTCTGTCTGTCTGTCTGTCTGTCTGTCTGTCTGTCTGTCTGTCTGTCTGTCTGTCTTCTTCTTCTTTGGTAGATCGTCAGATGGCCAACTCAGTGTCGTGCAGCCACGCCCTCGTCTCCGCTCCTAAGTGGAAAAGGCCAGCTTCTGAGGGTGGGCTGTATAGGGGCCAGCTTCTGAGGGTGGGCTGTATAGGGGCTAGCTTCTGAGGGTGGGCTGTATAGGGGCCAGCTTCTGAGGGTGGGCTGTATAGGGGCTAGCTTCTGAGGGTGGGCTGTATAGGGGCCAGCTTCTGAGGGTGGGCTGTATAGGGGCCAGCTTCTGAGGGTGGGCTGTATAGGGGCTAGCTTCTGAGGGTGGGCTGTATAGGGGCCAGCTTCTGAGGGTGGGCTGTATAGGGGCAGCTTCTGAGGGTGGGCTGTATAGGGGGCAGCTTCTGAGGGAGGGCTGTATAGGGGGCAGCTTCTGAGGGAGGGCTGTATAGGGGCCAGCTTCTGAGGGAGGGCTGTATAGGGGACAGCTTCTGAGGGTGGGCTGTATAGGGGGCAGCTTCTGAGGGTGGGCTGTATAGGGGCCAGCTTCTGAGGGAGGGCTGTATAGGGGACAGCTTCTGAGGGTGGGCTGTATAGGGGCTAGCTTCTGAGGGAGGGCTGTATAGAGGCAGCTTCTGAGGGTGGGGTGTATAGGGGGGCAGCCAGAGATGATGTGCTTAGCAGTCTGTTCAGGCTCGCCACACTCGCATGCCGCACTGTCCGATAGGCCCCACTACTTCATGGATGACTTACAGCGTCAGGCGGTTCAGCGAGGTCCATAGATAGTCATGGCATGTCTTCTCCTTCTATCTATCTATCTATCACTCATGTGTCTGCCTGTGCAGTTGTCACCATCACTATCCACCATTCTCTACCGTCTGCAGACTCTGTTAATCAAAAGAGAATCGCTGTAATAGAGATGAATGTGGTGTTATGCAGCTTCTTACTGTAGCTTCATATCTCTTTAACTACAGGGTTAGTCAGGTAATGTATTCACAAAGCGGTCGTGGAGTACGATCTCTCCTCTCCTCGCGCCTCCATTCAAGGTACAAGAGCATCTAATGAATAGCTAAGTTGATGCATAGGGTGATAGCCCCACTACACAATTCCAGAGAAGGACCACCAAACCTAATTAACTTACGCTATCATACATACATAATCCATTAATTTTCTCACATCACGCTACACACAAAGTGCTAATCACAAAAGGGAAGTATTTCGACAGACGTTTTCGACGTGCCGGGAAAAAGGAGTGAGACAAGAAGTGAGACAAAGTCCCTCGTTTCAACATTGATCAAGCAGCAGCGGCGGCGGCGAGGGCAAACGGCCATCTGAATGACCTCCAGACGTTTGGATCTCTCGCCTCTCACAGACGGAGTTGATTTTCAGCACTTCCTGGTTGATTTATGAACAGTAAGGCAGCTAATCCACGAGCCTCATGCTGTCGCGGACCCAGACACCAGCGTGGAGTAATTTATGGGACCGTTGCATTATGTGTGTTGCGTTCTGTTCTTCAGTGATGGATAGATCTGGGACTGTAACGTGTGGATGGAAGGATCCATCAGTTAATTAATTTGGCCTGGGTGACGCGGCTCACCTACCAAAACAGGGGGAAGGACCGCGTGTGATGTGATCCGATGACGCAGAAACGTACGCTACTGCAGTACCGTAATGTACCCTATACTGTACGTTGTTGTCATGGCAGCCTTCGAAAGAACAAATTCAAAAACAGTTACCATGGATCAGCGATTCCCAACCTATGGGCCGCGAGGGTACTGCAAGTGGGCCGCCAAATCATGGGCAACATTTTTTTATATATACTGTATAGAATTTTTTTTTTTTACTTAAAAAATGCGTCAGTGTGACGCGTCGTCAGTGACACAGATAGATAGGAACTAACTACTAGGAAGGAGAATAATGATGAGACACCCCAAAACATTTTCCGTGTGTGTAAAATGTCGAATACTTTTTTGAGTGGGCCTTGATTTTTAAGTGGGCCTTGATTTTTAAGTGGGCCTTGATTTTTAAGCGGGCCTTGACTCCAAAAAGGTTGGGAACCGCTGCCGTAGATAAAACAGAGCATGACCTTGAGCAAAACACATTAGAGCTCAATGTGTCCTAAACTGGAGATCCCTCACCACAAAGCCGATAGGTTCACCGATGCTATTGGTTGACAGGTCTAATAGAGATGCAAACATAGGCTATTGTATGTTGTGCAAAGTAGCCACAGACAGTGAGCTTTTTTATCATTTCCTATGCCGACGTATAGACAAGAGAGGCTAAAACATAATGCATAGTATACATACATGTACAGTATTCACCAGATTAGTTAGTTTGTGATGGTGCAATGGCTATAGATAGATAGAGAGAGAGAGAGAGAGAGAGAGAGAGAGAGAGAGAGAGAGAGAGAGAGAGAGAGAGAGAGAGAGAGAGAGAGAGAGAGAGAGAGAGAGAGAGAGAGAGAGAGAGAGAGAGAGAGAGAGAGAGAGAGAGAGAGAGAGAGAGAGATAGAGATAGATAGA
>NC_137684.1:29331810-29386810 GCF_963989245.1 Nansenia antarctica | reverse complement strand
GATAGATTTTTTTTTTACTCACAGGGGTCACTGTGACCCCTCACGGCTCTTCTAGTGTTAATAATAAAAAGGTGGCCAGCCGGGGCTCGAACCGCCGATCTGCCAACCTTGCAATCATTAGACGGTGGCTCTAACTCCTGCGCCCCAGCCACCCCGAAGACTACTGAGCTTGATTGTGACCAAGGGGATCAAGCGAGTGTTCTTTACATCAGGGGAATGCATTGTCCTTGAGCGCAGGTAGCTAATAAGTGCTATGCATGCACAAGAATATGTCTAAAGTAGCTGGTAGCCAAAGACATGAGGGGAATCTGTCACAGGATTTAGAGCAGGCTAGCATGCACTGACTACAGAGATCCTGTTGAGTAAGCATCTCTGTCTCTGAATATATGAACATGTGGATTTAGAAAGATTAGACGATTTTAGAAAATGCAACATTTGAAATGTCACTGATCTCAGAGTATGGGTGCTGTAGGGTTGTCATCACAGATATTTATAATGAAAAATGAGTTTTAATGTTTGATGAACTCACTATAATATGTATTGTGATGTCTGAATGAACATAACAGGTATTCTAACGTCTGAATGAACACATGAGAAACGTTGTTCCTTGTTATGTCACAGAACTGCGATGTTAGTTCACATGATAGTAGTAAATATTTTATTTTATTTTATTTATTTAACCTTTATTTAACCAGATAGGTCAGTTGAGAACCAATTCTCATTTGCAACGACGATCTGGCCAATTGGCAGAACAGAGGCAAGTCTGTACAGAGAACACAACACAGTATATACGATACAAAACACGATATATACAATATAAAACATGAGTGCAATACACAAGTATCAAAAATATATATACATTACAGCAGGGGGAAGTTATCTTAAAAGCAAGTGCAGTGATCCGAGACAACATCTAAAAGTGAGTGTTTAAAAGTGGGTAATGCTATAAAAGTGGTGAGTTTTAGTGACAACTGCAATCTGCCTCGCTGGAAGCCAATTTGCCAGGCCCATCTTGGCTGCAGCCTGCCCCTGTATCTCGATAAGCATGTGGCCCAAAATGTGAATGGACTGCAGCGACATGCAATTTGCAATGTGAACAGGGGGGACATCTTCTTCTATGACATTCCCTGTGGCCTTAAATGGAGGCCCCGGGCGGGGACACACTGCCGCCGTAACATCATCATCTATGGGCCATTTCTGCTGCTGCTCAGAAGAAAAGACATCATGGATCTGATTGATAGAGACCCGCGGCTGTAGTCATTTGTCAATCAACATTTGCACAACGATGTAGATGGATTTTTCTCCCAAGATTTTCTCCCGAGATTCAGATTCAGACACATTTTATTGATCCCACTGGGGGCGATTCATTTGTAGCTTTACTCCTCATTCAGACACCAACAACATACAACAGTACAATGTCATGTCAAGCACAGTTCAGTCAACAGACAACTGGGTCATCATCAGGCTTCCTGTTAAGTTCAGAATAGATTTCAAGATCCTTCTGCTTGTTTATAAAGCTCTCACTGGCACAGCACCAGAATATCTGAAAGACCTTTTGCTAGCATATCAGCCCAATAGAGCTCTCAGGTCTTCTGCTAGCATATCAGCCCAATAGAGCTCTCAGGTCTTCTGACGCTGGTTTTCTCTGTGTACCACATGTACAAAAGAAGAGATTTGGTGAGGCTGCATTCTCATTTTATGCACCCAGATTGTGGAACGCACAAGTTTACATTAGGGATGCAACCTCAGCACATTATGTTCAAGTCAAGACTAAAAACCCATCTTTTTAGTATGGTCTTTAAATGACTAAATAATTAAATTAAGATTATAAAAACCCATCCTTTTAATATTGCATTTAAATGACAAAATGATTAAATTAATATTATATAATGATTAAAGCACTTTGAGCTGCAACGTCTGCAGGAAAAGCGCTATACAAATAAAGTTATTATTATTATTATTATTATTAAAGGGCACCTTTTAGAAAAAAGTGCATGGTAAGTCTACTTGAAGTGATCACCGTCTGAGTTAAGTAGCCTGATAGGCTGAAGGGATAACAGATTTGGAGTGACAGTTGGTCTAACTCCGAGGAACATTAAAACGACGGCCGGAAGGCAACATGTATACATCGCATGACAAGATACCTTAAGTTATTTTTATTACCACACAACTTAGGTTGGTGGAATTTGTTTCCGGTACAACATTCACTGACATACGCTGTATATTATGTATGCATGATGTCCCTCTGCGTTTGTATCATCCCTTTGAGTAGGAATAAGGCTCTTTGGTGAGAACATGTTGTTTGAAGTACAGTAGACCAACATACAACACTGTGGCAGGTATCAACGTGGCTTTTGTTAATTAATTTCCGGGGTGAGACAATCCCATTAGAATACCATTTAAGAACTAGGCTAGGCTTATTCATAAAGATGACAGAGGCTGCCATGCAACCGGTGAGATAGCAAACAAATATTATGGATTTCTTTTTTATCAACAGGAATTACATGAATGTCGCAGAGCATCAGCTCAAGCCAGACAGCTAAGCTTAGGTTTTGACAGTAAGAATAATGTAACATGTTTACATTACATTTGCATTTTTGGGCATTTAGCAGACTCCTTATTCCAAAGCGACTTACAATCAATACATTTGACTAAGTAAGTGAATCATCAATCCACCAGTCGTAGCAGGAAGAGTAATCCAGCTCAGGCCAGCGGCCATTGGCAGTCGTCGTGCTTAAAGAAGGTTTTTTGTTGTTGTTTTTAGTAGACACTGGAGAAACAGTACGAGGGGGTAGTACTAATCTCAGGGGAGACATGTGACACCTGTAAACTGAGGGTCTGGACCTATCTCCATATGTAAAAATGTCTTTACACCTATTCTTGGGTATTGTATTTTATTTTGGGGGGTAGTAGACATCCAGCACTGCGTCTCCTGAAGACACCCGCTTTTCCCCTCTACTATTGCCCCCCTTGTACTGTTTCTCTGTTTCTCCAGTGTCTATGTAAAACTATTTTTTTTTTTTTTAAAGGCTAGGTTTAGAAGAAGGTGATAGGAGAAGGTTTTTCCTTCTATCAATGGCCCCGGGCCTGAGCTAGATTACTCTTCCTGCTACGACTGGTGGATTGATGATTCACTTGCTTAGTCAAATGTATTGATTGTAAGTCGCTTTGGAATAAGGCGTCTGCTAAATGCCAAAAATGTCAATGTAAACATGTAATTTTATGCGTAAATCATCTGCAGATTGCCGGAGCCTGGTAGGTTGGAAGTTTGGATGGTAAGGACGACCAGAAAAAGTATCTTCCCCTTCCCCAAGATTCCTAACAACGAACTAGATGAATGAATTAATAAAAGCTTAACATAGAACCATTGTTGGTCAAGCTCAAACGGAAGAGGGTACAGCACAGCAGCCAACAGCAGTGTTCTGGTTCTGTATCTTGCAGCAGCTTAGAACCTTGTGTAGAAATCGCTAGGGCAGATTAAGAAAATGTCTTCATTTTAATGCACATTTCCTGGTTACAATTACCCTCTTTTTAACCGCCTATGATTAAGGTATGCTCTTTTAACGCCCTATGTTATGCCCTTAAGCTAAATGCTTGTCCTGTCTACTTGTTTGTGCCTAGGTCTACTTATATTTTATCTTTTAAATGTACTTCTTTCCTCCAGGGAGCCGTATACAACATCATGGCATAGGGACTGCGGATGAAAACTAGCTTTCGGGCTAACTCTGGCGTATTTACAATTTGTTTTTGTTTTATTAATATGCACTGTCCCTTGAATAAATAAATGAATCTGAATCTGAATCTGGTAGCTGGTTAAAAAGGTTATTATTAAGTAATTATTTCAATATTCAGGGGATGTGTATATATTGGCACGGTAAAGCAGACATACAAAATGGAATCAGAATTGGTAGTTGAACAGCAGAAAAATGAATCTAGGTGATTTGGTATTTTGGCATTTTCAACTCGGCGATCGCACAATCCTCACCACACTTTCAATGATTACAGTATAATTGAAGGATGTTTATCAATCAGGTAGGCTACTGTAAGTGCAAGTGACTTCTACCACTGAACCTTTTGTTTGAGGTTTAGTCTGTGAGCTTAGAATTATAAGGTTCTATTTTAGAATTATAAGGTTCTATCTCCGTTTAGGGTCGTTCAGAGATATTGAGCGTCAAAGTTTTTACATTCCATTATGTTTTGTGAGATGGAACCTTTGTATTTTATTAATTACTAACTAAAAAAATTCAACATTTTAAAAATAACACCACACAGGCATTAATAAACACCTTATGGATCAGATTATGTAAAAAAACTACATTTTGACCAAAAATGGAGATAGAACCTTATAATTCTAACGTCACGAGTCGTAAAACTGTGTGGTTATAGACCTGTTTCAGGGCAAAAAAATATGTCTGTCTCTTTGGAAACCCTGATGGCGCAGACTTGTCATTGTTAAGGTTTCCCTTCTCTCCCCAAAATAACAATTTCGAGCTGCTCTGGTGGGCTATGCCACCTCAGATAAGGGGGGTAATGTTGAGAATGGCTGACTTCCAGCAGGCAGACAGAATAAGCTCCCAGCCAGGAGATGTGATTTAACGGGCCGGTGTGAAATGAGGGGAATGAGCTTCAGCTTCAGTGAGTCACTGAGACTGCTGCTGCCTCTGTTCTGGTCAGAGCTGAGGAACCAGAGGAGAAGGACACACGCAGAGACAGAAACACAGAGAGAAGAGAACCAGGTTTTAATGAACGACCCAGAGGGAATGGGAAGGCTGGCTAAAAATATTATAATGATAAAAAGAAATGTAGGCTAGAACGATAATCAGGGCTGAGAGGCGGGGAAGGTAGGACAGACAGACAGGCAGGTAGGCAGGGAGGGCACGACAGACAGACAGACAGACAGACAGGCAGGAGGGCAGGGAAGGCAGGACAGATAGACAGGCAGACAGACAGACAGACAGGCAGGTAGGCAGACAGGCAGGTAGGGAGAGCAGGACAGATAGACAGGCAGACAGACAGACAGACAGACAGGCAGGTAGGCAGACAGGCAGGTAGGCAGGACAGATAGACAGGCAGACAGACAGACAGACAGACAGGCAGGTAGGCAGACAGGCAGGTAGGGAGAGCAGGACAGATAGACAGGCAGACAGACAGACAGACAGGCAGGTAGGCAGACAGGCAGGTAGGCAGGACAGATAGACAGGCAGACAGACAGACAGACAGACAGGCAGGTAGGCAGACAGGCAGGTAGGGAGAGCAGGACAGATAGACAGGCAGACAGACAGACAGACAGACAGACAGGCAGGTAGGCAGACAGGCAGGTAGGCAGGACAGATAGACAGGCAGACAGACAGACAGACAGACAGGCAGGTAGGCAGACAGGCAGGTAGGGAGAGCAGGACAGATAGACAGGCAGACAGACAGACAGACAGACAGGCAGGTAGGCAGGACAGATAGACAGGTAGGCAGGTAGGCAGGAGGGCAGGCAGGTAGGCAGGACAGATAGACAGGCAGGTAGGGAGAGCAGGACAGACAGACAGGCAGGAGGGCAGGCAGGTAGGCAGGGAGGCAGGACAGATAGACAGACAGGCAGGACAGACAGACAGACAGACAGACAGGTAGGTAGGCAGGGAGGCAGGACAGATAGACAGGCAGGTAGGGAGAGCAGGACAGACAGACAGGCAGGGAGGGCAGGACAGGACAGACAGACAGGTAGGCAGGGAGGCAGGACAGATAGACAGACAGGTAGGTAGGCAGGGAGGCAGGACAGATAGGCAGGCAGGCAGGACAGACAGACAGACAGACAGACAGGTAGGTAGGCAGGGAGGCAGGACAGATAGACAGGCAGGTAGGGAGAGCAGGACAGACAGACAGGCAGGAGGGCAGGCAGGTAGGCAGGGAGGGCAGGACAGGACAGACAGACAGGTAGGCAGGGAGGCAGGACAGATAGACAGACAGGTAGGTAGGTAGGGAGGCAGGACAGATAGGCAGGCAGGCAGGACAGACAGACAGACAGACAGACAGGTAGGTAGGCAGGGAGGCAGGACAGATAGACAGGCAGGTAGGGAGAGCAGGACAGACAGACAGGCAGGAGGGCAGGCAGGTAGGCAGAGAACTACTAACATCTCAGTTAGTACTAACTACATCAGCTAACTACTAACATCAGCTAACTACTAACATCAGCTAACTACTAACATCAGCTAACTACTAACATCAGCTAACTACTAACATCAGCTAACTACTAACATCAGCTAACTACTAACATCAGCTAACTACTTTTAGTAGCAGGACAGACAGACAGGTAGGTAGGCAGGGAGGCAGGACAGATAGACAGGCAGAATAGCAGGCAGGTAGGCAGACAGGCAGACAGACAGACAGACAGACAGATAGACAGGCAGGCAGGTAGGGCAGGAGGGCAGACAGGTAGGCAGGACAGACAGATAGGCAGACAGGTAGGGAGAGCAGGACAGACAGACAGGCAGGAGAGCAGGACAGGACAGACAGACAGGTAGGTAGGCAGGAAGGCAGGACAGACAGACAGGTAGGTAGGGAGAGCAGGCAGACAGACAGACAGACAGACAGACAGGCAGGTAGGTAGACAGGCAGACAGACAGACAGACAGACAGACAGGCCGAGACCGGGCAGTGGTGTTGAACAGAGAGAGAGTGCGGTTGGACAAAGACTCGACACGAGAACCGTCTGAGAGACGATCGCTACAAAGCAGTTGGATGTGGAGGTCGTGACAGCCTCTTTCTGTCATTGAACATGGAGCATGTGGTCGATTAATATGGAGCCTGTCCATGGTGAATGGACTTAGCCTCTAGTCCACTTGGAAACCAAGGACAGACGACCATATGAATGTATTCGATTATTATCAATTCAACCAACAAGGTATGACTGTGATATCCATTACAATGGACAGCTGATCTGAAGGGGTCAAGATTCTGCTGTAAGTGCGGTTATCCATACATCTCTTCATTAAAAGGTTCAACAGTGTCAAGACCATTATACAATATCCCCCATATCTCTCTGAACTCATTCACACCTACACTCCCTCTCACACACTCCGATCCTCCACTGCCTTTCAACTCACTACACCTTCTGCCTTTCAACTCACTATACCTTCTGCCTTTCAACTCACTATACCTTCTGCCTTTCAACTCACTATACCTTCTGCCTTTCAACTCACTTCTGCCCGCCTGACCACTATGGGGTCTAGAGCCTTCAGCCGTTCTGCTCCCCGCCTCTGGAACTCTCTGCCACCTAACATACGTAACAACATTGACACTCTCACCACTTTCAAATCCAGTCTTAAAACACACCTTTTCACAATGGCTTACTTGGTTTGATCTCCTGTATTTTGTTTTGTTGTTATATCTGATTTTGCAGTTTTTTATCTCATTTTGCTTTGTTGATGTTAATGTTTTGATATGTGCTTTTAAACTGTCTTGTAAAGGTGTCCTTGAGAGCCTTGAAAGGCGCCCATAAATAAAATGTATTATTATGTATTATTATTACAATGCCTTCGGAAAGTATTCAGGGTCTGAATAGCTTCCGCAGACTCTGTATACACAATTGGTCAAAACTCAGGGTCAAGCATACGCACCTTTCACCATAACCTGAGGGACGCTCCAAATGTAGCTTAAGAACAACCTTTTCCGCTCACAGGAATACTGGCGGTAACCTCTAAATCTCACCCAAAAAAAACACAAAAGCTTTATTATATAACGGTATTAATACACAGGGCTTGGGTGGGAGCAGGCGTGTTACTTTCTTTCCCTGAAGTCAGCAGGAACAACTAGGCCACGTCTAGTGAAATAACTTTTGGGGACTTTCTCTCTACTGTATGAAATATATATACACACACGCACACACACACGCTGAACAGGAGGAACACTATACTCTATACTGCTCTTTTTCTGCACCATATTGCACACCGTATGACAGTGTGTCACATCTCAGTGCAGCCTGCACAGCATTTTTGCACAACCTGATATTACTCGAACCTTTCCATAATGTTGTTTACGTTAAGAATGTTGATATGCAGCATTTGCATTCCGCTGCTCTCACCGGCTATTCTATTATTGACGCTATTGTTGACTGTTGTTTATATCCTGCTCTCTTTTATCGATTTTGTTGTTTATGCCCCCCCCCCCCACATCCACTCTCCCGCTCGGTGATTTCAACATCCATTTGGACTCCGGCAAACTGCAAGATTGCTGCTGAATTCCTGTCACTCCTGGACTGCTGCAACATCACGCAACGTGTCCAAGGTCCCGCCCACACCAAAGGCCACACGCTGGATCTGGTGTGCTCCACTGGCCCACCCCCCCCCACCCCCCGACCTACAGTGTCTGGACCTGGCTGTATCTGACCATCATGCCATCCTCAATCCCACCTCAAAACCTACCTGTTCTCCCATGCTTACAACCTCCCCTACCCCTAACCATGCCACCCCCCCTCCCCCCCTGGACATGCATACAATCTCCCCTACCCCTAACCATCTCCCCTAACCCTGCCACCCCCCTCCCCCCCCTGGACATGCATACAACCTCCCCTACCCCTAACCATCTCCCCTAACCCTGCCACCCCCCCTCCCCCCCTGGACATGCATACAACCTCCCCTACCCCTAACCATCTCCCCTAACCCTGCCACCCCCCCTCCCCCCCTGGACATGCATACAACCTCCCCTACCCCTAACCATCTCCCCTAACCCTGCCACCCCCCCTCCCACCCTGGACATGCATACAACCTCCCCTACCCCTAACCATCTCCCCTAACCCTGCCACCCCCCCCTCCCCTCCTGGACATGCATACAACCTCCCCTACCCCTAACCATCTCCCCTAACCCTGCCACCCCCCCTCCCCCCCTGGACATGCATACAACCTCCCCTACCCCTAACCATCTCTCCTAACCCTGCCACCCCCCCTCCCCCCCTGGACATGCATACAACCTCCCCTACCCCTAACCATCTCCCCTAACCCTGCCACCCCCCCTGGACATGCATACAATCTCCCCTACCCCTACCCATCTCCCCTAACCCTGCCACCCCCCCTGGACATGCATACAACCTCCCCTAACCATCTCCCCTAACCCTGCCCCCCCCCCCCTCCCCGTTCGTTAACTCTGTGTTCTATGTGCCCATGTTATCTGTTGTTTGTCTCTTACGTGTGCCAAGTTTAGTCCATTCAAGTGGTCGTTGTTGTATGGGTGTGTATCTCTTGAGACACTTGAGAAATGCAGTGTTGAGTGAAGTGTTCCGTCTATTGCGACGGTGTGTGGTGCCATGCAGTTGATTCACTTTGCTTGCGTAGTAGAGTGGGGGCGGGTGGGTGGGGGTGAGGGTGAGGCTGGGGGGGTCCTGTGGGTACCCGAGTGACATAGCGACTTCCCGTTGTAAACCCCGATTAGTAGGGCTCCCATATGAATTTGATATTTTAAAGACATTTAATAAAGTTTTTTTTTTTAAACGGTATTCCTTGCCTTGTGTCTTGCCTGTGAACGTGGGGGATCTCGAGGACCTCGGAGGGGACAGGAGAGGGAGACAGACAGGAGAGGGGGGGGGGGGACAGGAGAGGGAGACAGAGCCGGTTTTTAGGCCTCTAGAATTACTGCTGTCTGTTCCCTCTCTCGCCCCCTACTGGTAGAATTTACAATCTACCCTTTCATAATGTGGAAAAAACAGAAAAATTACGATGCCAGACTTGCGGACTTTTTCATCAAACCCTGTCACATATTGGTTACACTCTCCAGGAGGTAGACGCAAATATGTCAGACTACCACCTGCAGAAGGCTTCACCAGCAGAGCTCCAGAGGCTACCACTGCAAGGTGCAAATCACTAGTTAGCCATGAAAACATATTTATCATATATGTATCATATGTATCATAGCCTGTACAATTGCACATTGTATATAATCTCAATTGATATATAACCACTGCACATATACATCAAGTCACCATGGTATGACATTGCACATCACGCCACCATTTGCACTTTACCGTATAAATGCTGTAAATACTGCTACTTATCACTGCAATATAATTGCTATTTGTTGCACTTCTGGTTAGAGCACAATCATTTCGTTGCATTGTCTTGTACTATGTAATGACAATAAAGTGAATCAAATCTAATCTAATCTAAACACCTAGAGTGCCTGCAGAGATCTGGACAAATGACAGATGAGACAGATTAACATGTAGGTCTACCAGAGTGATGGCAAGAGTGAGGTGTGGAGAAAGAAAAGAACAGTTCTTTCTAAGAATTTATAAGAATGATATGGTTCTATCTCCGTTTAGGGTAGTTCAGAGATATTGAGCGTCAAAGTTGTTACATTCCATTATGTTTTGTGAGATGGAACCTTTGTATTTTATTAATTACTAACAAAAAAATGTCAACATTTAAAAAAATAACACCACACAGGCATTAATAAACACCTAATGGATCAGATTATGTAAAAAAACTCAATTTTGACCAAAAATTGAGATAGAACCTTATAATTCTAACGTCACGAACTGACCAATATCCACAGCATACCACCTCATCTGTGAAATAAGTGTTATGGCTGCCTTGAGCATGTAGTGGATGGCCTCCACGGGAACAACCCCAGGCTCCACTTGTCTTCATTGATGATGTTACGGTAGCAGGATGAATTCTGAAGTGTACAGACACATCTTGCCAGAAACATCTTCAAGCGAGGGCCTCCAGACTAATTGGATGGCACTTCATCATACAGCATTATAGCCTCCGCTGTACATGAACGCTTCTGCTCAATGTCTGCATTCTTTGGATTCTGTGTATCGTTGTGCCTTGAGATTTGTCACTGGTTGTAAACACCTTGACTCATCACTGCACATTGTATATAAAAGCGGGCTGGCCATCCTTGTATGTAGGCACGCAGGTAAACCCATTGGTTGAGGTTTATATATAAACCTCTCCTAGGCCTGGTCCCTACCTCTCTGTGTACACATCTCCTCAGAAACCATCAACATTACAGCCTCCGCTCACAGGACACTTTACGACTGCATGTTTAGAAACTGTGTTTAAGTACGCTGCCCCCTCTGCCTGGAATACTCTCCAGAATGACTTAAAACTAAAAGAACTAATCAGTTATGATGCTTTCATAACGATCTTAAAGGACTTAGAAGGTGAAAGTCTTAGAAATTGTCATTGCTTTTAATTCAGTATCCGTGCCCGCCCAAACCTGCTTTTAATTTCTTGTTATTTTGTATTATGTTATCTTATTGGAAATTGTCATCGCTTTTAATTCAGTATCCGTGCCCGTCCAAACCTGCTTTTAATTTATTATTTATTCTTCTTCTTATTCTTCTCATCTTATCTTATTATCTGTGTATTGAATGTATGATTGTGTCCTTGTGCTGACCCTCTTGACCAGGTCCCCCTTGAAAAAGAGAAATGAGGTCACAAGGTTAAATACAATTTTAAAATGACAATGAGAATGACCCAAAATAAATACCACTGCTTGTGTGAATCTCTACTGTCTCTATCCTCCTCTCTCTCACCCATCCTTCCTGTCAGTCTCTACTGTCTCTATCCTCCTCTCTCTCTCTCTCACCCATCCTTCCTGTCAATCTCTACTGTCTCTATCCTCCTCTCTCTCACCCATCCTTCCTGTCAATCTCTACTGTCTCTCTCCTCCTCTCTCTCTCACCCATCCTTCCTGTCAATCTCTACTGTCTCTATCCTCCTCTCTCTCTCACCCATCCTTCCTGTCAATCTCTACTGTCTCTCTCCTCCTCTCTCTCTCACCCATCCTTCCTGTCAATCTCTACTGTCTCTATCCTCCTCTCTCTCTCACCCATCCTTCCTGTCAGTCTCTACTGTCTCTCTCCTCCTCTCTCTCGCCCATCCTTCCTGTCAATCTCTACTGTCTCTATCCTCCTCTCTCTCTCACCCATCCTTCCTGTCAATCTCTACTGTCTCTATCCTCCTCTCTCTCACCCATCCTCCCTGTCAATCTCTACTGTCTCTCTCCTTCTCTCTCTCACCCATCCTTCCTGTCAGTCTCTACTGTCTCTCTCCTCCTCTCTCTCACCCATCCTTCCTGTCAATCTCTACCGTCTCTATCCTCCTCTCTCTCTCACCCATCCTTCCTGTCAATCTCTACTGTCTCTATCCTCCTCTCTCTCTCTCTCTCACCCATCCTTCCTGTCAGTCTCTACTGTCTCTCTCCTCCTCTCTCTCACCCATCCTTCCTGTCAATCTCTACCGTCTCTATCCTCCTCTCTCTCTCACCCATCCTTCCTGTCAATCTCTACTGTCTCTCTCCTCCTCTCTCTCTCACCCATCCTTCCTGTCAATCTCTAATGTCTCTATCCTCCTCTCTCTCTCACCCATCCTTCCTGTCAATCTCTACTGTCTCTATCCCAATAAAGCATAAATACCCTAAAAACACATTTTAAGAAATCACATGGCACTGCATTCACAACAAATCAAATGTTCACACAGCCTATTGTGATGCTTAATGATAACAACCTACATAATTGGCTCGCAGAACCTTTTTAACCCCAGTTCTTATCTGTTGAAGCGCGGCTGCCCAGGGGAGGATGATAATAATACATTAGACTTATATAGCGCTTAACTGAAATTATCGAGTATGATCGATAAAAGAAAGTATAGGGGTCTAATAAATTTTTGGATTACTAAATCTAAATCTAAGTGTCTTTGTAGGACAATCTACTCTGTATACTGCAATTACACCTAGATTTCGGGCGGAGAAGGGGCGAACAAGCAACGCCAGCGTCCTCTCTCGACCGGCATTTTTTGAAAAGGGATCATATCATATCTATCATATCATATCTATCATATCTATACATCATATCATATTATCATTTTTAGATTACTACATCTAAATGTAGGTGTCTTTGATGCAGGTGAGAGGGAAGTTGACCCGTTTGGCTTGTGATGGTACGGGTCTTCTCTGGATGGCTTGGCTTGAAAAAAGACAACAACGAAATACTGGTAATAATCATAATAATAATAATCATAATAATAATAACTTCGATTTCTATAGCGCCTTTCATAAAAGGAAGGACGCTTTACAATTCTGAGGAAATGGTCAGACAGACAAAACAGAAAACAAACCAAGCAAAACAGAAACAGTGACTAGGGGCCAAAGGCCTTGGTGTCCAGGGTGGGGGCGTTGCGGATCACTATGGGGAGAGAGTTCCAGAGGGTAGGTGCAGCCACGCTGAAGGCTCTGTCCCCAAAGGTCCGTAGGTTGGTGCGGGGGGAGGACAGCAGGCCCATGTCTGGTAACTTTTACTGCTTCTGCATGTTGACATGCACCAGCCTCAGCATGATGTTTTGTGTATTGCTTTATCCTCCCTCTTCAATTAAAGATAACCTTTGTCACTGCTGTGGAGGAAAATAAAGCAGAAAGCATCGAGCAACTTTCGACCTGTTTTTTGTTCTGTTCCATATTCCTCTACTGATCTGACATAACCTGCTTTTTGTAGTCTTTCAGAGCTCCCTAACCACTCTGCTGGTACAAACCTACGACGGTGTTAACACGTTACAGAATTGTGCATAGCAACCAATTATGTAATCACAAGTGCATTTCTGATGGTAATTCGGTTGTAGAGAGTGCTTTGAAGTGCATGAATTGTACTGATCCGAATGGAAAGATCAAGGGAAGCAGCAGGGAAGTTGTATGTCAGACATAGCGGGGCAATTGCAACATCAGCTAGCATACAGTAACTGTGGTTTAGCCAGCGTCCCAGAAGACCTTCAATTGACTGGTTTACACGGCTACGGGGAGTGAGTAAATCATGAGTGCTGTGTCAAATCAATCACATGTTCTGCTGAGTCATACTGAATGTTTAACCTAGTAACTACTATACGGTCTTCTTCATTTTCAGTTCCTATTGCCATGACAACCTCCAGCAGATCAAAATACAGCTAGCACATTAGATTTATACTTATATATTATATATATTTATATATTATATATATTATTACATACAAGTGTGAGGGTATTCCCAATTCTGGATCAATATTTATGCCTCCTATTTAACCTTTGCACGTGTGGAAAACCAAAACGAGAAACTATTCATTTGCTTCCTACGAGGGGCTCATGTGTGAAATTGTTTCTTTCAGAAGAACTCACTGAACAACCGTGATACCAAACAAAACACCTAATGACTGTTTGACTTGTGTTTGATGGTCACCAGGCCAGGCAACCACGAACGCACACATGTCCGCCTCTGCAGTGGACCACCAGAACCTTCCCCAGAACCACCTCAAAGGAACGCCAACGTCCTGGATGGTCCAGGGTGGCCCGCGGGGGCGGACGGGTGCCCCCTCTGGACCAGCTGTGGGCGTGCAGCCTCAGGCAAGAACAGCCTCTCTGTCGGACCCCCGCTAGGCCCGAGCTCCCACCACCGCAGCAGCGCTCTGACAACCGTTAATAATAACCTACTACTGTATACACGCTGGTGAAGTGATTGCAGCATAGTAATGAATCTGTCTGGGGACAAACATGACAAGTTTGTATTGGAAGCTCCACAGGAGACTAGTAAATAAAGCTTTCTATTCCTACAACAGCGTGTTTGGATACTGGATTCTTTTCTTTCTTTTTTTACTCAATGTGTTTTTTATTTAGTTTTCAGAGACATTAGGCTACAGTACACAACAGACATAAGCACACAGACAAAACAGCGAAAACAACAAAACAAAACAAAAACAGAAACAAAAATAATAATAAATAACAGTTCACAGAGTTGGGTACTGGATTCTGATTGGCTAGCAACAGTGGTAAATATCCCAACAACCTTCAGTTCAGACAGCATTATCCACAGTATCAATGCACCTCCCATTCAATCTGATTAAGAACACCTGGGCTGACCTACAATGCAATGGTTGATCTGGTTTATGGGACTATATTCTGTGGCGGAAGGATATATGTATTCTGAAACGATTAATGATTGTAAATACATGAATTTAATGTTACAACTGTGTATTTATTTGTTATAGGCCTATTATGTGGTGGCTGTTGTAGAAAAGAAATTGACCATTCGAGGGTTAGGGTTAGCCTCGAGCCACAACCCTGTACCAGTGGTAAATGAGTCCACAACCCCCTTCCTCTCATGGTCAATTGCTTCCATTTAAGAGTTTAATACGTTTTGATAACTGTTATGATGATGTGTTTTCACTTATGCACTTTAAATACTTTGTATGAAATGACCAGTTAAGCTCTGTGCCATGGACCTACCATTCTCAGTTATGTGTCTATCTTGCAAGCTGGCAGAAACTTGAGTTGGCACCTAGCCAACTATACTTCCATTATGAGGTCCTATGTCTGGGTTGCTATGACGACTAGCTACTTAAGGGCACCTTCCATTTGGTCAAGTAGACTAATTGGAGCCATGTCGATGTTGTTATGGTTTGTGATAGACAGGTGCCTGCTTGACCATCAATATTCTGCCTATAAAGAGAAGCTGCTTGTGACCTATGAGTCGTTCGTTCTCTTGCTGTGAGAGAACATACCCAGCCCTGAATGGAATAAACCTTTCTTCAACTGTCCAATCCTTGAGCAAGAATCTTATCTCTAATTACTTTGATTGACTATCTCGGCCACCACCCACTGATTGAGAATTGATTGATTGAGAATGTTTATTTTGGTCCCCTATACAATTCACAATACAGATATGAAAACATTTACACAGTCACAATGCATAACACCAGGACCAAAAAGGTGTAGGCTGAACCCATGAAACACTGTTTATCAATAACAAATGTAAGATTTGTATTTGATATTTGAGACGTGGACTGGTACAAGTAACGTGGATAACGTGAGTTGATATATGATATAACTGCAAACCAACTTTTTGAAAATACCTGCATAGTTTTTCCACACTGTCTCTGTTTCTGGGATGATGGGGAAAGCGAAACAATCAATACTAGTTAGCAGTAACCACAATTGTATTGCGAGGGGGTCAAGTTTGACAGCTGAATATCTGTATTACCATGTCAGAGTTATGGTGCTGTGCGATTGTTTAGGTGTCTCCAGTGACGTTCCACTTTGCAGTGGCAAAAATCTCAATTCTTCTATCCAACCAACCAACCGTTCATTCAAACCACCAACCAAACCATCCTGAACTTCATCCTCTATCATAACAAGAGTCTCTCACTTTATTTCTACCAATAACTATAACTACCAAGCAAATCTGTCAATAGTCCAAACTCTTTGAACTACTTGAACTACTATTAAAATAAGACTTTGCAAGTCCACAAAGGTCCTTCTGGAACTTTCTTGTTTACTTGTTTCCTCTTTTGATGAGCGTTAGGATTGTTTATTGATTGCGGTTCATCCTGAAGCTGTGCGATTATTACTCTACAATCAGGCTTCGTGGGTTTACAATTATGTTAACTGGGTCAACAACAAAAAAACGTTTCTTTTTTTCGGTTTCTAAAGGCTTGAGCAGTACAGAGGCACTACAGGCAGTGCAGGGGAAGGAGCCTAAAAAACATATTCCCCTATCTGCCCCTCCTCTCTCCCACATTGGATTAAAGGAAGATAGAGAGTTGGTGTTCGAAATGGAACGGTTTTATTTAAGACAGCTCTCTCCCTCAGGAGTCAACTACTGTATGGGCAACACTGTCCCCGGGGAAACCCTGTCATGTTGTTTTCTGTACGCTGCTCCTACTGTACTGCCATGACTTTATTTCACATGCTGTTGTTCTTAAATGATACAAAGAGGAGGGGGTGGGGGAGGGGAGAGGGAGAGGAGAGAGAGAGAGAGAGAGAGAGAGAGAGAGAGAGAGAGAGAGAGAGAGAGAGAGAGAGAGAGAGCGAGCAGGTGTATAATGTATAAAACGTGTATGCAGAGGCTGCATGGTTGTGTGTTGTTATTCTTGAGGTTTTCTTTCTTAAATTATTTATGATTGATGAAACACAGAGAAGATAGAGAAGTATACACACACCCCTTGCTGTGGCTCTTTCCCTTGAACCATTGCTATCATCGAACCATTGCTATCACCGCATAATAAATTATAAAAACGTTTTAGATATTCCTTTCACTTGGACAGAAGCTGTGTAGATTAGTTGGGGATTCTGAGGCAAACAACCTGAGTGCAGACTGGTGAGTAGTTTTAAAAGGCACTATATATTTACTCCTCTATTAATAAATAAATGTATAAGCTATTGATAATACTATTTGTCTAGAATGCTGGACCTGATGGGGAGTGCCAACAATTAGGGCCTCAGTTTTGCTGCCGTTAAGTTGGAGATAGTTGAGGCGGCTATTGAGGTGTGCAGTGGCTAAAGAGGGATTCTGGGCTGTCTTTTTATATAAAATTGAGTGTCCTATGCATAACAGTTGAATGAAATTCTATGTCTGCCAGATCACATGGCTGAATGGAATCAGGTAGGTGATGAAAAGGATGGGCCCCAGGACTGCTCCCTGAGGGACACCACAGGTGACGGGTAGAGGCAGCGACTTGAACTCTCCTACAGGAGGGCATCTTATTCTGATCTATCAGTAAGATAGGAACGGAACCAGCTTAGAGCTATACACTTGTGTAAATCCAGGAGACTTGGGGAACCTGCAGCAGCAGCCATCAGCGGTCATCAGCGGGTCATTTGTAAAGGTGATGAGAGAGGTTTCTGTGCTTTTTCTAGGAACTCGGAGAGGAAAGGGAGGTTAGAGATTGACCTGTAATTGGCCAATTCTTGAGAGTAAAGGTTTGCAGTTTTGTGCGCAGATGGGATGCGGCCAGACAAGAGGGAGTGTTCGGGGTCTGGTGGATCTGAGACCTGATTTTGTCAACCTTTGTCCTGGAGAATCTTATGACGGCTACATGGCTTCCATAGGAGATTGGGTTTGCGGCTTAAGATGGTTGATGGTAGAAAATAGGAGCCTTGGGCACTGTCGCTGATTAGGTTCGAGTAGAAGAGTAGCCTCTTTCAGCACTTTGGAAAAGGCCCTCATGGTCTTGATGGGCATGTTTGTGGACTGTGAGGCCTGAGCTGTTGGATAGGCACTCAAGCTTGAGGCTTCAGTTTTCCAGTTTCTTTTGACCTCTATATTGTAAAGTGGTAACTGTACTTCTAGTAACTCATGTGTATAGACCATTGTTACTACTAGGGGCGGCTGTGGCGCAGGAGGTAGAGTGAATGAGAGGCCGTTGTAAAGTGCTTTGGAGCAGCAAAAAAGGCGCTATATAAGTGCAGTCCATTTACCATAGCATTTGGTCAGCTAAACAATTGGTGGGCCCACAAATCAAGGTAATCCACTCTTGTTAATGGTTTCTCGCTCTCATAAACAAGTAGCCTGATAAGAAAATGGTCATTTCCAGTGTTTTGGTTTGAATTTTGGTTTCGACCAAATATGACAAATGTGGTTTCTGTCATTTGCCAGCACTCTTTATGTACAAATATAGCCCTGGTACATGCTTAGATTTCAATGGGTTGAGATTTAAAGAGAGATAATGTCACCACAAACTATTCATGTTACACTCGACGATGCGTGCTCTGGGTAGTGAAACTCAATAAAATAAACCAATTCTATTTCCATAGATTTTTCTATTTCTATTTCCATTTAATGAAGCGCAAACAAAAACATTGTGAACGGATTAAATCATGTTTCAGGGCGACTAATTCAGGTTTATTAATGTTTTCTTTTGTTTTTTTAAATCTGACTCGTCTGTTTGTGTTTTCTTCTTGTGTTTATTGAACACACCCCTGCCCTTAATAAACATTTTGATCATACAAGCACACGGCACAATAATCTCCTAATAAACCAGATACCAACTCCTCCATGCTTTTAGTGAGGTGTGACCAATGTCTAATCGTGTAATAATAATCATCGTGTCTTCTGTTCTTGATCAGCAATATCCAGCAAGACACAGAAGATTGTGAGACTCGCAAGTCCCTCTGGAACGCCCTCCCCAACCACATCAGACAGGCCAACACCCTCCCAAACAGTTAAACAGGCCCTCAAAACCCACCTCTTCAAGCTCGCCTTCACCAGTTAACCCTCTCCCCCCCTCCCCTTCCCATGTGTCCCCAGCACTACCTTAACTATACCCCTATACGTTCTTTTACTTATTTTTTGTTTTTTGTATTATTACTACTCAATCTTTTCAGTTTGTAAAGCGTCTTTGAGTGTCTAGAAAAGCGCTATATAAGTATAATGTATTATTATTATTATTATTATTATAAGCAATGAACACACCCGGTGTGAAACCATTGGAAACACACGGTTGACACCATTCCTCATTTCATTCCATTCCATTCCATTCCATTCCATTCAATTCCATTCCAGTCCATTCCATTCCATTCCATTCCAGTCCATTCCATTCCATTCCATTCTATGTCCTCAACGTAGGGTAGGGTCAGGGGTCCCCGGGTAGCGTCTGCCCTGTGTCACAGCACTCCCTGCTGGCGGCTGGAGAGGACCTCATCCATTTGAAAAGGTACCTAACCGTGGCCTGGGGTGGTCCAGTGGTCCAGCACCACGGTCTACAGTGCACACATATGCCCATGTCGGCATGGGTTAGAATCCGGCCCATGCCCTGCTGACATGCCCTCTCTCTCTCCCTTCTTCTCCTTACTTTCCGATCTGTCTTCACTATATCTGTCCAATAAAATGAAAAATATGAAAAAGGTACCTAACCAGGTAACCCTTTCTTCACCGCCCCCATTTAAGCTTGTATTTACCCAGTATTTAAGGAAGTATTTGATAACTATGTGGTAACAAGACAGTGGTACTTCCTGGTACTTAATCTCAGTAAATTCAGCTCTATTGTTAACTACCTGGTACTAGTCAAGTAAAGTTAAGCCCAATGCACACGGCGTGCGATTTTGTCGCACGACAACATTCGATTTTCAATTCATACCAATGAATGAATGAATGTGAATTGAGAATTGAATGTTGTCGTGCGACAAAATCGCATCGCACGCCGTGTGCATTGTCTCATTCAAATACTTTAGTAAGTACCTCCTAGCATACCGTTCTGTAAGAAATAAACCTCCAACCGACAGCCACCACCCACCCACCAACCAACAGCCCAAACCCCACCCCGTACATACATACGAGATAAGAGCAACAACGTCTTCTCAGTCATTTTAAAGATATGCAGTTAAGTCTTCTGAGCCGGATTGTCGTGTGTAGAACCGTTTGTTGAATGTTTGTGAAATGCATTGATGTTTCTACAAAAGGAACTGTGCTGGCAGCAGCAATCTGCAGGCTAACAATCCACCCACCTCTGTGTAGCTGCTTAGAATCGGTGGTACACACTATTAGTGATTACGCCTTTCTCCCTCCAAAACCACTTGCTGTGTTTACAATCTGAGCACTCTAATGCTGAGAGGAGCTAAGAGCTCCTTACCTAAGGAGGCGTGTACGTGTGTACGCGTGTACGTGTGTACGTGTGTGTGTGTGTGTGTGTATGTCTGTGTGTGTGTGGGTGTGTGTGTGTACGTGTGTGTACGTGTGTGTGTGTGTGTGTGTCTGTGTGTGCGTGTGTGTGTGTGTGTGTGTGTGTTGGGGGGAGGATTTTCTCAACCTAAGGTGGTGTGTACGTGTGTGTATGTGTGTGTGTGTGTGTGTGTGTGTGTGTGTGTGTGTACGTGTGTGTGTGTGTGTGTGTGTATGTTTGTGTGTGTGAGTGTGAGTGTGAGTGTGAGTGTGAGTGTGAGTGTGTGTGTGTGTGTGTGTGTGTGTGTGTGTGTCTGCGTGTGTGTATGTGTGTGTGTGTGTGTGTGTGTGTGTGTGTATATGCGTGTGTGTGTGTGTGTGTGTGTGTTGGGGGGAGGATTTTCTCAACAAGGAGTTCTTTTTTTCTTAGTCTACTACTGTAATAAAATTATGAGATGCAAATGAAGGGAGAAAGGAAGATGAGATAGAGTCTAGACAAACCCCTTGAATATCCATCTACCATTCACCCTGCTCTGTGCAGGCTGATGAGCTTGAGGTATGAGTGGCACTTAAATACATTAAAATCTGATTAAGTGTTCATCAACGGAGATGGAAAACCCTTTCCGTACACTGTCTGTTATGATTGTTGTTTGTACCTTATAGGTACAGGAGGAGTGGTATATTTTGACACACACATGCATGAATTGTTTTCGGTTGTTAAGTCGTGACGTGTTTCCGGGTCCAACGTTGGCTGAGGCGCTCTCTTCGGAATGCCGCAGTAATAATAATAATTTATTCATAGCTTTCATGTGACGTCACAGCATAGTGGAAACGCCCACCTGACGGGCAAAAGGCACTTTTTGCGGGCAAAACCCACGGGCAAAACCCACTTTTTGCGGGTTAATAACTTTGATTTCCCGTGGGTTAGGAAAATAATTCCAACGTGTCCGGAAAGAGGAGAAGCCAGGGAATCGAAAAGTTTTTGAATGGAGTCGATCCTCTACTCCTATCACCGTGGACACAGGAGCGAATTCCCGGGTAGAAATATCCCCTCGACCCGCTGTCAGCGGGAGTTCCGTCCAGCAGCGGTAGAACTCCCGAACGCCCGGTTGATCGAGTTTCGTATTAAAAGTATATCTTCTCGGAGTGTCAGCGAGGTGGTTAAGGGCTCAAAATGACCGTATACTGATGGTGAATTTAGCAATAATAGTATTGTATTTGTACCACCTCCATAACCGGTGTTATTCACGGAGAAAGCCGGTCAAGGACGCACCTTTTGCGGGTTAATAACTTTGATTCTCCGGGGGTTAGGAAAATAATTCCAACGTGTCTGGATAGAGGAGAAGACATGGAATCGAAAAGTTTTTGAATGGAGTCGATCCTCCACTCCTATCACCGTGGACACAGCAAGGAGCGAATTCCCGGGTAGAAATATCCCCTCGACCCGCTGTCAGCGGAAGTTCCGTCCGGCAGCGGTAGAACTCCCGAACGCCCGGTTGATCGAGTTTCAGATTAAAAGTATATCTTCTCGGGGTGTCAGCGAGGTGGTTAAGGGCTCAAAATGACCGTATACTGATGGTGAATTTAGCAATAATAGTCTTGTATTTGTACCACCTCCATAACCGGTGTTATTCACGGAGAAAGCCGGTCAATGACGCACCTTTTGCGGGTTAATAACTTTGATTCTCCGGGGGTTAGGAAAATAATTCCAACGTGTCCGGATAGAGGAGAAGACATGAAATCCAAACGTTTTTGAATGGAGTCGATCCTCCACTCCTATCACCGTCGTGTATCTTGATAGTTCTTCGAAGATGGGTGAGGTGGTCTAAATAGTAGGCAGCCGGTAAATCGCCATGTTGAGCGATGTTGCTATGATACTTTTTGCCCGTCAGGTTGGTGGTTGCTAGGGAAGAAACCACGTGACTGAAAGCTATGAATAGCGCTCCGAGGCTCAAAGACGCTGACAATATGGGGAAAACGGGAAAGTGCTGTGGCCCTTGTTGTATGAATAGATCTGAGTCTAAAAAACAATTGAACTGTCATTCTACAGCTTTAGTACACTGGTACTCTGGTGCGGGGAATTTCTGAGTTTGGACCCGGAAATTGCTAAACGTCACATTTGACGTCAGACTTAACAACCGAATAGTGTGGGCCTGTGTTTGTCTTTTGACTCTGCATAAGTTCTGTAAAGATTCTCCTGGCTGTGGGGGTTTTACAGACCTTTGTTCTTAAAACATATGGTCATTTCAAAATGGAACCTGAGTACTGACCCCTTTTTCACACCTTGATCATCTCTAAGTAATGTGATAGGATCATTGTTTGAAGCTGTGTTTCGTGACGTTAGAATTACACGGTTCTATCTCCATTTTTGTCAAAATTGAGTTTTTTACATAATCTGATCCATTAGGTGTTTATTAATGCCTGTGTGTTGTTATTTTTAAAATGTTGACATTTTTGAGTTAGTAATTTATCAAATACAAAGGTTCCATCTCACAAAACATAATGGAATGTAAAAACTTTGACGCTCAATATCTCTGAACTTCCCTAAACGGAGATAGAACCTTATCATTCTAAACGGAGATAGAACCTTATCATTCTAAACGGAGATAGAACCTTATCATTCTAAACGGAGATAGAACCTTATCATTCTAAACGGAGATAGAACCTTATCATTCTAAACGGAGATAGAACCTTATCATTCTAAACGGAGATAGAACCGTATCATTCTAAACTCACGATTTGCATACCAGAAGTAAAGGTATAAAGGTGTGGACATCCCCCAGCCTCGCCCTCTTGTCCTCTCACAGCCTCTCAGCTCATCCCAACCTGTTCTGTGACTCTCTAAACCGTTATTTTGTTTAATAAATAGTCTTAGAATTCAGAAGTTTTACTCGTGATCTATTTCAAACAAGTTATTTAAGACAAGAAGCAACAGAGGGAAGATGGGCATTTCCAACATCGGTCAAAAAAAGTGCAGACGCTCTCTCTTGCTGAAAGAGTTTACAGATACTTCTATATTATACTTCTGAACATCAAAGAGAAGGAGTGTACGATCGACACAGTACGTTTCGATCCATAAGTCTCAGAGAAAAAAAAAGGCTATTTTCCAAAGCTCCTGTGTGCTGTATTTTTCAATCCAATTTCCAATTGAGATGAAATGTTGAATATCCATTCAGTCAAAATTAAACGCTTTCAAGGTTGTCTATGTCTCTCTGCCTGTCTGCATCATAAACCGCTTCAGTCATTGTTGTGACAGCAGTAATGGTGTGTTGGTGGTGATGATGGAGAAGACACTATCAAATGGAAATGAATGTTTTATTTGCCATGCAGTCGGCTTGTCACTCAATTGTTTGACCTTTCGAATGCTGGCTGTGGCTCTCTAACCCCCATAAGAACTGATGAGAAGGTTCCATTTTCAATTGGAATCTCATCATTATCACTAGGAAATAAAGGTCCTGAAGAAATGTTGTGGTCTTGAAGAGATGTTGTGGTCTTGCAAAGTCTTATTTTGGTACAGTAGTTTAAAAACAGTTAAACGATGGTTTGGACTATAAATGGTAAAATAGTAAATGGACTGCACTTATATAGCGCCTTTTTTGCTGCTCCAAAGCGCTTTACAACGGCCTCTCATTCACCCATTCACACACACATTCACACATTCACACACCAATGGCGGCAAGCTGCCATGTATGCAAGGTGCTGGCCTGCTCACTGGTATCAATTTTGGGGTTCAGTGTCTTGCCCAAGGACACTTCATGTGGCCAGCCGGGGCTCGAACCGCCGATCTGCCAACCTTGTGATCGTTAGACAGCCGGCCCCTATAAGACTTTCCTAATTTCAAATGTCGTAGTCATGTTAAGCTATAATCATAGAAGACATCAAGGGTAAGTTTCCCTAAAGCTCCGTAGCGCTAATGATGCTCTTTCAACCTTCATCTAGAATACACTTCAGATGATCTTAGTTATACAAACCTTTCAGTAAACTCATCCCAGAGTAGTAGGCTAAGATCCAACAAAATAACAAGGAGCACATTAGGTCGTATTTGTAGCATAAAGGGCACAATTAAAGCCACAAAAAGCCAATAACTTTGAAGAAAGGCAATGGTAAGGCAGCAGGAATACAGGCAAGCCTAGCAAACACAGAAGTACAAATTAAATGACCTTTCAGAAATAGCCCTCATTAGAATTCAACTCCAACCCTTTGATGTCCATGTTTGTTGTTGAACAAATATAATTAAACATTTTCTATGGGGGCAACTTATTACTCTCAATATGTTAATTACTGGACTAATTACACCGCTAATTATACATTTGAATTCTAAAGGTCATAGAAATTATCAAACAAGCTTTGCCAATTCAACATGAATACACGTTTTTTTTTAAAGATCACAGTGAATACTATGCATATATTATGCATATATTATATATATATAACATACAAACATTCTCTGCTATTCGACATGTCAGTTGCTTATTGCTTATGGCCAGTTGCTTATAAACAAGGTTTTAACACAGGGTAGTCATGGGAATAGTGCAATGTTCTATAACCGTGCAATATGTTTACATTCTTGTGATAAGGATCATATACTGTATATAAGTGTACTAGTCCATATGTTTATATGTTTATAAAAGTACACAGTTACATGCTAACTCCCCCCTGTCTATATACCCCCTGTGAATAGGCCATATAGTGTATAGAAGTATAGAAGTTCACATAATAGATACATTCTCAGATGCCTACCGATCCCCCTATTTTTATTTATATCCCCCCTATGTATGTCTATTTATGACTCATTCTTTTTTTTTATTATTATCTTAGGACTGTGTTGATTGTTAGCACCTATGGTTTGCATTTGAATTTTGTTGTACCTGTTACAATGACAATAAAGATCATTCATTCATAATGGGTACAGTATAGAAGTACAGAAACTGCTAGACTATGTTACTAGTAACACAGATTCGTAAATCAAGGGGGTGAGAATAGGAGTAAGGTAAAATGCTATAGTTGCAACAACAAATATCTTCTTGATCTTGAGTATAGGATTAATAAATAATCATCATTATCATCATCATATTTAGGTCTTGTATTGTACAATTCTCCTACATAGAAAATACACTGGTTAGTTTAAATGGCAGCAACAGTCACAGATTTAGATCTATCTATTTTTCTATCTATGTATTTATCTATCTATCTATTGTATCTATCTATCTATCTACATCTAAAGAAAGAAAAAGAGACACGTGTGTATGTGTGTTTGGTCCTGCCTTCTCTTCTCTTTGTGTTTCCTCTGACCTCTACGTGGTGTTCAGAAACTGCTGCACTTGTTGCCATAGGAACATGGAGCCATACTGTCTGCTAGTAACATCATTTCCATCCTGAGGGCTGAGGAGTCGACTGATCTGCTTGTGTAGGGTTGCCATTCAGGTCTCTTACATCACAGGTGTGTCGTGAACCAGATCTCACAACATCTGGAAATGTATTTTACACCCAAGTAACCCTGACCTATGAATCTGCTACACTAGCTAGTATATAAAAGAGATTTAGCCTGGATAGCTACAAAGCAAGCTGATCCTGTAAACAGATTGGGAGGGCCAGACATTGTATAATTCATGATGCAAAACTTTCACTGGGGTGCCAAATTGTTTTTTTCTCTGATTAAACCAAATAAAACACAATTGGCTGACCTTACTTTCTCTCTTGAAAGCCAAAAAGCATCTTTCAAGAAGAGACAACCGAGACCCTAATTTACTAAGCGTTTGCACCAGTGTAAATATTACAGGTCGTTAACTCTCATTTTTTATTTACTTGGTAACCACTTTGACTTTATCCTGGCAAGCGGAACGTTGCTGCCTGACCAACAACAAGACAAGTCGTGAGCTTAGAATTATAAGATAGATAGAACCTTATAATTCTAACGTCACAAAGTCTCTCTCCAGTTATGTTGACGTTCTGCAGTTTGTGTAGATGGATGGATTTCCATAGCGTATATGGGCCATTCTACTGAATTTGATCAAACTGCGGTCCCACACTAAAAAAAACTATTGAACAAAACAATTAAGAATTCAGACCGTAGATATTTACTAAGATTATGTTATGATCTATTTAAACACAAGACAGTAAATAGATAGTAATAAGCTAAATATATACAAAATCATCATTTATAGGGTACTTTCTATTGGGAAGTGGCTGTAGTACCCTTTTGTCTTAATATATGGAAATAGGATATGGCAATTTACACCTGATTTGGATTGAGGGAGATAATTTAATTGTTAACTTGTAAAGTACCCTACTACAGGCACCGTTACGTTGGGTTTCTTTTTGAGAAATGTTTCGGAGACATAGGGTAGGAGACAACAAACAATATTTATCAAATTCTTCCAGCCATTCAGCCCAAGAGCTCCGGTGTTAGTGATTATCAACGCTGGCCTCAGGTTGTTAGCTTAATGCTCTCTTCCCTCATGCACAGTCATGGGAGCAGCTTAATCTGTGCTGCCCGTTCTCTTATCTGTTACAGGCCTGTCTGCTTTCCAATTAGTAGGGTCACAGAATGGTCAACGTGAGTAAATTACCTGCTTTGCATTTAATAATCAAGTCCTCATTGGAGTGTCATGGAGCATATGCGTCATTTGATAAACAACAAGATATTTAAGCAATATCACACGAGAGGGAGTGCTGTTTACGCAGGGCTAAGTACCTAAGACAATCACAGCCGTGCTGATATTCAGTATAACAGCACGACCTCAAGTGTGATGTTGCTTAAATATCTTGTTGTTTATCAAATGATAATGTGACCTATGTGACAGGGTTTGATGAACAAGTCTGCATGTACAGTATGTCACAGTTCTCTTAGGGAAGGCTCACTGTCTTGGACTTTGAAAACCCTATGAGGACATGAGGACCTTTTCATCAAACGGTGTCACATATGTGTGCACTGTAGACCGCTGTACCAGACCACTGGACCACCCCAGGCCACGGATAATTTGGTTTTTAATTTTATTCCCCCGGGAACCGTGTGACAAAAAGCACTGGAACAGATGCGTTTAGAGGCATGCTGGAATTAAAATCTGAGTGTTTTTTTCAGCAAAAAAACTCAATAACATGTGTTGGAGAATCATTACATTTACATTTACATTTTGGGCATTTAGCAGATTAGATTCGCCTTATTCCAAAGGCACTTACAATCAATACATTTGACTAAGTAAGTGAATCATCTATCCACCAGTCATAGCAGGAAAAGTACTCTATGCTCAGGCCTGGGGCCATTGGCAGTCATCATGGTAGAAGAAGGAAGATGTATTCATTTATTTATTTTGTATAGACATTGGAGAAACAGTACAAGGGGGTAGTAGAGAGATGTCTTAAGAGAAACAGTATGGGAGGGAAGCAGGTGTCTCTGGAGACACAGTGCAGGGAGGGTAGTAGATGTCTCAGGAGGAGCAGTTAAGGTGTAGCCTGAAGAGATGGAGGTCTTCAGTCTCCGACAGAAGATGGGGAGTGACTCTGTAGTTCTGACAGCCTTGGGAAGCTCAGAGCCAGTATGGTGAAGAGACGTGACCGGGCAGCATGACTGCCGCACTGGCGTAGAGGTGGGGGGGCCAGTCGGCCAGTAGAGGTGGAGGAGTGAACGGGCTGAAGTTTTGGGGGTGACCGTTGCTTGCAGGTAGGCAGGGGCTGTCCCTTTTGCCGCCCGGTAGGCAAGCACCAGGGTCTTCAATCTGATCTGCAGCTATTGGGAGCCAGTGAAAGGTGCGAAGGAGGGGGGTAACATGAGAGAATTTGGGGAGGTTGAAAACCAGACGGGTGACAGCATTCTGGATAAGCTGCAGAGGTCTGATGGCGGAGGCGGGGAGCCCGGCCAGGAGTGCGTTGCAGTAGTCAAGGCGGGAGATGACCAGTGACTGGACTGAGTTGGGCTGCTTCTCTGGTGAGGAATGGACGTATCCTACTGATGTTGTAGAATCTGCAGGAGCATGCTGTGGCTGCAATGTTCTCCGCACAGGATAGGCGGTTGTCCAGGATCACTCCAAGGTTCTCGGCTGTCGCTGGGAGGGGGTCACAGTAGAGTTCTCAACTGTGATGGAGAAGTTTTGGAGAGGGCAGGCAGGCTTTCCCAGGGAGGAAGAGTAGCTCAGTCTTGTTAAGGTTGAGCACGAGGTGGTGAGCATGTAGAGATGTCAGCGAGACACGCAGAGACACGTGTTTCCACATGTAGGTCAGAAGGGGGGGGAAACAGAAAGAGTTGAGTGTCGTCTGCGTAGCTGTGAGCCCATGTTTGGCCCCCAGTGGAACTTGTGGAAAAAGAGCATAATAGGTTTCCTTTTGTATTGTGAGATCTAATGGGGTTTTCTAAAACATATATTCTCATGTCCTAGTCAATAGGCGTCGGCTAGGTCACCGGCCGGTCACAAACACACGCACACACACACACACACACACACACTCTCTCACTCACACACACACATACACATACACACACACACTCTCACTCACACACACACATACACATACACACACACACACACACACACCCACATTCTCTCTCGTTCTCTCTCTTTTAACAACAGTATCAGGCTAGGTCACTGCTAAGGTCAGGATGTCCCTTTTTGGACCTAAACTGTTAGCAGTCGACACCACAAATAGGCAGATTCGGGGGTGTTATCTTAAGGAACGGAGACAGTCCGACTACGACCTTGGGGGTCGTAGGCGCCAGAGATGGGCAGGGGAGTGTGAGCTAACTTACGACGTAACATCTGTGATACCATGAAAAGTATTTAAACCTGCCTGTGTTCAAGAATGAGTCGTCTAATGCTTGCACACATGTAACAAGGGTAGGCGCAATAAGCCACGGCTTCAGCCTACACCTTTTTGGTCCTGGTGTTATGAATTGTGACTGTGTACATTTATATATATATATATATATTTTTTATATCTGTATTGTGAATTGCATAGGGGACCAAAATAAACATTCTCAATCAATCAATCAATACTCTGCTGAAGAGAACACGTTAACTAATGCTGCTATTTGGTTAATCAAATATTTAGAGTAATCATTCTGACCCGTGTTGGATCTCTATTCCTTGTCAATTCGTGTCTGCTGCACGCCCGATCTATAGAGATGACACAACGCATTTAAGATCACGAAACCCTCAATAGATTGATCCATTCCATCTTTACCGACGAGAAGATTCTTCAATATGAAGTGTTAATTTAGTTAGGTTTGTTTGCATTCACAGATCACACAAATGAGTGTTAACTTAATTAATAACCGATGGAGGCTGAGTCTTAATCATTTCAAAGTGTTTATTTAAATCTTGGAAGAGAAGAGGAGCTTCTGTACAGTCAACAGAGGGTTTACAAAGTACAAACGCCCACCTCTCTACGTGGTGGGCTCATCTTAAAGTTTCAACATTCACAACACCACATGGGTTCAGATAGCCTCTATCTGTGTGAGCTCGTTTTGGCCTTGGAGGGAAAAAGGGAGAAACAGGCAGTCCTTTTTCCCCTTATGTGTGTGTCTGTGTGTGTGCGTGTGTGTGTGTGTGTGTGTGTGTGTGTGTGTGTGTGTGTGTGTGTGTGTGTGTGTGTCTGTCTGTCTGTCTGTATGTCTGCGTGTGTCTGTCTGTCTGTCTGTCTATGTCTGTGTGTGTGTGTGTGTGTGTGTGTGTGTGTGTCTGTCTGTCTGTCTGTATGTCTGCGTGTGTCTGTCTGTCTGTCTATGTCTGTGTGTGTGTGTGTGTGTGTGTGTGTGTGTGTGTGTGTGTGTCTGTCTGTGTGTATGTCTGTGTGTGTGTGTGTGTGTGTGTCTGTCTGTCTGTCTGTGTGTGTCTGTGTGTGTCTGTCTGTCTGTCTGTGTATGTCTGTGTGTGTGTGTGTGTGTGTGTGTGTGTGTGTGTGTGTGTGTGTGTGTCTGTCTGGCTGTCTGGCTTCAGCTTTCAATCACATACTACCCTTTGCTATTCATACAGTCTCAAGTGAACATAATAACATCATTATTAAAGACGTTTTTCTTACAATTAGTCTTGATCAAAGTTAGCCAGGTATCCCTCCCTACCTACAGTAACATCTTGAGACGCCCGACGCATTTCCATTTCTGATGTTTTTGATCATTCTTTATTGTTGAATCATGCTCAAATTATTGTTCTTTTCAACCATTTGTAATTGCAGTGATGTTGTATTGTCATGGCTAAGGAGCTGTACACTCACTGTTTGTTTTTGCATTCCCTCAGGAAATTAAAGAACAAGTTCTAATAAAGAAAGTACTCGGATGACTAGTGTTCATTATGCAGTAATTGCAAATTTGCAGATACACTTATTCATTGCTATTCAGTTGACACATTTATTCAGAATCCCTGTTATTACATCTGACTGTTTAAGTACACAAGAGTAAAACATATTTGACTTTGGTTTCTCAACATTGACATTGCAACATTCAAATAAGTAACCGTACGTTGATAAAGTACTATTGCAGTGGCCTACTCTCTCGTGTTCAACAGCCATCTCTCATTTGGTCACCAGTACACTGATGTATCTTGGATCTCTGTGCCTGTTGGAGTATGTTTGGATTAATCACTTTTTTAATTAGACAGATCCCCCCGTATCCCTCTTCTATTCATCACATCTGGCTGGCAGCGTTTTACCTCTAATTCACTTATGATAACATCATCATAATGACGTCATGCCCTCTACATCCACCTAGTCTGTCCCAGTCCCTCTCTCCCCTGTCTGTCTGTCTGTCTGTCTGTGTATGTCTGTATGTATGTCTGTCTGTGTATGTCTGTCTGTGTGTGTCTGTCTGTCTGTGTGTGTATGTCTGTGTATGTCTGTCTGTGTGTATCCCTCATTTCATTACTTTTCCTAGATATGTGCGTTCTACCACCCAGTATCCTTTACATTTTCAAAGCAATCAGGATAAGTTAATATAAAGCTATTTTTACGTTTCTCTGTGTAGGAGGCAGGCTAATTTACAAGCGGCCAAGTAGTGTTTGTTGTGTGTAAATATCAGCATTGTATGCATTTTACCTCTGAGGCGGCTATTTTAGTAGGTAAAAAGGCACAACAACCACTAGTTGGACGCTTGTAAATTAGCCTGCTTCCTACACAGAAAAACTTCAAAATAGCTTTATATTAACTTATCCTGATGTGAAAATGTAAGGATACTGGGTAGTAGAACGCACATATCTAGGAAAAGTCATGAAAGGAGGGTCCTGAAATTCGATCGAGTGCAAAGATATAACATTTTTCTTTACTCAGAAAACACCCTCACCCTAGTGTTGGTAGCATTTGTCTCTCAGAAGTTTCCTGTGGCTAATCTTTGTCTAACCCCGCTCTCTCTGTGCTTTAGTGCTACTTCCCGGTTTCTGCCTGCCTATCCTGCCTATCCTGCCTATCTACCTGTCTTGTCTGCCTGTCTACCTGTCCTGCTTGTATGTCTACCAGCCCTGCCACCCTGCCCTGCCACCCTGCCCTGCCATCCCATTTCTCTTGTCCCTTCATTAAAAACCTGGTTCCTTTTAAATTAAATACGTGTCCTGACTCTGTGTCTTGAGCTTGGGATCTTAATCTCTGACGGTAACGGACTACTTCCATTAGAAATTAAAGAAAATACTCGTATTAAAGATGTTCAGCCATGTGATCATGTCTGGATAAGAGTGTCTGCTAAATGACTTGACAGTAAGTTGAGACCTTAGTTTTAAATGGCTTCCTTTAAACGGCTACCCTCCACTGCCGGAACACTGATCAAGAGGATTTGATTTAGCACAAACCTATCAAAGTGTTTGACGTCTCAGTGGTCACGAAGACATGGCTCAAATTAACGGGGCGGCTGTGGTTCAGGAAGGTAGAGCCGCCGCCGTCTAATGATCGCAAGGTTGGCAGATCGGCGGTTCGAGCCCCGGCTGGTCACATGTCGAAGTGTCTTTGGGAAAGACACTGAACCCCAAATTTCTCCCAGTGAGCGGGCCGGCGCCTTGCATGGTAGCTTGCCGCCATTGGTGTGTGAATGTGTGTGTGAATGGGTGAATCAGAGGCCATTGTAAAGCGCTTTGGATGAAGGCGCTATATAAGTCAGTCCCTTTACCATTTTGGAGGACCAAGCCCCCCCCCATAACAAATCAAGGCCTTCATCGTCACAGCTCTTGGCATGTTGAATTAAGGACAGTCTGTTAAGATGTTATTTGTTACGATTTTTTGTTCATTTCATGTTCCCCTTAGGGTTAGGGTTAAATAAAGGCATATGAGAATAATGAAAATATTTGATAGGAAACTCAACAGATGATAACAGAATGGTCAATGGACCTATCGCTAAGCCACGCCCCCTTTGAAAACTCTGACAAACAAACAACGCTTCACTGACAGTGACTGACTGACCGACCCTGACTGAATGACATTCAATGACTTACAATGGCGGGAGTTGGCGGCACATTTCTGATTTCTGATTTACCACAGCAAGTAATAGACATGTTTTTTTAAAGATGACAAGAATATTTAGTCTAGAAGCTTTTCACCGTCAGATATTAGGGAGTTGTTAGTCCGAGTTTTCTGCCTGTAGTGACTTTTGCTGTGATAGGATTGGACAATTTCTATTTTGGGCCGTGGCTTAGTGATAGGTCCATTATATTTCTAGGAACAACATTCTCTCCTCCAGAGTTGATCTAAGTAAGTAAGTAAGTAAAATGTATTCCTACAGCACCTTTCCCAGACCAAGGGTCACAAAGTGCTTTACATATGTGCTGAGCAGGCACGTCATTAGCCGTGGGCATTGGAGGCTAGAGTCATCGCCATCTACATCTAACGCATCGCCATCGATTTTTCTCCATCGCCGTCGTTTTAGAGCAAGCTGCCACTCGTCAATCAAAAGCTCCGCTACCACCCCCACCCCCCCCCCCGCCCACCCAACCTCCCACCCATCGATGAAACATGGGCTGGGTAAAGCCTCTGATGTTCCAAGACCCTAACAACGAGTCGACGACCCTGGTCCTGAGACTCCAAGAAGCTCCAATCCCTTAAGTGTGTTCTGTGGGTGTCGGGGCAGAGGTCACCCAACATATAACTGAAGTGCATCACTCCTCTGGATCCCTCCCACTCACTGTGTTTGGGGTGAAGTGAAGTTGAAACTGAAATTACATTCACTGTCATTAGCTCCATCCCTAGACTGTACGTTGCCATTAGAGTAATGGCATTTCCCATCTATTTAGGCCCCCAAAAAAATGGATTTAGGATCCATTAGCTGATTAGGCGTGAAATTATATAATTTCCCTCAATTTGAATTTAATATCGGTCATATTTTGAGATAGATTATGCCTATAGATCATGCCTGAGTAACACCATTGAGTCTGTAAATCAATCCGCTTATCACTCCGTCTATACTGTTGTTGGACAATAATGAGTTGAAACGAGCAACAAATAATCGTGTACACGATAGTATGCATTCTCAATTACGTGTCCTGGGTAAGAACCGAAGATACACTACATGAGGGTAAGTGACTTGTATAAAAAGTTAATGAAGAAATCAAAAAATGTTTGGAAAGGGCATTTTTTCATCTGAATGGGAAAGATCTGGGCACCATCTTTGTATTTTCTGCACATCATTTCCATTAATGTGGGTTCAGCTCGATCTAGACAACCAATGGTGCGGGAATTGGACTAATATGAACAGTATTTAGAAGAATTTGCCATTAAGCAGACACATTTAGTCCAAAGCAACTTAGAATTACATTCCCCTTGGAGTAACTGAAGGTTAAGTGCCTTACTCAAGGGCACACTAGCAGTAGTGTTTCAGGCGGGATTTGAATTCACAACCTTCAAATCTTCAGTCCAACTCACTATCCACTAGACCACCCCTTGGGTGTCCTTGGGCAAGACACTGAACCCCAAATTGCTCCCAATGAGCAGGCCGGCTCCTTGCATCGTAGCTTGGTGTGGTGTGCGAATGTGTGTTTGAATTGGTGAATGAGAGGCCATTGTGAAACGCTTTGGAATAAGGCGCTGTATAAGTCAGTCAGTCCACCACCAATAAATTACCGACAAGGTCTGAAAGCATCTGACAAACTTAGATGTTTTGGGTGTGAATGCAACATTAAAAAATCAGTGCCCGGGTGAGCTGAATGTGGAGCGAAAAAGTGTGAATTCAACCTCCTCTCTTTGCCCCTATCTCTCACAGGGCAAGATTACTTTAATATCTCCCCGCTCGACTCTGCTATCGCGGCGTCTTTTTTGTGTCTGCTCGGAGGCCAATTAAAGAGGAGACAAAGAAGGAGAGAGAACAAAAAACACAGATGGAAATCGAAGGGGGACCGCGGCCGGAGAATGAACCAAAATTAACCAGTCCTCTGATGAGTACTCTTAGCACACTCTGAGAGAGAAGCTAGCTGCGGTAGTTGGTCTACCGGGCACCATAGAGGAGGAGGAGAGAGAGGCAGCGGTAGTTGGCCTACTGGGCACCGTATATAGCTCTGGCCTCATAAACTAAGGGGGAAGGAGATTGAAAGGAAGAGTGAGTGAGAAAGACAGTAAAATTAGCTTGATTCACAGACTAGACCATGCTATAAACTGTCGTACAAATCCACACAAACACCCTCCCCCCTATCTTGCTCGCTCGCTGTATCCTGCTCTCTCTCTCTCTCTTTCACACACACACACACACACACACACACACACACATACACATACACACACACACACACACACACACACACACACACAAAGGCTTCAGTCGGCTTGCCTTGATTCATTCATTTCTCTCTCAGTCAAATCAGGCCACTTAGTACATTACAATTCACCCTTTCAAATTATGTGCACATTCAGCCTGTTTCCCTTCAAATGACTTTCATGACTTCAGTCACTCAAGTTCAGTGCATTATCTCAACAAAAGAGAGGCAGATGCCTATGCTAGTTGTTTTTTCTCGAGTTGAGTTTTCACTCAATAGCGGTTACCTTGAGCCTACCTTGTGTTCTCTGGGGTTTATTTAATGAATCCTCTCTGACAAATGACCTTGCCACAAAGCTCTTTACCTCTTCCATCTTAATTGAGACTTAAAGTGTCTCGATAAGGTTGAATATCAGGCAGGGCCTGGCGCCAGAACCAACACCTTGGAAAGGCCATTGATTTTGTATGGGGTGGAGAGGGGGGAGTGCAGGGCGGGGCAGGACCGCAATTCATGACATGATCTCTCTCTCACTCTCACCACTTTCAAATCCAGTCTTAAAACACACCTTTTCACAATGGCTTTTGATATGTGGTTTTAAACTGTCTTGTAAGGCGTCCTTGAGAGCCTTGAAAGGCACCCATAAATAAAATGTATTATTATTATTATGATCAACGTGTGTGGTGAGTGGTAGTTTTACGTTCTTAAGCGCTAAATAAATGGAATATTTTATAGAAATTAAATAAACATTCAAACGCGCTCCAGGGACATCAACAATTCAGAAAAAAAAAAGATAAATAAAAAGGTTTTTGATTGGCTGGGCAAGACACACCCCTGCCCATAGCCACCGCTGGGCTTTATATCAGGCCTTTTTTCTCGCCTGCTGTAAATGTTCATGTCAAAATAATGATTTCCCCCCATGACGTTTTCTACACGAAGAGGATTTGTATTCACTAAGGTAAGGCAGAAACATCAATCAAAGGTCCCTATTCTTTGAGGATGTCCCCTCTCCCCGCTCTGATTTACCCCACAATCAAATCTACGCAGACGGGCTTCAGTGCTATGAGCACTGGATGCTTAGTCACCCAAGCGTAAACGTCGTAAAATCTCTCCGCCGTTTGATTAGCATGTAGATGAACACACGTGTTGTCCCCCTTTTTCCTTCCCGTGTTCCTAGACATGCTAAATATCTAAGCACGCCAAAAGCCTGCGGAGTCCATTTCACAATCTCTGCTCTGTCGTCTCGGCTCGGATAATTAAGGGGGAGTGTGGGTGTGTGTGTGTGTGTGTGTGTGTGTGTGTGTGTGGGTGTGGGTGTGTGTGTGTGTGTGTATGTTTGTGTGTGTGTCTGGGGGGTGAGTGGGTGGGGGGGCGTAGATTGAGAGAGTGGGTCCCTGTGCGTCTCGGCGGGCGTGTTGTGACAGACAGAGACTATGGCTTTCTCACCATGTTGATTTGACAGGAGAAATAATGTCACATTTCCATTTTCCCTATAGAGTGGCGGGAAAGTAAAATGAGGCTTATTTATTGCCAGGGGAGAGATAGGAGAGGGCCCTCAACAATGGGAGGGTTTTCTGTCCTTCATTACATGCATCCCCTCTTCAAATAGAGAGGGATTTTAATTCATTAAATGTCTTTCTTTGTATGCTGGAGGGAGAGGGGGACTAGTGGAGGAGGAAGGAGGAGGGCTCATTGTAAAGAATGGAATGGAATGGAATGGAATGGAATGGAATGGAATAGAATGGAATGGAATGGAATGGAATGGAATGGAATGGAATAGAATGGAATAGAATGGAATGGAATGGAATGGAATAGAATGGAATAGAATGGAATGGAATGGAATGGAATGGAATGGAATAGAATGGAATGGAATGGAATGGAATGAATGAATGAATGAATGAATGAATGAATGAATGGACTTTATTGTCATTGCTACAGTACAGGTACCAAACAACGACATTTAGGAGGGGTGGCTCCCCTGGTGTTAGGAAAGGGGGAAAAAAAACTTTTAGAAAGAAAAAAAAGAAGAAAAAAAAATCACAAGAAGGGAAGGAGCTGGTTTACATAAATAAAGGCTATGTACACAATCCACTGTACTATACTGTACAGATAGTCAACTAGGGTTGTCATATTGCACAATGGTATTTTTTCACGTTATTTAAAGTGTCACAGTTTGCAGGCTTGAAATGTACATGTTTGTGCCTCAGCACTACACCTGATTTTTTCAGTCCAGCAGCTGCCATACAATGGAATGGAATAGAATAGAATGGAATGGAATGGAATGGAATGGAATAGAATGGAATGGAATGGAATGGAATGGAATGGAATGGAATGGAATGGAATGGAATGGAATGGAATGGAATGGAATGGAATATGTATATATTTGCAAGTCATTTAGCAGTTTTAGCAACCACTATTGGGCTTGGAACCAGAGGGGCGTAAGTGGCATTTGACAAACTTTACAACAGAGCCAAACCACTTGAATAATTCATCTTAACAAGAAAAAAAAATCATGTTTATCTCTTCAGTAGATTTCATTATAAATGTAAATGTACACTCTTTTGCCAGACAATTTAAATTAAAAACACTTGAAACACTTGGACAATAATATGAATAGGAAAACATTCATATTTGAATTTGAGTGTTTAACTCCAATGCAAGTGTTCACTTACTCTAAATCATCAGGTCTATTGCCACATAAATCAACATTTAAATTTCATTTTGAAGCATCATTTTGTGTAGTTTATGAAGTAGCCTATGTTTCAATGTTCTATTCAGTTCCATTCATGTTGTTATGTGAGTCTATTCATTGACCACATTCAAAGCATTCTAGAATGCTGCCTATGACTGAGGGCGCAAGTCTTTTTTCTCCAATGCTCTGCTTCCAGGAGGACGTTGGTACGTTGTGTTGGGTTTGGTAACAACGCCATGGCCTCTGGTTGCTTGCTGTGCCACCTTCAGTTTTCGGAATGATGGGTCGTAGAAATTGTACCTGAAAAAGATGGGTTTTGGTTCCTCTTTCACATAGCGGAACTAAATTAATTAAATCTTCTGCCAATGGAACTGCTTGTCCCTCCTTTTTTGAGTGTGTGGTTGGAAAAGGACTTGACGTCCAGGTGGTCCTTGTGGCCCAGCTCATGTACGAGGTACGGCATGTTGGCCACTCTCAAACGTGTGTAGTGGCCATCTGGGGTGGAGATTGGCACTTTTCTTTTCCACTGCGGCATGCACACTGTCACCTTCCATCTGGCTGTGACTGGACTCCATGTGTTTATGGTCGACAGTGGAGAGTGCCACTGTGTTGACTGCAGGGAGGCACATTGTGCTAAAGGCAGCATGTCTACTTCGTCCACCACATCTATCTGAATATAGAACGACGTGTTCAACATCTGAATTAAGTGCGGTAGTACAGTCGGCACTCGAGTTGAGGGGGGATGAGGGGGGATGGCATCCCCCCCCCCCCCTGAAATAAAAACGGTCAAAATCATCCCCCTTCTAAAACTGCCATCCCCCCTTTCCATCCCTCATGTCATTTTTATCAATGAACGTGGTGTTACTGCTATTTCAACATTTAGTTTTGCGCATATTGAGTAAAATACTGTGGGCGAGGGGGGGGGGCACGCACACATGCAATGACATTTTTACCAAGTCACTGACGCTGAAGTCACTGACGCTGTGGGGATGCTAACATTGTCCCCATATGATAAAATCCACCATCCCCCCTGATTTTCTTTTACAACTTGAGTACTGAGTAAAGGCTACTAACCACTACTACTGGTCAACACTTGCTCCAGGTCAAAAGTGACAGCCTTGTATGAAGACCGTTGCTGTGCTTACTTTTTGTCATTTTCTTTATGTTCTCTGGCCTGGGTTTTCCTCGTCTGGTGGGCATGTGACTTAGCTTCTCGCTGTCTTTTAACACTAGAAGAGTCGTGAGGGGTCACGGTGACCCCTGGGAGTAAAAAGAAATGTCTATCTTTGCACTTGATCAAATTTCAGGACCCTCCTTTCATGACTTTTCCGAGATATGTGCGTTCTACCACCCAGTATCCTTACATTTTCAAAATCACTTCAGGATAAGACAGTATAAAGCTGTTTTGCAGTTTTTCTGTGTAGGAGGCAGGCTAAAAAAAGAAGCGCCCTCTAGTGATCTCTGTGTGTAAATAGCAGATATACATTCTAAAAAGGGGGTCTATTTGACCCCCAAGGCGGCTCTACTAGTAGGTAAAATAGGCACGGCTGTTGTAGTGTTACATGTTGATACTACTCACAGTATGTACAAGCATCTTTCTTGTGAGTGTGGAAGGCCAGGTTGAACTCTGTGTCAAACACCATTCTTTACTGGTTTTATTTTTCACTCATGATTGCATTTCTCTTTATATAGCTTACACATTCTTGTCAGATTCAGAGCTCCTTTCTTGTTAAGTGGAATTTGTACATGCTCTCGTATTCTGTTCTTTCTAGTCTCAGGGACTTTGTTTACACTTTTTTCTTCTGAAACATCAAGGGGTTAGAGAAAGAAGACTTTGCAAACTCTAATCTCTCTTCCCTCAGAAGTCGGGTGGTATTCAAAAGTGTTCTTGCTGTTCCTGTTTGAGGTTCTTGCATTGTTTTTCTCTCTTGTGATTACATGATTGACAACGTAGTCTTTCTGTCTTGCTGAATTTCCCGTCTCCCAATTTTGGGAATTGACATTTATACATTTATAAGGACACCCATACATGACATTTATAAGGACAGGAGGGCGGCACAGTTCTTCTCCCTCACCCTCCTTCCTGGCACATGGATGTCACGTGAATTTCGGTAACTTTGCCCAGAATTTCTTAACCTTTTATGGTTTTATGGTTGTTGTTTTTTAATGGGGTTTTTTAATGTTTTTTTCCCCCATTTTTCAACGTTTCTCTGTCGTTGTCTTTGTGATGTGTTTGGCGTCCATGTTCTCTCCTTCTACACTGTCAGCACATCCCTCTTGACCTACAGGTTCTAGCACAATGGTGACATCATGTTCTGTCTCCAAGGGTCCCTCATTAATTGGCTGATTCCCCTCCCTCCCTGTCTCACTGCCTTCATCTTGTTCTGTCTCCATGCGTTCTTCATTAGCCTGATCTCTGTCCCTCACCTTAGCTGACTGCTCCCCTAAACGATTCAACATGTCTTTAATATATATACTGTATATCGTACATTAATGACCTAAATCTAATACTTTTTCATTATTTCATGTGCATGTTCAAAAGTAATACTCTAATAATCTAATACAGACCTTAGACACTTACTTACAGTGCCCACACACAGTCACACATACGCATGCACACATACACACAGAAACACACTCACGCATGCACACACATACACACACACAGTTAGCCCGATCAGACCAAAACAATAGGATTAGTCATGCTAATGAGAATCTAGATCATGAACATTCTATACCTTACCTTCATTATCCACAGCTGCCTCTGCCTCCTGACTTGACCCATCTTGCTCTTCCACATCAAGTTGTTCTTGCAATAAACTCATTAAAAAGTAATTTTCTCTGCATCTTTGACTCAACTTAACTTAACACCAGAACAGCCGTTCCTTTTTTACCTACTAAAATGACCCCCTCTTTACAGTGCTCAAGCTGCTATTTACACACACAACGACCACTAGTTGTAAATGACCCTGCTTCCTACACAGAAAAACTGCAAAATAGCTTCATACTAGCTTATCCTGATGTGATTTTGAAAATGTAAAGGATACTGGGTGGTAGAACGCACATATCTAGGAAAAGTCATGAAAGGAGGGTCCTGAAATTTGATCGAGTGCAAAGATATAACATGTTTTTTTTACTCACAGGGGTCAAATGAGCGTAAGTACGTGTTCGCCCTTCTGGCTCCAAACAAATGCTCATCTTTTCTGTTAGGTCTTTGATGTTTTGTTGCTATATTCAATACTGTTCAACTGATTTCAGTTGAGTCCTTTTGGCACTAGATAAAGCTCATCAAGAGCTTTCCTTTGATATATAACACTCATTGTCGCCCAAAATGCCACTTACACCCCTCTGGTTCCAACGCCATCTGTACAGAACATCATGAATGGCGACATGCACTGACTCTTAACAATTAAATAGAGAGAGAGAGAGAGAGAGAGAGAGAGAGAGAGAGAGAGAGAGAGAGAGAGAGAGTGAGAGAGAGCGAGAGAGAGAGCGAGAGAGAGATAGAGAGATAGATAGATAGATAGATAGATAGATAGATAGATAGATAGATAGATAGATAGATAGATAGATAGATAGATAGATAGATAGATAGATAGATAGTTTATTAGCCACACGGCCAAAGCCGGTGGAATGTGTTCTCGATACAGCATATTAATCTCTGCAGCACACAAATGACAAAAACAAAGAAGTGCACAATAGACAACATCAGATAACAAAATAAAATAAACAATAGACAACAACAGACAATCGTATGCATGTCGGTCATGACAGTGAGGAGGGGGCTAGAGGGAGGCGTTCAGAGTCCTGATGGCTGTGGGGAGAAAGCTGTTGGTGAAGCGTTTAGTCTTTGTGGACGATGACTTGTAGCGCCTCCGTGAGGGGAGGAGCTGGATGAGGTGATGAGCAGGATGTGAGGGGGTCAGAGGTCATCTTCTTTGCCCGTTTTACAGTTCTGTGGGTGTGCAGAGATTCAACGGAGGGTGAGTGGTGGTTTGCCTATGATTTTGGATGCCTTTTTAACAACACGCTGTAGTTTGATCCATGTTTGACTGTCTGTGCTGCCGTACCATACTGTAAGAGAGGATGTGATTACGGGGCGGCTGTGTCTCAGGAGGTAGAGCCGCCGTCTAATAATCACAAGGTTGGCAGATCAGCGGTTCGAGACCCGGCTGACCACATGTCGAAGTGTCCTTGGGCAAGACACTGAACCCCAAAATTGCTCCCAGTGAGCGGGCCGGCGCCTTGCATGGCAGCTTGGTGTGTGAATGTGTGTGTGAATGGGTGAATGAGAGGCCGTTGTAAAGAGGAGCAGCAAAAAAGGCGCTATATAAGTGCAGTCCGATGATGGCTGAGTAAAACAGGATGAGAAGTTGTTGTTTGACCCGAATTTTTTTCGGGTCAAAAATAGAGAAAATAGAGATGTTGTTGAGCTTTTGTAATGACGTGTTCTGTGTTGATTTTCCATTTCAGATTGTTGCTGATGTACGTTCCAAGGAATTTGAGAGAGGCAGTGGTGGTGATGGGGTCGCCGTTTATGTGTATGGGGAGTTTGGGATTTGGCCTGCGTCGGAGGTCAATGATAAGTTCCTGGGTTTTGGCTGTATTAAGTATGAGATTATATAGTGAAGGAGATAGTAGGCTTATAACCAAGTAATTTGTCCATTTAGTTTAATTATAAATTATCTAGCTCTAGAAGAATGAGCCACAGAAGAATAATGCCCCTTTGACCTTTGACCTTTGACCTGTCCCTGAGAAGACACATTAGTAACTTGTCCCAGGAAACCATTTCATCTCACAAGGGACATTTTTTCAAGATAGTCTAATATTGTGTCCCAATATAAAGTGCATCCTAACTGAATGATTGTTTGAACTGTGAAGCCAGTATATGAATGTTCCCCAGTCATATCATGCGGTATTATTAATATTATTATTAATAATAGTCCTTTATTTAACCAGGATCATATTGACACAGTAGCCTCTTTTTCAAATGAGCCTTGGCCAAGAAAAGCAGCACTTAATTAAAAAAGACACCACATACAGTATAAAAACATACAACACACAACATAAAATAACAACAAACAAACAACAGAAACAGTGAGCAGACACAGGCTATAAAAAGATAATCTAAGCACATTTGCATGTCTGATTCAAAGTCTCTGTAACACACAGGTTAAAGTCAGAGAGTGGAATGAACATGTTAAGTTTAAACTTTTTCTGAAGTACATTCCACGTTGAAGGAGCGTTGTAAACAGAATGCAGTTTTACCAAATTCAGATTTTGACATTTGGCACATTAAAGAGAATGCTGTTATTAGACCTGAGGTTATATCTATTGTTTACTGCCTGTAATATTCATGACATATGTTTGGTAATATGTTTAATTACCAATATAATTTAAATTACATTTTATGACAGGCACAGGTTGGGACATCTTAATAGCAATGCCTAGCAGGAGGTCCTTGATGGACACCTGTAGTTGCCATGGTAACAGAGTGACAGTTGGTTTTACTGATCCGATAGAGGACGGTCAAAAGATATACAACAATAAAGAGTTGAAGACGTTGCTCCGTGGTCCTGCAATTTACATAAAGCACAGATATTACACTGCCATTGAAAAAAACTGCTGAGTAAGATGGTAACAATCCAATCATTGCTTTATAAATGTGAACAAACCTGTGATGCTGTCTACGTATTGACAGCGGTGGCCAACCAGATGAACTGTAGAAGTTGCAGTAGACCGCTGTTTCTCAACTGGTGGGGTCGCTCGCGAGTACAGTATGTGGTCGGAAAAACTTGTGACGTTAGAATTATTAGATAGGTTCTATCTCCATTTTTGTCAAAATTGAGTTTTTTACATAATCTGATCCATTAGGTGTTTATTAATGCCTGTGTGGTGTTATTTTTTTAAATGTTGAAATTCCATCTCACAAAACATAATGGAATGTAAAAACAATGACGCTCAATATCTCTGAACTGCCCTGAACGGAGATAGAACCTTATAATTCTAAGATCACAAACTTTCTATTTTAACACTAGAGAAGTCAAAAATAGTTCTAGTGTTTAGCTTTCTGGTGTCAAACTGTTATTTTGACAGGCGTGCGTGAAAGACGAGCAGTAGGTTAGCCGTTGCTATGGCACGTTTGTTCCGGAGTATGTAAAGAAACGTACTACTTGCTACTTACTCCCCAAAGCACCAGCTGCTGTCACATTTGATTTACGTACATTGACGATAAAAAGGGACTGAAACCCCAATGTGTGGCTCTTATAGCACGTATAGGTGCGTATAGGTGTAGGTGTTGTATCACTTGGAAGTTCGCTGGCTATGTGTTTGCTGGAAATGTGTTGTCACGCTTTTACCCAAAAAAATAAGAACAGCCTTCCTTTCAGAGAATAACTCACCTTATACTGGGCTGTTTGACAATTAAATCTGGCTCGCACGAGTTGCGTATCTTGCTAATGTGTTCAAGACATTAAAAGTGTCTACTAGCTACTTCCCGGAGAAAGATGGAGGTGATCACTGGATACGTGACCCCTTTGGAATCGACATGGAAAGCATCACGTTGCCAATTTGTATTTGTGTGAAAGTAAATGCTCTGACTTATATAGCGCCTTATTCCAAAGCGCTTTACAATGGCCTCTCATTCACCCATTCACAAGGGCGGCAAGCTACCATGCAAGGCGCCGGAGCCGCTCATTGGGAGCAATTTGGGGGTTGAGTGTCTTGCCCAAGGACACCTTGCTTGAGTAGCTCTGTCTACCATCACCCCAGACTTTGAAACTCTTTAGGAGTAAAGCACATCTCTAATGATCTCATTAGCTTCCCCAAAAACCTGTTGAGTGACAGCCCATTTAGTAGGCCTGCTCAGAGATTATCATATTGTGTGTGTAAACACAGATATGTAGTTATGATTTTATTAATATTCACCAGGATCGGCAGCACACAGTTGTGATTTTCATATAGTTTATTAATCAGGATCAGTTTGCTATTGATAGATTAATGTGCTAAATGTAAAAAAAAAAAATATATATATTAAACATTAAAAAAAGAAAGTCATGATGACATTGTGTAAGTATTTAATAGCCCATTTTTGAGAAATTAATTTCCTTGGTTTGAATTCTGTAAAAGTGGGTCGCGACTTAATGACCATGGGAAGATGTGGGTCCCAAAGCCAGACCAGTTGAGAACCACTGCAGTAGACTACTCCTCACAAAATATATCCCTGCAATGTAGACATTATAGATATTAGAATATCAATAGTAGTATTTAGGCACTTTACTGCATCGCTTACTTTAGTTCAACATAGGTTAGCTGTTTCTGAACACGTGTCACAACACACAAAACCAACGACACAGGGCACATGTCAACGTGGACAGAAACATGCACAGTGCTAGTTCCGTCGCTTCGCTCTAGTTAGCGACTCACAACGCGTTAGCCAGGACAGAGGGGAGGTACCTGGGGATCTCTATTTATATTAGCGATTGCCTCTCCCCCCCGTCTCCTCCATCCTCCGACAGAAAGGAGCGGCTGATTGCTTGGAGACAGACAAATTCCCAGAGAGGAGCTCAATTATTGACTTTGCTAAGTCAACCTTTAATGTACAAATCACCGTACAGAGACTCTTGTCCTTGTCGGGGCCCTTTGCCAATGACAGAGTGCACGCAGCTCCCAGCCCAGGCAGACATTAATTCCCCTCAATCTTCACACTCAATTTAGTTCGGAATGTTACTGCCAATATGGCTGAGACTCAGAATTAGGAGCGTTAAATTATACAAATAACCCCTTAAACATCCGTGCCGGATGAGGTGAACCCCTTAGAAAGGCTATTTGCGGCACAGAAGGTAAAATGAGAAGTGAAAACCAACCATGTACGTATATAGAGTAGGTGTCCAGTGGAGAGGAAGGTGGTTTAGTGAGGATAAGTGCTCCACAAAACCCATCAGGTTACTACCCACAGTGCCGATTCGTTTAAGTGTTTTCCCTCCTTCTGGAGAAGAATAAAAACAAAAAAAGCTAATCTTTGACCCTTGAGTATTGACTGCAAGGATGCATTTAATGGAGAGGATTCAACTTACTCTATAAGACTCTCGGCCTATAGTTCCCTAGTGATCTCCAGGGCTGAAAGATGCTATAGGCTATGTCCTACAGAGACCTGCTGTGTATGGTTCATCAGTAGAGCCCCAGGCACAGTACATCATAGCTCGCAGGCCTGCTTTTCTGACGGGTGCTGTCAGAACACGGGCATTGGCCAGCTCGATAGTAGTATTGTGAGATGACAGCGAATTTAAGATTAAACCACAAAAATCCCTCCAAAATTGAGATGATTTGACAGTAATCGGTGCGTTTGACGGAGCTCATGTCATGTATGGCTTTTTGCTTTGAAGTTTAGAATAGTGAGGGAACAGCGCCTCCGCATGGACATCGTTGGGATCTCCAGCTTTGAGGCAAAGACCCCTCCCATCAGTTTCACTACATTATGGACTGCACTTATATAGCACCTTTATCCAAAGCGCTTTACAACGGCCTCTCATTCACCCATTGACACACACATTCACACACCAATGGCGGCAAGCTGCCATGAAAGGCGCCGGCCCGCTCACTGGGAGCAATTTGGGGTTCAGTGTCTTGCCCAAGGACACTTGGACATGTGGCCAGCCGGGGCTCGAACCACCGATCTGCCGACCTTGCCATCTTTAGACGCAAGCATTTCTAAATGTTTATTTAAATAATGATCCACTGTTATCAAATCGCTAGGAAATAACACTTTGGTAAGAATGAGAATAATAATGCCCCACTTGTTCCAGGAAACCATTTAATCATTAACCATTTAATGATTATAAATCATTATTGTTTGAAGTATGGAGTAAAGAAAGGAAGAAGAAAGGAAGGGCCCGCACACAGTATGTTAATGTTGGAATGAGCTTCCCACGGCTGTCAGAACTGCAGAGTCACTACCCATCTTCCGTCTGAGACTGAAGACCCATCTCTTCAGGTTACACCTTAACTGCTCCTCCTGAAACATCCACTACCCCCCAGCACTGCGTCTCCTGAGACACCCGCTTTTCCCCTCTACTGTGTCCCCTAAACCTTCTACTGCCCCCCTTGTACTGTTTCTCTGTTCTCCAGTGTTTATACAGTATATTACAAAATAAATTGAAAAAATGTTTACCTTCTATCACTGAGACTACAAATGGCCCCTGGCCTGAGCTGGATTACTCTTCCTGCTACGACTGGTGGATTGATGATTCACTTGCTTAGTCAAATGTATTGATTGTAAGTCGCTTTGGAATAAGGCGTCTGCTAAATGCCAAAAATGTTGCCCAGTGTGACTACACATTATATTAATGCTGCCCAGTGCTTTATTGCTGCACCACACAAAACAATGTGAACTTCAACTGAAGTGTTAGGTCAGTAGGTCCGTTCAGTGATGGTATGAAAAGGTATCACTGTACAACCGGCAACAATAGTTTCCTCTCTATTCCACTATAACATGTTGAGAAGGCCTACAACAATGGGTTCATATTAAGAGACTGTTATTGGGTGACAAAACATTTAACTAGCCAAGTCAGGATTTGTTTTGTTTTGTGTTTTTCCTTTAATCCAAAAATCAATTTGTCCTCATATCAAAATATCAATAAAAATATATAAATCCAATATCAATCATATCAATCAATCAATCAATCAATCATAAAATATCTCTACCAATAAATAATGGTAAACAATACCACATTCAAACGACTTTCATCTTCTAGAGTTTTTATCCTTTTCTCCGCAAAATTAGCCAAGTGGCCCTAGGGACTTCAGACGACAGTCGTAGCGAGGTCATGTGACAGTCACAGTCACAGACAGGGAAGTCACGGTCCTTTCCCCTTTTAGTTACGCAGCATCTCTGTGGGCGGAGTCAACGCTCCGGGGGGGTGTGTCTCCCTGGAGGCTCCTCCCCCTGCTCAGGCTCTCCACGGACCTCAGGAAGGAGCGCCTTGCCTGGTCCTCTTCCAGGGCCGAGCCTCCCTCCTCCTCCTCCTCCTCCTCGGTGATGTCAGAGAAGGGGCAGGGCTGCCCCCTCCTCTGGAGGTAGGGGAGGAGGCGGAGCTCCCGGTGCCCCTTGCAGACGACCCGAATCGGCGGCACCGCCAACGATTGGGGGAACTCCTCCGTCGCCAACGGCAACAGATGGGCGGGCAGCGTGTACAGACCGGTGGCCATCGCGCTGCTGTGATTGGTCGGAGGAGAGAGATCCGGAATGTGGGACGTGGGATGGACGGTGGTGGAAGATGAGCAGAGGAGGTGTGTGTACGCACAGGAGCCTTCTGCTGCAGTTTAGACCTGAAAATAATCAAGTCTGTTGCGTCCCCCCCTATTAGAGTCCTACTTCTCTAATAAAATGTTGACTTTAGGTCCCAGGTTTTCAGTCCAGGTTTCGTACCGTTCGTTCTGTGCCAGGCAGCGCAGCAGCTTGTTATTATTCTGTAGAACTCTCTCTCTCTCTCTCTCTCCCCTGGATGTTGGTCCTCCTGATAGCAGAGTTCTGGAGGATTGTGAGCTTCTTTTCTAACAGCTCTGTCTGTCTCTCTCTCTCTCTCTCTCGACCTGTGTTCTCTGACAACTTCTCCCAGGGTCTGTCTGGAGCGGAGGTTCAGTAGCCGTGTGTGTGTGTGTGTGTGTGTGTGTGTGTGTGAGAGTGAGAGAGAGTGTCTGTTGTTGTTGGAGCTGTCGAATCTCTCTGCAGCAGCTGCTGCTGTTTATATAGACCCTTGCCACCCACTCTCGCTGACGCCCTCTCTCTTCCTCCAGGACAGCCCCTCTACCCCCCCCCCCCTCACCCTCTTCCTGCACAGACAGTGACGAAACAGTTCCGGTTGCCATAGCGAACCTCCGGAATCAGCCCCCAGAAATACATTATTGGCGAGAAGGAGGGAGGTGAGGCAGGGATGGGTGAGGCAGCAGGGAGAGACAGAGAGACAGAGAGAGACAGAGAGAGAGAGAGAGAGAGAGAGAGACAGAGGAGAGACAGAGAGAGACAGAGAGAGAGAGAGAGAGACAGGGAGAGACAGAGAGAGAGAGAGAGAGACAGAGGAGAGACAGAGAGAGACAGAGAGAGAGAGAGAGAGAGAGAGACAGAGGAGAGACAGAGAGAGAGAGAGAGACAGGGAGAGACAGAGAGAGAGAGAGAGAGAGACAGAGTAGAGACAGAGGAGAGACAGAGAGAGACAGAGAGAGACAGAGGAGAGACAGAGGAGAGACAGAGAGAGAGACAGAGAGAGAGAGACAGAGAGAGACAGAGGAGAGACAGAGGAGAGACAGAGAGAGAGAGACAGAGAGAGACAGAGGAGAGACAGAGGAGAGACAGAGAGAGACAGAGAGAGACAGGGAGAGACAGAGGAGAGACAGAGAGGGAGACAGAGAGAGACAGAGAAAGACAGGGAGAGACAGAGGAGAGACAGAGAGAGAGACAGAGGAGAGACAGAGAGAGACAGAGAGAGACAGAAAGAGACAGGAGACAGAGGAGAGACAGAGGAGAGACAGAGAGAGAGAGAGAGACAGAGAGAGAGAGACAGAGGAGAGACAGAGAGAGAGACAGAGGAGAGACAGAGAGAGAGAGAGACAGGGAGAGACAGAGGAGAGACAGAGGAAGAGAGAGGAGAGACAGAGAGACAGAGAGAGACAGAGAGAGACAGGGAGAGAGAGAGACAGAGAGAGACAGAGAGTCAGAGAGAGACAGAGGAGAGACAGAGGAAGACAGAGGAGAGACAGAGAGAGACAGAGGAGAGACAGAGAGACAGAGAGAGACAGAGGAGAGACAGAGGAGAGAGAGATACAGCGTTTAGCATCCCAAGTGAGTGAAAAGAAAAGATGTCGAATTACATTAGGCTGGGAAACGTAACCAAGCATCAAGGAGATTGAGAGTGCAAGGAATCCAAGGATACACATTTGCACACACATTTGCACACACGTTCTCACACAGCATACTAAGTTGGGTATGTGGGTGACCAGATTTTCCATACGACCAGGCTTGAGTCCCAGATGGCCTCAGGCAGTGTGTGTGTGTGTGTGTGTGTGTGTGTGTGTGTGTGTGTGTGTGTGTGTGTGTGTTGTTGGCTCAGCACTTTTGTAACTGACTGTTTTCATAATGTCAAAATGCACCGATAGTATTTATGTCCTTTACATATTGTACATGTATGTGGACATAAATAAAGCATTTAAAATGTGTGTGTGTGTGTGTGCGTGTGTGTGTGTGTGTGTGTGTGTGTGTGTGTGTGTGTGTGTGCGTGCGTGTGTGTGTGTGTGTGTGTGTGTGTGTGTGTGCGTGCGTGTGTGTGCGTGTGTGTGTGCTGTCATAGCTGACATTTTGGACATGCAGTGACAGTGTCTCACTAACTGCATTGTTGTCATACTTGTCATCTCAATGTTATGCCGCAAAGAAACACATGCACGTGTAACTCTATCATAACTGCCACTACAGCTTCCTCTGTGCCTCATATTGACCACCTGTTCTCCAGTGACATGTGACACACAGATGATATCTCCGCCTACAGACAGAGTCACCGTGTGTGTCAGGAATGAGAGCAGTAATGATGGTGTACGTTTCATGACCTCATATTCTCAACAGGACTTCTATTTCTAGACTGTCGACGGCACCTCGTGCACTCTACAACGAGCTTGGCCTATATTCCGGAGGCGTCCGTTAAAACTTAATTGAAGAGTGAAGACGGAGGTGACAGAATGAGGTTCTATATTGTGTCAGTCTCTACTGAGTTGGGCTCTGTAAAAAATAAAACATCTCTTCAACATAATTGTGTTATGCCAGAACGGTGATAAGCCAAGTCATACGTTACTCCCATAGATGTTCTCGGCCGTGAACATTTCTTAATGTCACAACTTCAAACACAACCCGTCCCCTGGAGGTACAGGTGACATGACCAGCACTGCCTGCCTGGGCCAGGGCATCTTACATTTAAATTAAATTGCTATATCACAGACCATCATGCCCAGGGCTGCCAAGTTTCACCAAAAGTTTGGAGTGAGATTTTTTAGCGGTGGAGCGACCCAAAACTGTACACGTTTTGGCAGCGGCGGCCCCTCTCTCCCACCCAATTATTTGTACTAGTTTCCTGCAATTTTACATGTTGTTCATAATAAACCAGCACAAGAAATTAAAATAATTTACATTTATAAAAGAAGACAAAAATTCAGACAATATATCATATTTATGAATGTTAATAAACAAACACAGTAGCCTACAGACTCTAAAAGAAAAATGGGCCCCATCAACAGGACTCATGGTCAGCAGCAGAAAGACCCTTGGTCATCATCTTATATACAGTGCATTGCTCATAGATGGCTATCATGTTATACAGTACACATTTTTTTGAGGGACCCCCAATTGTTGTATTTGTATTGTAAATTGTAATTATTATTATTATTATTATTATTATTAATGTACCTGGTTATGTTACAGTAGAGAAACAAAAAAACAGTTACCAAAACTGAGTATTTACTAGCTAAGATTGGCAAAAGATTGGCGTGGTGCAACCGAAATTAGTAAACAACTAGTTTGAAACTAGCTAGTAACAACTAGGGGTTTAGTAACTACATGACTTACGCCAAATTGGTGCAACCCAGTCCAGTAAGCTACCAGATACGATGTTGTAACGTATGCACATATTTTGCACATATTCACACTTTTATTAAAGACAGTTTTTATTTTTTATTTTTTTAAACACAGTGTAAATGCTAACCCAAACCCTTTAGTAGGGAACTTCTCCTCTCTTTTCTGAGTGTTTTTCCATTTTTTTCTAACCCTAACACGGTATGAATGTGCTAACCCAATCCCATGAATGTGCTAACCCAAACCCTAACCCTAACCCTAACCCTAACCACTTAAAGTAGGGAACTATGGATTTCTTATTCTCCTCTTTCTTTTCTGACTCTTCCCTCATGACCTCCAACTGCAGCTTCAGCTCCGTGCTCTGGACCTCCTCCTGCTGCAGCTTGGTCTGGGAGAGGGAGAGCTGCTGACGACAGGTGACCAGGTCGATGGTGACCATCTTCTGCGCCTCCACCTCCGCCCTGCTCCTCTCCTCAGCCTCAGCGGTGCGCTGCTCCATCTGCACCTGATGGGAGTTTAGGGAGAAAGCTCTCTCCTTCTCCTCCAGCTTCTTGGCGTCAGCTAGGGCCTGCAGATGGGTGGCTGTGAGGGAGGCCTTCTCCTTCCCCCACTGGTCTTTGTCCTCCTGGAGCTTGGTGCGGGCCTCGTCCCTGCTCTTCTCCAGGTCCAGGAGGGTCGCCCTGACCTCAGCCAGGCTCCCCTCCGTTTCTCCCTGTGCAGCGAGGGCCTGGTACCTCTCCTTCTCCAGTTTGGAGTTGTCGCGGAGGAGGCTCTTCTTCTCCTGCTCCATATCATGGAGCTTTTGGTGAAGGTCGCTCGCCTTCACCTGTACCTCCTTCACCTCCTCCCTGCAAAGCTCCAGAGCCTCCTCAGCTGCTGCCTTGGCCACCAGGGCCTCACTCTCCAGGACCCTGATCTTGTCCTCTGCCTCCCTGGTGGCGTTGGCGAGGGTCGCCCTGACCTCCGCCCTGCTCCTCTCCTCAGCCTCAGCGGTGCGCTGCTCCATCTGCACCTGATGGGAGTTTAGGGAGAATGCTCTCTCCTTCTCCTCCAGCTTCTTGGCGTCAGCTAGGGCCTGCAGATGGGTGGCTGTGAGGGAGGCCTTCTCCTTCCCCCACTGGTCTTTGTCCTCCTGGAGCTTGGTGCGGGCCTCGTCCCTGCTCTTCTCCAGGTCCAGGAGGGTCGCCCTGACCTCAGCCAGGCTCCCCTCCGTTTCTCCCTGTGCAGCGAGGGCCTGGCACCTCTCCTTCTCCAGGTCGGAGTTGTTGCGGAGGAGGTTCTTCTTCTCCTTCTCCAGGTCAGAGTTGTTGCGGAGGAGGCTCTCCTTCCCCTGCTCCATACCGTGGAGCTTTTGTTGGAGGGCGCTCTCCCTAAGTCGGCTCACCAGGGCCTCACTCTCCAGGACCCTGATCTTGTCCTCTGCCTCCCTGGTGGTGTTGGCGAGGGTCGCCCTGACCTCAGCCAGGCTCCCCTCAGTCTCTTGGAGCCCGCTCTCCTCCTTCACCTCCTCCCTGCAACGCACCAGAGCCTCCTCATAATGTAGGGTTACTTTTTTGTTTGTTAATATTTGTATACTCCCCAAAAGATAGTTTTTAATCTACTGAACATCTACATGAACTACATAGTTGAGTTTTCTACAACAGCATGTTTGGATACTGGATTCTGATTGGCTAGCAACAGTGGTAAATACCCCAACAACCTTCAGTTCAGACTCTATTTCCAGTATCAATGCGCCTCCCAATCAATCTGATTAAGAACACCTGTGCTGATCTACAATGCAATGGTTGATCTTGTTTATGGGACTGTATTCTGTGGCGGAAGGATATATGTATTCTGAAACGATTAATGATTGTAAATAAATGAATTTAATGTTAAAACTGTGTATTTATTATTATATTATGTGGTGGCTGTTGTAGAAAAGCTATTTACCATTCGAGGGCGGGGGTTGTGGAGACATTTACCACTGTACAGGGTTACAGAGCAAATTTATTGTAATAATAATAATAATAATAATAATACATTAGACTTGTATAGCGCTTTTCTAGACACTCAAAGACGCGTATGTAGTACAACTAACAGTAGGCTTTACATACATAAACATTTTCAGTGTCGAAAAATACTATTAGAGCTAAACAAGAGTATTAAGTACAAGAGTAAGTAATCCACTCATGTGTAACCAAACAATTATACAAACTTCTCCTTATCCTACTCAGCCCAAAGTAAAACTAAATGTTGCGTATGGGCCATATGTTTTGGGTCATTTTCTTGCAGATAATAAATTATTATTATTATTATTATTAATATTATAATAAGGAAGAGAAGTTGATACAGTACTTACCAAGGTGCCATCTTTCTGCAACTGGCTGTCTTCCAGAATGTTGGCACACCCAAGACTCTAACTCCACTATGATCACCCATTATGACATCACAGCCAGCCAGCCAGCATAATGTTGGGTTACTTTTTATTCATTTTGTATATTATGTGGTGGCTGTTGTAGAAAAGCAATTGACCATTGGAGGGCGGGGGTTGTGGACTAATTTACCACTGTACAGGGTTTTCCTACAACTACAAGAAACGTCTGACCACTGTGCTTGCCAACAAGGGTTTCTCCTCCAAGTTCTAATGTCATGTTTTGCTAGGGGATCAAATACTTATTTCCCTTGATCAAATGCAAATCAACTTATAACTTTTATATAATGTGTTTTTCTGGATTTTTTGGGTTGATATTCAGTCTCTCTCACTGTTAAAATAAACCTACCATTAAAATGATAGACCGTTCATTTCTTACGAAAGTGGGCAAACTTACAGCAGGGAATCAAATACTTCCCCCACTGTATACTATATAGAAACACTTCACATTTCTTGAAAGGACCACTGACTTGAGAGACAATGGACATGGACAAAAACTGTTTTTTATTGACAATGTTTGGAAAATGCTTGAAAAAGACAGTACATTTGGTCCAATTGTTTAAGTTTAAATCGACCAACAGTTGAATAGCTGAAAGGGCCCCTGCCTCCCACATGTTGAACATGGAAACCCTCTTGGTGGAGATCTCTGCAATCATGATCCAATAAGTTAGACGCCTTGCCTCTGGATAGTCTGTCAGTTTAAAGGCAATGGATCCAACTTGGGTTGATCCTTTATATAGACTAACTTGCTGCAATCACCCCACTTCTGACACCATCACAATATCCGGTCAGCATATGTTCTCTACCGACCCTCCCGTTCATGGTGCTATACAAATTAAATTATCATTTGTACACATCAAGCCCAAAGGAGCTCTCAACCTAAATTAAATGAAAGAGAGGACAATTACAATTATACAACTGCCATCTAGCAATAAGGAGACGAACAAAGAGAAAGTCATTGCCAATTACTTAGATATTTGGTTATCCGAGTTCTCAATTATCTTGAGATAAAAAAAAAGATAATAAGAAAATGAGAGAAATATCTGTTAGAATAAATTAGCAAACCATTATTTCTAGAACAATATCGTAAATACTACCAATATCTCTCCGCGATTAGAAGTAACACCCATTTCAACCGTTCAATCTCAGTTAGTGCATGACATTTTAAGTGCCTAATCAATAATTCAACACTCAATTTACAATTCAGAACGTGGAGTAAGCTCTAATCGAGATGAAACACTCACTTAAAGCTCAGATCCAGTGATCTC
>NC_137684.1:29309310-29326810 GCF_963989245.1 Nansenia antarctica | reverse complement strand
GAGTGGCTGATTTAGGCCTCTTTAAAAAAAAGCATCTGAGAACGAGATTTGTTTCTTGGAGGTTTGGTTTGATGTACCAACCTTCAAAATCTGTTCTCAAAAGAAGAAAAAAAAACGGAACCACAAAAATACTGGCTTCATGTCCAAAGTTATCGTATACACTTTTTAGTACATTTTGGAGCTAGAATTGATGTCTAGGACTACTACTACATACAAGTTGTTGTTTTTTCGCTTCAGTTCCTCTTTAAGATCATTTAGGACGAGGGGTTTTATTTCCATTTTGACAGATTTTAGGTCTGGGATTCAATGGGGGAAGACAATGACAATTCCATTCAGGATTGTACCAACTGACCAACTGTACATGAGGATATCCCCATGAAGAGAAGCACCCCTCTAACAGGAAAAGAGGGTGATTCCTCCTAGGTGATGTTACAGTGGTGACCAGCAGAGGGTGCTGTCTCATAGGAAACTGAAGAGACTCACTCTCCTCCAGACATTATCCTGTAGGAGGAATACACCTTTGCGGAGACCAGTGTATCGTATAGACTTGCATTCTGATACCCTCTCTCCCTCATGGACTTGAAACTATTGGAAACGACTGGCTGGTATAAATATGTTGGAAACTCCAACATGCATTGTGGGGACAGGGGTGGACACACACACGCACGCACACGCACACACTCGTGTTATGAACACTTACCGATGGCTTTAGAGACCTCGTCCAGCTTCTCCTGAGTGCGGCTGATCAGCACGATGGCAAAGCCCCGCCGAGCGAGCTGCGGAGAAGGCCAGAGAAACACTAGAGCAGCGGTTCCCAACCTATGGGCCGCGGCCCACTGGTGGTCCGCGAGAGTACTGCAAGTGGGCCGCCAAATCATGGGCAAAAATGTATTTGTTTTATTGACGTTTTTTTGTTACAAAAACGTTTTAATTTTAAAAAGATAAAAAATCTTGGATTGAACAGCCTTGATCGTATTGTGTGTGGTGTGCGCCGATATTTCCATCCGAAAAGAAGAAGCTCGCTTCTTGATTGGCTACATTCCATCCCGGACTCGCGAACAGGGTTGCCAGATGGGATCGATATTTTCCACCCTAACCACAGTCTAAAACCGCTAATTCCACCAAAAAACCCAGAGCCCATCTGGCAACCCTAGTCGGGAGTCGGTAGTTGCCCACACACATAAGGATGTTTGGTCGTAAATATTGAACACATACAACATTTACGATCTTGGTATTTGATCACCTGCTATATAAAACATCGCCGCTCGGCTTTAATGGTTTAACCGCTATTTTTTTTTTTTTTTTATTGCCACGCTCCCTCTAGTTTTTGGTGAAATTACGTAGTTGTTTTGAGCGCTCGTGCGCGTTTCATGCGCGTGCACGCGGAAGAAAAAAAAACGCTTGCGCTTCGCACGCTGCTGAGTGGGCCGCGAATACTGGACAAATTTGTAAAGTGGGCCGTGACTCCAAAAAGGTTGGGAAGCGCTGCACTAGAGGATCAACAGATGGCAGGGTTCCTACTTCTTTTCGTCGCTGACTAAAACTAGACTACCGTAAAATGTTTTGGGGGTTTTCTGGACTGAGACTGCACTGGAATGTTTTCAGTTCAACTGGAACTCGACTGGAACTAAGAAACATGGAGGTGACTTGGTGTGACTGGAACTGGTGTGCATCTTCATCTAAACACCAAAGACTAAGTGACTAAAAAGCCTGACAAAATTAACACTGGTTTGTAAAGCGTCTTTGAGTGTCTAGAAAAGCGCTATATAAGTCCAATGTATTATTATTATTATTATTATTATTATAGAAGTCTTACCTCCTCTGCGTAGGCTTTCCCGATCCCGTCCGTGGCTCCAGTCACCACTACAGGGAGAGACGGAAGGGGGGATGGAATTAGTTAAAGGGTAGAAAACAGAGGTGTGTGTGTGTGTGTGTGTGTGTGTGTGTGTGTGTTCCTGTGCCACCCCAGGGCCGTGGCACTGCCTAGACAGCAGGGGCTATTTTAAGACTGACCGCTGTCAGTCAGCTCAGTTCAGCTCACCTCCGTCTAAAAATAGACCACGGAGAGGGAGCGGCTGACAGGAGGGGCTTGGTGGTGGTGGTGGTGGTGGGGGTGGGGGGGTGGGGGTGGTTGAGGTCGTGGGGGGGTGGGCGTAGGGGTGGGATGAGAGCAGAGCAAAAGTCTTTGTTCTCCTCTGAAAATCCCCCTTCATGTCTTCCCCTCCATTCATTCATCCATTCATTCATCCATCCCTCCTCTCTCTCTCTCTCTCTCTCTCTCTCTCTCTCTCTCTCTCTCTCTCTCTCTCGCTGTACCTGCCCCCATCTACTGCCTTGGTGATTAAAGATGAGGATGATAGACAGACAGACAGCCATCCACTGGCTCCTCTGCTGCACAAGAACAGAGTGACGAAGGGAGGAGAGGAAAGAGAGAGGATCGGGAAGAGGGAAGGGTGGGGTAGAAGAGGAGAGAGGAAAGAGGGAGGGAGGATGGGAGGAGGGATGGTAGATGACGAACATGAAGACAAGGGGGGGGGGGGGGGGGGGGGGGGTAGGGTAGGATCCTGGGGCGGGCTAAAAATAGACCAGAGAGCGAGTGAACAGAGGAGGAGAGGAGAGAGTGAGCAGAGGAGGAGAGGAGAGAGTGAGGGGGCGTCTGCATTGGGCGACGACTAGGAAAACAGTTGTCGGTTTATTTTTAGCCGTTTCAAGAATGAACTGTTCCTGTGGAAGAAAAAAACCTCAATGGGCTTCCAAGCTCAAGGCGTGTTCCTTTCACTCAAATAAAAACGCGGCGGCCTATTTTAAGAGAGAGGCCATCGTAAGATAATAGGTTAGGCAAGGTGATAGTGTCACTTCCGTGTCCTCGTAGGACAGATGCTAGCCTGAATTAGCCATGAATGGGCTACTCCCTCCCTCTCTCCGTCCTCATTCAACATCGTCGTGCTCAAACCGCTATCGTGGCTGTCCGACGTTAGCGTCCTCCTGACTCACACTGACTGGTTTGGTTTTTGATAACTGAACTACACAATCACACCAGATCACTCTGCCGTCGTACTGTGCTCAACAGTTTGTACGGTTATCAATCATTCGAATGACATCCGAGGCCGAGCCATGACCTTGCAGACAAGTGGTGTGGGGTTCAATCTTAAATTAAAAGGACGAAAGAAAGCTGTTAAGTGAAACATCTACATTTAAAAGGTTGGGAGGGCTAGTAGTTAGGTAGTTAGTCTTATAGTAGGCTATACGATCAGGTCATATTGGATAAAAGAAAGCAAAAACACCCATGACAACAACACACACTTCTTAATACAATAAAAAAAAAGTTTTTCTTATCTCAGCCTGTCTATTATTCATTCACGGCGGGATACGATAGTAGATAGTATCGTATCCGATGTATTGTGATACGTATCGTATGGTGACGTCCTTGCCAGTGCCTCCTAGCCCTAACACACACACACACACACACACGCGCGCACGGACGCATTCATACAACCGCTGCTGAATATTCCAGGGCTAAAAAAAGACCTGCAGATTTAAAATAGCACCAAGCAGCACTGCAGCCTCGTTCGAGATCAGCCGCTGCACAGAATACCAACAAGCTACTGCTGCTCCCAGAGGCTCTCTCTCTCTCTGTATCTCTCTCTCTGTATCTCTATCTACCTCTGTATCTCTCTCTCCATGCCCCCCCCCTCTCTCTCTCTCTCTCTCTCTCTCTCTCTCTCTCTCTCTCTCTCTCTCTCTCTGTATGTATGTCTCTCTCCATGTCTCTCTCTCTCCATGTCTCTCCCCCTCTCCCTCCCTCTCCCCCCCTCTCTCCCTCTCCACCCCTCTCTCTCTCTCTCTGTATGTCTCTCTCTCTCCCCCTCTCCCTCCCTCTCTCTCTCCCCTCCTTCCTCTCTCTCTCTCTCTCTCTTTCTCTCCCCTCCTTCCTCTCTCTCTCTCTCTCCCCTCCTTCCTCTCTCTCCCCTCCTTCCTCCCTCTCCCCCCCTCCCTCTCTCCCTCTACCTCTCTCTCTCTCACCTCAGAGCTCTCTCTCCCCCCCTCTCTCTCCCTCTCTCCCCTTTCACCCTCCCTCTCTCTCCCCCCCTCTCTCTCTCTCCCTCCCCCCCTCTCCCTCCCTCTCTCTCCCCAGTTAGTGAGTAAGTCCTAACCACAGTGAATGTCTTTCTTTCAACCCAAACTTAGATGGAACACCACCTCTGGGTTCTCTGCCCTTGAATGTTCTCCTGTCTCCTGTGTGAGCACAATGGACCTATCGCTAAGCCACGCCCCAAAATATAAATTGTCCAATCATATCACAGCAAAAGTCACTACAGGCAGAAAACCCGGACAAACAACTCGCTAATATCCGATGGTGAAAAGCTTCTAGACGAAATATTCTTCAGTCACGGTCGGCCAGTGCGTCACTGTCAGTGCAGCGTTCAAAGGGGGCGTGGCTTAGAGATAGGTCCATTGCCTTTCTTCCATTCTCCTGAGAGGGCATCCTCTCTCTGATTGGCTGCCATTCATTAGCACCACCCATTGGATTCTAAGACACGCCCCTTTGGGCCTTACATTTCCAAGCATGACACAGGCTGTGTTCGAAATGGCATACTAGCACACTGCATACTCAGTGAGTATATACTGCATACTGCCTACTAAATTCATATTCAAGTATGCCAATAGCCTACCAGCCGACCGTTCACACTGCTGTATGCATCTCAGTATCCCAGAATGCATTTCGCAACGGCCGGCAGCGGGGATTTTAAATCCTCCATTTCAAACTTCCATGGGCTAAAAGCTGTAACTTTGGCTCTACAAGTGTCATTAACATGTCAATTTATGAAGTTTAATATGTTTTCAGGCGTTTTTTCCCACTTCTGTTCGCTAGCTACATTACGTTGCTTAGATACCTTCACTGATTTGGGGGCCAATATATTTAGCTAGCTAAACTAACTAGCGTACGATATTGTTGTCTTAGCAGTTGGTAAAAGAACATGATTAAAATAAATAGGGCCTATATATGAGCAATAACACATCGTGGGCTTGCATGCATTGACAAGGCAGCAGACATTGACAAGGCAGCAGACATTGACAAGGCAGCAGACATTGACAAGGCAGCAGACATTGACAAGGCAGCTACATTGACAAGGCAGCTACATTGACAAGGCAACTACATTGACAAGGCAGCTACATTACAAGGCAACTACATTGACAAGGCAGCTACATTGACAAGGCAGCTACATTGACAAGGCAGCAGACATTGACAAGGCAGCTACATTGACAAGGCAGCTACATTGACAAGGCAGCATACATTGACAAGGCAGCAGACATTGACAAGGCAGCAGACATTGACAAGGCAGCTACATTGACAAGGCAGCAGACATTGACAAGGCAGCAGACATTGACAAGGCAGCTACATTGACAAGGCAGCTACATTGACAAGGCAGCTACATTGACAAGACAGCTACATTGACAAGGCAGCTACATTGACAAGGCAGCTACATTGACAAGACAGCATACATTGACAAGGCAGCAGACATTGACAAGGCAGCTACATTGACAAGGCAGCAGACATTGACAAGGCAGCAGACATTGACAAGGCAGCTACATTGACAAGGCAGCTACATTGACATGGCAGCAGACATTGACAAGGCAGCTACATTGACATGGCAGCTACATTGACATGGCAGCAGACATTGACAAGGCAGCAGACATTGACATAGCTCATTAATACATGTATTACTTTTTCGATCTGACATTCTTTTTTTGCAGATATTAGGCTAATACATATTTATTTATTTATTTTACTCTTTGTTTTGACTTGTCCGTCGGACAAGTGCAGGAGGAAGTCCACTTGTCCGAACATAAAATGTACTTTGTCTCCCACCCTAACGTGGATTCACGTTTTATTACAATATTCAGACTTGATGGGACTCTCAACATAAAACAACAAGTTCGACATAAAAAATGCATTTGTAGTTCCATGCAGAATCAGATGGGAGGGGGATGTAATCCTGCATCCACGTCTGCAACCGTTAGGATAAGCAGGTCAAATTACTGTGTTGACGTGTAGCCTACTTAACAGATCACACACACTGTATCCCTGCTGTAGCACTGCTGTCAGCCTCTATACCCTATCTCCAACCCTAGACCCTATCTCCAACCCTAGACCCTATCTCCAACCCTAGCCCTAGCTCCAACCCTAGCCCTAGCTCCAACCCTAGCCCTACCTCCAACCCTAGCCCTATCTCCAACCCTAGCCCTCTCTCCAACCCTAGCCCTAGCTCCAACCCTAGCCCTACCTCCATCCCTAGCCCTATCTCCACCCCTATCTCCAACCCTAGCCCTATACCCTAGCCCTACCTCCAACCCTAGCCCTGCCTCCAACCCTAGTCCTAGCTCCAACCCTAGCCCTACCTCCAACCCTAGCCCCTACCTCCAACCCTAGCCCTATCTCCAACCCTAGCCCCATCTCCAACCCTAGCCCTATCTCCAACCCTGCTATCTCCAACCCTAGCCCCATCTCCATCCCTAGCCCTAGCTCTAACCCTAGCCCTACCTCCAACCCTAGCCCTACCTCCAACCCTAGTCCTAGCTCCAACCCTAGCCCTAGCTCCAACCCTAGCCCTAGCTCCAACCCTAGCCCTACCTCCAACCCTAGCCCTATCTCCAACCCTAGCCCCTATCTCCAACCCTAGCCCTATCTCCTCCAACCATAGCCCTAGCTCCAACCCTAGCCCTACCTCCAACCCTAGCCCTATACCCTACCTCCAACCCTAGCCCTAGCTCCAACCCTATCCCTAGCTCCAACCCTAGCCCTAGCTCCAACCCTAGCCCTAGCTCCAACCCTAGCCCCTACCTCCAACCCTAGCCCTAGCTCTAACCCTAGCCCTAGCTCCAACCCTAGCCCTAGCTCCAACCCTAGACCCTAGCTCCAACCCTAGCCCTAGCTCCAACCCTAGCCCTAGCTCCAACCCTAGCCCTAGCTCCAACCCTAGCCCCTACCTCCAACCCTAGCCCTAGCTCCAACCCTGGCCCTAGCTCCAACCCTAGCCCTAGCTCCAACCCTAGCCCTAGCTCCAACCCTAGCCCTAGCTCCAACCCTAGACCCTAGCTCCAACCCTAGACCCTAGCTCCAACCCTAGCCCTAGCTCCAACCCTAGCCCCTACCTCCAACCCTAGCCCTAGCTCCAACCCTAGCCCTAGCTCCAACCCTAGGCCTAGCTCCACCCCTAGTCTTAGCTCCAACCCTAGCCCTACCTCCAACCCTAGCCCTATCTCCAACCCTAGCCCTACCTCCAACCCTAGACCCTATCTCCAACCCTAGCCCTATCCCTAACCCTAGCCGTCCCTCCAACCCTAGCCCTAGCTCCTACCCTAGCCCTAGCCCCAACCATAGTCCTACCTCCAACCCTAGCCCTAGCTCCAACCCTAGCCCTACCTCCAACCCTGCTAGCTCCAACCCTAGCCCTACCTCCAACCCTAGCCCTACCGCCAACCCTAGCCCTAGCTCCAACCCTAGCCCTAGCTCCAGGCCTAGCCCTAGCTCCAGGCCTAGCCCTAGCTCCAACCCTAGCCCTAGCTCCAACCTTAGCCCTAGCTCTAACCCTTGGTCCAGGCCTAACCCGAAAAAACTGCCCTAACCCTCCTATTTTTGCACTCACTTTTCTGAACTGTGCATGACGAAACATTTTAGAAAAGGTTTTAGGCTAATTATTTCACCTGCAGAAGATTGGTAAAGACAAACTAAAGGCTCACACTATGGCATGAATGACGAAATATCTGACTGTTGCTTAATTGCTTCTATTACTCAAATCCCTGATCAGTGAAAGGTCAAGGTCTCACACCGATGTCATCATAATGGCATGATGAGGATGAAGCAACACCACAGCAGCGACGTCTACTACCTAGGTCACTAGTCTACTACCTAGGTCACTAGTCACTAGTCTACTACCTAGGTCACTAGTCACTAGTCTACTACCTAGGTCAGGAGAGAAAAGTGATCTGACTAATCTATCCTATGCATGGCGGTTGCATTAGTCTATTCTGTTTTCCAGACTGTATATGGGCCTAGGCTAAGTCTACTAGTCCATATGTTTATGTTTATAAAAATACACAGTTACATGCATGATATGTTTATAAAATACACAGTTACATGCATGATATGTTTATAAAAGTACACAGTTACATGCTAACTCCCCCCTGTGAATAGGCCATAGTGTATAGAAGTATAGAAGTCAATGACAATACAGATCATTCATTCATGACAGTAGTCATCTCTACAGTGTAGCCTGCAGCCTCCACTACAGACGGTGTAGTGTTCCAAGTGTCTGTGTCTGTGTCTGTGTCTGTGTCTGTGTGTGTGTGTGTGTGTGTGTGTGTGTGTGTGTGTGTGTGTGTGTGTGTGTGTGTGTGTGTGTGTGTGTGTGTGTGTGTGTGTGTGTGTGTGTGTGTGTGCATGCGTGTGTGCATGCGTGTGTGCGTGCGTGTGTGTGTGCGTTCAGTGATCGAACGCAAAACAAAACAACAACAAAAAATCTAAACAGCTTATTCTCACCTGCCCATTTCCCGAGTTTAGCCGGTGACACCAGCCGTCCGTTGCCCAGGACCCAGACCCTAAACCCGGCCAGCGCCCGGTACACGGAGCACACGGAGAACCAGGCCGCCGTCAGAACACCCAGCCAGAACAGGGGCGTCTCCACCGTGCGCAGGACAAGCTCTCCGTTAAACGACATTTTTATTAATTAAAAAAATAATAGGTTATGATCTTAACTGTGCCTAAGTGTCTGCAGAACTGCCTGCATGCATGGATGTATGAACTAACTAGAGCTGTGGCTTCCGTGTCTGACACTTCCGTGTAGGCGCTCACTACTCGCAGCGTTGATTGGTTCAGATTGCAGTCTGTCAAAAAGTGCGATTGAACGATTGGTTCGTATTAATATCAATCCATCGGATGGTTGTGACGTGGTTTTTCGACAGCCAATCGCATTCATTCTTTATTATCTTGGAGGGATGGGAGGTGGGATGAACGCTATTGGCACGTTAGATGGTGGTATAATTTGAGACACCGGGTTTATAAACCTCTGATTGGTTCTATGGGCAACTCCTCACTTCTAATTTACTAAATCGGATTATAAATGGGATTAAATCCCTGATTCCTCGCTGTTGAAACCACGACGCCTATGAATGAATGAATGAATGAATGAATGACTGAACAACTGGATGAATGAATGAATGGATGGATGAATGAATGAATGGATGGATGAATGAATGAATGGATGAATGAATGAATGGATGAATGAATGAATGAATGAATGGATGAATGAATGAATGAATGACTCAATGTAACCATGTAAAATACAGGTCTATCATTTATCACTTTTCTAAATCACAATATGAGGGGAAAACGCAGTTCCCAAATAACTCAAAGATATGATAGAATTAGACCAGGGCCTATTCATAGCTTTCAGTCACGTGGTTTCTTCCCTAGCAACCACCAACCTGACGGGCAAAAAGTATCATAGCAACATGGCGAGTGGACGCAAACGGTTAATAAAATACAAAGGTTCCATCTCACAAAACATAATGGAATGTCAAAACTTTGACGCTCAATATCTCTGAACTGCCCTAAACGGAGATAGAACCTTATAATTCTAAACGGAGATAGAACCTTATCATTCTAAACGGAGATAGAACCTTATAATTCTAAACGGAGATAGAACCTTATCATTCTAAACGGAGATAGAACCTTCTCATTCTAAACTCACGAGTTATCTTCAGTTGATGGATTTGACTTAGGGGGCATTCATTTGAAGTAACGTAATGAACATACAAGTAACAACAACAGGTTAATGCAGCCAGCCAGCCAAGCAAAGACCATGACTATGCCCAGTTTATGCATTATACACTCTAATATAATTGTTAGATTGCCAGGGTATTCGCTACAGGTTGTTGTATACATATACGTTTAATACGAAACTCGATCAACCGGGCGTTCGGGAGTTCTACCGCTGCTGGACGGAACTCCCGCTGACAGCGGGTCGAGGGGATATTTCTACCCGGGAATTCGCTCCTTGCTGTGTCCACGGTGATAGGAGTGGAGGATCGACTCCATTCAAAAACTTTTGGATACCCTGGCTTCTCCTCTTTCCGGACACGTTGGAATTATTTTCCTAATCCACGGGAAATCAAAGTTATTAACCCGCAAAAAGTGGGTTTTGCCCGTGGGTTTTGCCCGCAAAAAGTGCCTTTTGCCCGTCAGGTGGGCGTTTCCACTATGCTGTGACGTCACATGAAAGCTATGAATAGGCTAGTAAAGAGGCCACATCTTTGTTGGAACACAGGAGGTTGTAGGCTCCTCCTGATGGAAGGCCAGGGAGTATATGCTTATACACTAGCCTATGTGAAACCCATAATGGCCTTTGTGATAGGCTATTTTAGCTTTCTGGGCTATATTGTGCGCTATTTTGGTCTGAAGTTGCGTGTGCTTCAGCCTTCAACCCATTGAAGCAGACAGGCAGCAGCTATAACGTGAGGCTGTGTGTTATGTAATGGCATTGGATCTAAAAATAGAAGCCGTAAACAGAGAACTATTGGCCGTGAGCTCCCAAAGCAATCTGAGTTGAATTGCTGTCATACGTAGGTGCACATTATAATAGTGTATTGAGCATCGCAAGTCCTTTTTTTTTTTTTAAGAACGGTGTGTGTGTGTGTGTGTGTGTGTGTATGTGTGTGTGTGTCTGTGTGTCTGTGTGTGTATGTGTGTGTGTGTGTGTGTGTGTGTGTGTGTATGTGTGTGTGTGTGTGTGTGTGTGTGTGTGTGTGTGTGTGTGTGTATGTCTATCTGTCTGTGTCTATCTGTCTGTCTGCCTGCTGTTGTATCGTAATGTAATGTCATGAGTAGCCTAGTGATGGGCTATAGTATACTGTTGTTCATAGAAGCAAGCTATAATTAGAACCAAGCTATAATAAAGCTATAATAAAAGCAGTAGCCTCACTTTAACCAGACTTTGTATTGATTAACAACATTGTATCAGATTACATTATAGTACATTTACATAACGTACCGTTATTTTCTTTTGAGACTCTGGTTCGAAAACGACACAAAGAAACAAAACTAAAAAACTAAAGTTAGAAGCAGTTCTGTGGACATCTCCCTGCGTCTCCTCTGCCTGCTCTGAAATATGTTCTTTAGTGGCTTCGCCCTGAGTTCATGAAATACGTTAAAACCGTTAAACTGAGAGTTTATAATCAAACTAATACTTATAGATTTGAAATTATTAAATGTTTAGGCATGGCATGGCAAGTTTATTTGTATAGCACATTTCACACAACAGGGGCAATTCAAAGTGCTTTACATACATTATAAAAATAAAATAAAATAATGAATAAAAGCAAATATAAGAAGTACATAGATACAACATTTAATAAGACAATAGTTAATGGAAAAAAGACATTGATAGAAGTGTTTGTGTTTAATCATAACTGCTGCAAAACATGAAGGTGTATTTACACTTAAATCGATGTTTAACAAATGGCATGTAGGCTACACTGTTCAAGTGTAATGCCAATCTGACACAACGTAAGTGCCTTTCTACAATTCAAGGAGATCTGAGTTTATTAAGATACACGTTTAATATAAGTATAATTCAGATATTCTTCAAAACATATTTGTAGGTGATATAGTGTAAAAATAATGATTTGGCCCTCTAAATAATATGGATATATGACAACCCAGTAGCCTACGTGTCCTTCAGAAAAGATCTGTCTATAGAAGAATGAAAAGAGAGTATAGTAATATACTGTATATATACTGTAACTTATTATTTGTCTATTGATACCATCACAGGGATAGGCTACCGACTAGGTAAAACTTATCTCTTTACTTTTCATCAGTTGTTTTGCTCCAGTTCAACGACAGTTGATCAAACTAAAATGTAGTGTCTCAATTTAGCTACCACTATAAAGGCATGACACCAGTGTTCGTTGCATATTGTATTAACCCCAGGACTACGACAAATCTACCATTGTTTTTCCATCAGAGAAAATCCTTAGAACATTGTATGTGTAACAGCAGTTTACTGTGCTATTGTATGTTTTACTCAGATTTTACTAGAATTACTACTAATAATACTAACCCTTAAAAAGTACATTTCTTGTGATAGTTTTACAATAACACCAATTGTGCTCCTTCAATTGACTGTTCAATACCAAATATAAAACACTTGTGTCCAATTATTGGGTGTCATTTCTGGTATCAGAGGCTATCATGTGTAAAAACATGACCCAGGTTTACAGGCTCACATTGTATAGGCTCCTAGCCAAACAGCATCTATGTTGTGTAACTGTATGTAGCACTTGATCTCAATGCCTTTCCAGTGTGATGAGGTGTGAGTACAGGTTTTACAAACTGTTTATTTGCAATTATTTGTAAAGTACTACAATATAAACAATAAATACAATAGAAACAATAGAAACAAAATCCCAATTGGTATACTCAATCTACCTGACATGCAAATAGTTGTGTGATACATCTTTGTTTTGGGTTTGAGAATGAGAGTGGTGATCTGTCTGTCTGTCTGTCTGTCTGTCTCTCTCTCACTCTCTCTCTGATTGTGTGTTCATCTCCCTCTTTCTCTTGATCCCTTTATTTCTCTGTCTTCCTCTTTGTCACCGTCTTGTTCCAAACTCACTTGTATCCCTCTCTTCTCTTTCAAATGAATAATAAATAAAACAGAAACGTGGTGCCTTGTGGGATTCAGGTGTAAAAGTCGTCTCTCAGCTGACCTCGTGACATTTGAGCCGACTTGTTTGATCTTCTTTGAATGGAAGGTAAAGGACAGCAATCAAGAGAAAACAATTCTTCACAAAACAAAGTGTGTCTGCAGTGTGTAGATCATATTATCCTCTCAGATATGGGTCAAAATGGTACGGAAGTCTCCTCAAACACTTGATTCAGCTTGCTAAGACCAAGAGCACTGTAACTATTTGAGAGAAAACAAAACCCACATGAATATGTTTTAAATGTCATGCCCAATCATTGTTACTGAAAGCTTCAGTGGAACCAGACCTGTTCCTCCCCTCGTCCCTGGAAGCTAAAACTTGGGGGCAGGTCAGAGGTCACCTAAGAGAGAGGGGAAGAGAAGAACGATTTATAACATTTCAAAGTCAAAGTCAAGTCAAAGGTCACTTTGTTGTCCCATGACTAGGAAATGTGTTTTGGGCTTACACCACACTGCAGCCACACAAGAACAACAGACAATACAACATGTTAAAACACAGACAGAAGGCAACCCTGATTCAGACAAGAGTAGAAGTAAAACGATAAGTAAAATCTATCCAACATTCATCTGGTGCTGTTTAAAAGTTTAACTGAAACCGGAAAATAAAATACATTTTAAACCTGTTAAATCTCGAGCGGGGGACACGTAAAGGTAGAAACTGTGATTGGTGCATCCATGTTCAGACTTTTAAATTCATTATATGCAGCAATTGATTATTGAAGAATATTTATAAATAACACATAAAAATTATATTGAAGATAAATCACAAGCCTACTTTAACTGTCTTCTTATCCCATCAAAAGCCAAAAGCTTGTTTGACTCCATTGTTTGCAAACAATGTAACAAACACTAGGCTATATAACTTACAACCCAACTATAATTTTTATCCAATGCATGGTCAGTCCTTGTATCCATAGCTCTGTCTATGAACTTGAGAGTGGTTGTAACATTTCTCCAGCCCCATCTCTCTCCTGTCACGACTGTAACACAATCATCTGTCTTTCAAGAAAAGGAAACAGGGAAACTGAGGAGCAGAGGAAGAGAGAAAAAGAAGGCTGATAAAGAAATGACTGGGTAACACCTTCTATGAAGGTATACAGTACGTTATACAGGTTTTGTAAATAATTAAATTATACGTTAACTGTTAGTTTGTCGACTGGTTGTAAATGAGTTATGACAAACTGATTAAGAGTGTGAGATCACCACTTTGACTCTGGGAGTTCCAAACGGTGGCTTGCTTTACTCATCTTTTTTCTTTTTTTCTTTTCTGAGTGGGGCAGTCCCACTCATATTTTTCATTTGTATTGACAGATATAGTAGAGATTCAGACAGGAAGGATGGGTGAGAGAGAGAGAAGGGATGACATGCAGGATATGTCCCCGGCCGGAATCGGCCCGGTGACCCTGCGGTTACATGGTCAGTGCTTAGTCCTCTAGTCTACGCCACCAAGCGCCCCAACTTTACTCATCTGTAGATCTATGTAGATCTTATGTAGTGCACACAGGATTCGAGCAAGTCACATTTTGGTGCCCCTGGTACAATGTATTAACTATACTTAATCCTTAATTTAGCCAGATATGTTATTGAGAACAAATTCTCTTGGAGTGTACTGTTTACTGACTCAGATCTTCTCATAAGCTCTTTACAAACCCCTGTATACAGGTTTTTGCTTCCAGATTGCTTTGATGCTAATATCAGATATTTGTTCTAAAACTCAAAACTGAGTTAACATAGTCTGTCAAAAGTTAAACTGATGTAAAATACTCTGTCAAAAGTTAAAAACCTTTCATTATGCTTTCATTTTCATGAGGACGTCTTTCGAATTAGAATTTTGTCCGAAATGCCACAAGAACATTTGCTTTAATCATCAACTCTAACAAGAATCATACACCAACATAACATAGCAAAAAAGACATTATACATGTTTCAAATATAATATCTCTGGAATGCCGAAGTGTAGCATTAGTATTTTTCCAAGTTGACTGTTAACAATGATAACCTTTTTATGTCAGGGTGTGGCTGCATAGTTTAGAAAGATGTTAGTCTTCCAGTTACACTCATATTGTAGGATATTATCCTTACATCACACCACTGAAGAAAAGCAGATTTCTATACATCAAATCTAAACGACCCAAATATTGTTAGGGCACTACAGCATTATCTCAGTTAGTCTCACTTACAGTCATTATATAGTATACATATAATAATAATAATAATAATAATAATAATAATAATAATAATAATAATAATACAGTTTTTCCCAATTGCTAAAACACAAAAGCCAATTCTCTAAACCAAATGACCAGTTCTCTAAACACATTTAATAAAACTAGCCCCCATTTTCCAAAACCATAAACACATTTCACATGAAGACACAATTCACAAAACACAATCCTCCTTTTCTCATAAATCTAAACACATTTTGTCTTGCTAAAACACAAGCTGCAAAAAACTCTGCTCAAATTCTCAAATTAAAGCTCATGTGATGCAAAATGCTTGCCACAGTCAGCAAAATTTGAACACAATGAACACACCTGGCTTCATTCATTAAACATAACGACTCAAAATTTAAGACACTTGTTGCAAATGATTGTGGTGTGTGTGTGTGTGTGTGTGTGTGTGTGTGTGTGTGTGTGTGTGTGTGTGTGTGTGTGTGTGTGTGTGTGTGTGTGTGTGTGTGTGTGTGTGTGGTATAGTTCCATAAATAAATAAAAAAACATCACAACCTGAACATTGTTTTCAGTGAGTATTGTTGTGTGTAATGGATCCTCATAGTGTTTGCATTGAGTTGTGATACAGTACAGTAGTGTACATGTTACGGTACATGTGGGAATACGGTACATGTGGGAAAACTAGGGTTAGGGTTAGGTGCTAGGGTGCTAGGGTTAAGGTTAGGGTTAGGATTAGGATTAGGGGTAGGGTTAGGGTTAGGGTTAGACATGCCCGCATGTACCAAGTCACCCTAGCACCTAACCCTAACCCTAGTTTTCCCACATGTACCGTATTCCCACATGTACCGTAACATACATACTGTATTTTCTGTAGATTTACATACTGTTCATATGAAACACACACATCTATGAATGCCCAATAGTCTACAGTGATATATTCTGAGAACAGATACTGTAAGGTTTCTAAAAATTTGCTTTGGCAGTTGTGAAAAAAAAGAACATTCTCACACACTGAACATTGTGTTTTCAGTTGTTTTGTTGTAGTCTGTAATGATGGGTATAGTGTTTACATTTTTGCAGGCTTTGAGCAGCTGTTTTGGTGTGAAAGTTTGAGTTTTGAAGAGAGAAGGTGTGGTTTTGTTTATGTAGCTTTAGAAAAGTGTGTTGTGTTTAGAGTTTTGGGGAAATGGAGGAAAGTTTTGTGAAATGTGTTTTAGCAATTGAGAACAACTGTAATATCTTAGATTTATATAGTGCCTTTCTCAGACCCAAGGACGCTTTACAGATTTCATAGACAGACAGTCTGATTGATTGATTGATTGAAAACCTTTATTGTCCCCAATGGGGAAATTTTGTTGTCAAACAGCTTAGTTAGGGCAGACAGAAAACATTCAATAAAATACATAAAACAGTGCAGGCTCAATAAGTAAAAAGTTCCAAGTTCCAAAGTTCCAGCTCCAGGTCTCCCCCACCCTGCAGGGCCTGGTTGTAGAGTCGGAGTGCAGCTGGAACAAAGGACTGTCCAAATCTTTTTGTACTTTGACGGGGGAGAACAAATCTGTGGCTGAACTTGCTCAGACAGACAGAACAGAAAAACAAAACAAGACAGACAGAACAGAAAAACAAAACAAAGAAACAAAGACAGCGAGAGTGACAAAACTAGACTAGAGGCCAAAGGCCTTAGAGAACAGGTGGGTTTTGAGGGCTGATTTAAAGGTGTCCAGGGTAGGTATGGGTGTTGAAGGTGTCCAGGGTAGGTATGGGTGTTGAAGGTGTCCAGGGTAGGTAGGGGTGTTGAAGGTGTCCAGGGTAGGTATGGGTGTTGAAGGTGTCCAGGGTAGGTATGGGTGTTGAAGGTGTCCAGGGTAGGTATGGGTGTTGAAGGTGTCCAGGGTAGGTATGGGTGTTGAAGGTGTCCAGGGTAGGTAGGGGTGTTGAAGGTGTCCAGGGTCGGGGGGGCATTGCGGATCACTGTGGGCAGAGAGTTCCAGAGGGTGGGAGCTGCCATACTGAAAGCTCTGCCCCCGAAGATAAATATATAGTATTTCTCACTTTGATTTGTAGTGTAGAAATACCTCATTTTGGATATAATGCGTACACTGAGAGCATTGTAAGCATGTGTAATCTAAGAACTTAAAAAGCAGTAGATTGTCTACCAAATGAGTTATTATCATTTTAGAACAGCTGGATTAAGTTGTAAAGCAACTTAGTGTTGTATGAAATGACAAGAGAAGCATATGCAAAGTTCTATGAGTATTGCATTGTATTTATTTCAACATGTATTTAAGTCTGAAACAGTGATTTACACACACGCGCGCGCGCGCACACACACACACACACACACACACACACACACACACACACACACACACACACACACAGTACTGTGGAATGGAAATACATGTTTTTTTAAATGTATATTTGACTCTAAAAGAATGATCTACGCACTTGCACACACACACACACACACACACACACACACACACACGCACACACACACACACACACACACACACACTCACACACTCACTCACTCACTCACTCACTTACACTAAAGTGATA
>NC_137684.1:29285855-29309110 GCF_963989245.1 Nansenia antarctica | reverse complement strand
GTGGTGGTGTGTGGTGTGTGTGTGGGTGGTGGTGGGTGTGGTGTGTGTGGTGGTGGTGGTGGGTGTGTTTAGAGTGGATCTCACTCACTCACTCACTCACTCCCTCACTCACTCACTCACTCACTCACTCACTCACTCACTCACTCACTCACTCACTTACACTCACTCACTCACTCACTCACTACTACTCACTCACTCACTCACTCACTCACTCCCTCACTCACTCACTCACTCACTCACACACTCACTCACTCACTCACTCACTCACTCACTCACTCACTCACTCACTCACTCACTCACTCACTCACTCACTCACTCACTCACTCACTCACTCACTCACTCACTCCCTCACTCACTCACTCCCTCACTCACTCACTCTCACTCACTCACTCACTCACTCACTCACTCACTCACTCACTCACTCACTCACTCACTCACTCCCTCACTCACTCACTCACTCACTCACTCACCTCACTCACTCACTCCCTCACTCACTCACTCACTCACTCACTCACTCACTCACTCACTCACTCCTCACTCACTCACTCACTCCCTCACTCACTCACTCACTCACTCACTCACTCACTCACTCACTCACTCACTCACTCACTCACTCACTCACTCACTCACTCACTCACTCACTCACTCACTCACACACTCACTCACTCACTCACTCCCTCACTCACTCACTCCCTCACTCACTCACTCACTCACTCACTCACTCACTCACTCACTCACTCACTCACTCACTCACTCACTCACTCACTCACTCATCACCACTCACTCACTCACTCACTCACACACTCACTCACTCACTCACTCACTCACTCACTCACCTCACTCACTCACTCACTCACCACTCACTCACTCACTCACTCACTCACACTCACTCACTCACTCACTCACTCACTCCTCACTCACTCACTCCCTCACTCACTCACTCACTCACTCACTCACTCACTCACTCACCACTCACTCACTCACTCACTCACTCACTCCCTCACTCACTCACTCACTCACTCACCACTCACTCACTCACTCACTCACTCACTCACTCCCTCACTCACTCACTCACTCACTCCCTCACTCACTCACTCCCTCACTCACTCACTCACTCCCTCACTCACTCACTCACTCCCTCACTCACTCACTCACCTCACTCACTCACTCACTCACTCACTCACTCACTCACTCACTCACTCACTCACTCACTCACTCACTCACTCACACACTCACTCACTCCCTCACTCACTCACTCACTCACTCACTCACTCACTCACTCACTCACTCACTCACTCACTCACTCACTCACTCACTCACTCACTCACACACTCACTCACTCACTCACTCACTCACTCACTCACTCACTCACTCACTCACTCACTCACTCACTCACTCACTCACTCACTCACACACTCACTCACTCACTCACTCCCTCACTCACTCACTCCCTCACTCACTCACTCACTCACTCACTCACTCACTCACTCACTCACTCACTCACTCACTCACTCACTCACTCACTCCCTCACTCACTCACTCACTCACTCACTCACTCACTCACTCCCTCACTCACTCACTCACTCACTCACTCACTCCCTCACTCACTCACTCACTCACTCACTCACTCACTCACTCACTCACTCACTCACTCACTCACTCACTCACACACTCACTCACTCACTCACTCACTCACTCACTCACTCACTCACTCACTCACTCACTCACTCACTCACTCACTCACTCACTCACTCCCTCACTCACTCACTCCCTCACTCACTCACTCACTCACTCACTCACTCACTCACTCACTCACTCACTCACTCACTCACTCACTCACTCACTCACTCACTCACTCACTCACTCACTCACTCACTCCCTCACTCACTCACTCACTCACTCACTCCCTCACTCACTCACTCACTCACTCACTCACTCCCTCACTCACTCACACACTTACACGAAAGTGATATGAGTATTGCATTGTGGAATAGAAATACATGTTTTTAAAAAATGTATATTTGACTCTGAAAGAGTGATTCACGCACTCACACACACACACACACACACTCACACACACACACACACACACACACACACACACACACTCACACACACACACACACACACACACACACACACACACACACACACTCACTCACTCCCTCACTCACTCACTTACACGAAAGTGATATGAGTATTGCATTGTGAAATAGACATATATATACAGTATATGTATTTTAACATGTATATTTCACTCTGAAACTGACTTACTTAGATTGTGGTTATACAGTATGACGTGTGGTGTAGTGCTTTATCTGTGTGCTGTATTCAGTCAGCTGAACAATGTGTTATAGGTTCTTTTTAAAGTGCATTTTCCATTAACCATTTAGATAGTTAGAAAGTTGAGCATATACTGTATATCATATCTGATATTATCATCAATCGGATAAAAAAAAGTTTCAAAAAGTATAAAGATTGCAATGGCCAGAGAGGTGCAAAAATAGAAAGCACATCTGAGGTCATCATGACTGACTGTACAATTGTCAAATTTGAAGCAAGCACAATGAACTACCGGTAATGCAAACATGCAATGCTAAATAGATTGACATAAAAAGTGTTTTTATTTTTTTCGGAATAGTGTTTTTTATATACATATGAAACATACGTACCAATAGTTACGGACCGTTTCTACTTCAGAAGGAAAACATCATAGTCCAGCACAACAATAACAACAACTAGCATAGTTGGAAACACAAACCTTTGTTTTGGTATACAATTCGGTTGTTAAGTCTGACGTCACGCATGACGTTTAGCAATTTCCGGGTCCAAATAAAAAATTCCCTGGACCAGAGTACCAGTGTACTAAAGCGGTAGAATGACAGTTCAATCGTTATTTAGACTCAGATCTATTCATACAACAAGGGACACAGCACTTTCCTGTTTTTCCCATATTGTCAGCGTCTTTTGACCATTTTTTGCTTAATTACACTTCAGATGGTGGCCCTCTGCGGCTTAGTTGATAGAGCATGGTATTAGCAACGCTTAGGTTGTGGGTTCAATTCCCACTGGGACCATATATACTGAAGACATTATGCATTCACTGCAATGTAAGTCGCTTGGATAAAAGCGTCATCTGAATGGCTTATATTATTAGACAGTTATGGACATGAAAAAGCCGACTCTACACACAAGTCGTCACATGACCAACTGGATTATGATTTGGTCATCTCTGTATGACAAACACTCGGTCATACTGGACCCTATATTCCATTAAGAATACCCAATATGCTATGACCATGCATCAGCTACAAGATATCGTGAGAAGTGTACACATGGTATGATACCTGATGTCGATGATGCGTTGTTAATGCATCAATCAATCAATCAATCAATCAAATGTATTTATATAGCACATTTAAACATGACACTTGTCAACCAAAGTGCTTTACAGTAAAAGTACACCTCCTAAAGAGTAAATAAACAGAAAACAAACAACCAACAGAACAACAGAGGAACAGAACAACACGTAAAAAACCAACAAGGCAGGAGTCAGAGTGAGTCAGGGAACACTAAGGAATACAGGAGAGTTTTGAGTTTAGATTTAAAGGACTCCATGGAGGGGGATGCTGTTCCAGAGGTCAGGGGGCTGCGACAGCAAAAGCACGCCCCCCCCCCTAGACTTGAGGTTGAACTTGCGGGTGGTTAGGAGACCCTTATCAGCAGATCTGACCCTTATCGGCAGATCTGAGGGCCCCGACGCATGTGAACTCTATGTGATAACCTGCTGTATCATCCACAAGTAAACACAGGTAAGTAGTAAGATGGCACATGGCTGTTTCCAGCAGATCCGTCTACATGGGCTCTGCAAAGTTTTGGACTAAGCACGTCATTAGAGAGGACTCAAGATGACACAAGGAGCCAACGCAAGAATAGTGGTGTGTACCCTCCTACTTACATCCACCGGCCAACACCCTCCCAACAGTTAAACAGGCCCTCAAAACCCACCTCTTCAAGCTCGCCTTCACCAGTTAACCCTCTCCCCCTCCCCTTCCCATGTGTCCCCAGCACTACCTTAATTAGGCCCCTATACTTTCTTTCTCTATTTCTTGTTTCTTTTTATTATTACTACTCAATCTTTTCAGTTTGTAGGGTCTTTGAGTGTCTAGAAAAGCACTATATAAGTCTAATGTATTATTATTATTATTATTATTATTATTATTATTAAGCCTTATTTTAGTTCTATACTCGAACAGTTTGGATTTGAAATCAAACAGTTACTACAGGGTCAAAGAAGAGATTCTCGGCTTTGATTCAATGTTGTTTTCAGATTGGGTTCACCTTCTAGAAAATACAAAATGTCTAAAACATACTCCCCCTATTTCAGGACTCGTCAAATTAGTTTTGAGGTGTTTTTGTCTAAATCTAAAATCATATCATCAGGAAATTAAATATATGTTATATATTATATATGCTTATATATTAAATATATGCTTTATATTTTTGCTCTGAGAAATGCCCTAGTTGCTATGGCAGTAGGCGTAGGGTCTTACTGTATGATGAAGCACCATCCAATGAATTTGGAGGCATTTGCTCGTACTCGAGCAGACGAGACGTTCTGTCCACTTCAGAGTACATTCTGCTGCTGCTGTCAGGAGTTACATCATCAATTAAGACAGGTTAGCCTGTTCTAGTCGCAGCTATACATGCCCTAACATGAACACCACTCTATCATATGTCATTATGTATCCCAGATGAGGTGGTAATCACTCTTGTGCGTGATAATATTCATCTCATATGTCCAGAAGACCATTTTCCAGACCTCTGCAGGCTTTTAGGTATGTTTTTAGCAAACTCGTGATGTTAGAATTATAAGGTTCTATCTACATTTTTGTCAAAATTAGGTGTTTATTAATGCCTGTGTGGTGTTATTTTTTAAATGTGACATTTTTGAGTTAGTAATTCATAAAACACAAAGGTTCCATCTCACAAAACATAATGGGATGTAAAAACTTTGACGCTGAATATCTCTGAACTACCCTAAACGGAGATAGAACCTTATCATTCTAAGATAGAACCTTATCATTCTAAGATAGAACCTTATCATTCTAAGATAGAACCTGATCATTCTAAGATAGAACCTTATCATTCTAAGATCGTGAACTGTTTTTTGCAATGAATCCTCTGTAGATCAGCTGGTGACATATTCTATGGATGGTAATCTCTGACACCTCTAAGGTGACAGTTGTTTTGAGGGTTTTCTTAATGATGGTGAGCCTTCTTTGGTCATCCATCCAACCTAATAATGGCCTTCCTTGACATTCATTGGCCTCTCTCTGGTCCTCGTGTTGACAGACACCTCTAGCAGACTCCAACGGCAAACGTAAAGCTTAGAATGAATACTAGATATTACAGCTCTCTTTTCCTGCCCAAATTACTAACTAGAACACCTGACTAACCTAGAAACACCTGTCATGCCAACTGTCCCATTACTTTAGGGTTTGCCCTGAAATAGAAAGTGTTAACATTTCTAAATGGTGAAAACAATATGTAGGCCTACACAAATACCATCGAATAAAAGCTGAGAATCTCCACTTAACTTTAACCCGCATAGTTTGATTTCAAATCCAAACTTTTGGAGTATAGAGCCAAAAGAAGGGAACATGATTCACTGTCCCATTACTTACACATCTATCGCCTTGTAGCACCTCTCACATAGGCCTACAAAGCCCACAAAGAACATTCTGACATTCTAAAATTCTAATGGGACGTTCTGGTGTGTTCTGTTAATACTGCTGACCAACTCATACTCACAAGTAAAAGCGTTTACACTGCAGATGAGACCCGTTTACAGCCGATATGTATTTAGTCATGAGAACGTGGCTTGTTGCAGAGATGCGTAGTGTCAGCTGTAAGTATTAACTTGGTTAACTGGTTATGGTCAGTTTCAGAGGGGAGGCCCGTTTGTCAAAATGACCCCAAAACTTCCTGCCGGCCTCCATTGCCTCCTGATACATGAATGAACAAGTTTAGCTGCCAACTACTAGTGTGCAGACTAGTGTGCATCCTATTTGCTTTTGCCGACAGAGGTCCACTGACTCTCCCGACAACATGAATCTCGTGGGCCAACACAAGCTTACCTGGCATTTATTAGGCTAGTTATATTCCTCTAGGATCAATGGGTATATTTTATTAATTGAAATGACAATCAAACAGATGGACGAATCCCAGATTGTACCTTTAATGAGGATACTGTCTGGTAGTACAACTGATTTGACGCTTCATCATTATCCAAACACATTTTCGTGTTTTTATCCAGACCCTCTGTTCACGTTTTTGTTGGCAGTCTAGCCTACACTCCTTGGCGCTATGCACACATTTAGCAGACTCTGGGTTTTAAGTAAAAAATAGCGCTAAAAAAGTGTCTTTACAATATATTGAACTACTCAGATGACATAGTAATAGATGATTATAGTAACACTTTTTTTTACTTAAAAGTAAAATAAGAGAATACAATACAAAATACCACTTAAAATCACGTTTTTATTGAAGAAAATACAAAATACACATTTGTGTCTTGAGAAAAACACAACACAAACACGTGAAGGATACACATTTAGACAGTATAAACAATATTCAAGAATCACCATGTGTAACAAACAACAATATCACATTCATTTTTTATTCACAAAATACTCTCATCTTACTTTCAAGTAAGTTTAAGTAGCCTAATTGATGAGAATGCTGATTCACTCGTCCCATTTTCATAATGCTTCAAATGTTACTTGCGAGGCTAACTCATTGATCAAGTTTTGAGAAGAGAAAAAAAAAGCTTTGTGTGCGTGTGTGTGTGTGTGTGTGTGTGTGTGTGTGTGTGTGTGTGTGTGTGTGTGTGTGAGTGTGTGTGCGTGTGTGTGTGTGTGTGTGTGTGTGTGTGTGTGTGAGTGTGTGTGCGTGCGTGCGTGTGCGTGTGTGTGTGTGTGTGTGTGTGTGTGTGTGTGTGTGTGTGTGTGTGCGTGTGTGCGTGCGTGTGTTTGTGTCTTCTGAAGGGAATTAACAGGTGCATTACCTCTTCCTCCTCTGGAACACATAATTAGTCAAATGTAACAGTCATCAATTTGCATGACAAGTCACAATTTTGAAACCAATGCATGCACATTTTGACACGCGTAACTCCCCTGCTAACCCTATCTTACGTGAACTGATAAGAGTGAGGAAATATTTTACAAAACATCAACAACACCACCAACAACATAGGCTACATTCTCATCCTCATACACTAATGATAGGAGGGATTCAGTTCGCTGTCTTGTTCCTCCGCAAATGCTTTTTGGGGTAAGGGCTTCCCAGACTGATATTGATGAACAGCAAGCCCAGACCGCAAAAAGATTCGTGACGGACAAAATCCACGGGTCCAAATCCCACTTCACTCCACGAAACTGCCGTTACAGGAGTCTTCGGGTTTCCGTTCTTATTATCCACGCTCAGTGCATGTGTCCAGAACAGTGCATGTGTCCAGAACAGTGCATGTGTCCAGGGCTCAGTGCATGTGTCCAGGCTCAGTGCATGTGTCCAGGCTCAGTGCATGTGTCCAGGCTCAGTGCATGTGTCCAGGCTCAGTACATGTGTCCAGGACGGTGGACCCAACCAAGACTCACGATCTCTCCTTGCGCGCAAGCAAGGTTCTTACTGCATATCATTGTATATCCGACATTGCTTCCACCACATTCGGGGCTAAAAAACCCGAACACGAAAAAGAAAAACCATCAATAACACCATCGCGTTTTCTCTTTAAATCCATCAACCAACCCATTCTCGGTCATCGCATTGCATGTACACACATCCCTCTTATCCGTGTGTCGCCTGATGGAAGACCACTCCAGCCCGCCTCAACACACAGTAAATAGACAGAAGCGACGGGTTTCATTGGAGAGGAAAGAACCCGCCATCTAACCAATCGCTATCCATCTCACTGGGACCCCCTTTTCGAAAGAAAAAAAATGAGAAAAAGGGAAAACTATCTAGTTTCCTCCTGTAGTAGTGATATAGCCTCTATAACTCGTGAGCTTAGAATGATAAGGTTCTATCTCCGTTTAGGGCAGTTCAGAGATATTGAGCGTCAAAGTTTTTACATTCCATTATGTTTTGTGAGATGGAACCTTTGTATTTTATGAATTACTAACTAAAAAATGTCAACATTTTAAAAATAACACCACACAGGCATTAATAAACACCTAATGGATCAGATTATGTAAAAAACTCAATTTTGACAAAAATGGAGATAGAACCTTATAATTCTAACGTCACGAAGTGCAAATCATTTTTGCATGCTATAGGATCATCTGATGATCCATTAATAAGCATGCATCTAAAAACAAATGATAGCTAAAGCACTCTTGTTCAGTCCATTTGGACTGTGTCAACCACTTTACTCGATAATGACTGGTTACTCTAGTCTACCATCATGGAATAGGCCTAAGGACGTGGTACTGGCACTTACCATAGCAACTTTAAATATAAATTGACTACAGGGATGTCACCTACACAGTGTTTTGTTTGTTTCCCCATGCAAAATGTATTTCACATAATGGACTTGGAGAGGGGGGGGTCTGGGCGGGGGGGGTCGCATTTGGATATCCCCTATCTCGCGCCGCCTCACCAGCCAGCCCATCCTATTCAGGCTATACCTTCTTAAACCGGAGAGCTTATTATAGAAGGAGAGCTTCCTTGCATGATTTCACCAAATGAAATCAATTCTTCTAACCCCCTAAAGTTGTCCCATGCAGCTCCACCCTGCCTCATCACGCGTCTTTGATTGGCTGACACTTTCATCTGTGGCCGTTTGATTGGCTGACACTTTCATCTGTGGCCGTTTCCAATCGGTCACGATTTCCTCCATCTGTCCTCCGAGCGCATCTGACGCAGCGCGCGTGTTCCTCAGCAGTCACGACTCGAGAAAAGCGACGCTCGTATCGCGCTACCGAAAAACCGAAAGCTAGAATTGAATTACCGAGGGCGGTTCTCTCGTCTTGTCCCATCTCTGACCTATAGCAAGGCAATGCAAACGGTTTGCATGCATGCAGAGCAAACGTTGACAAAGCCCTTTTCTATCTCCGGCTATAAAACACCAAATCACAATGACATGAATGCATTGTGCATTAATTCCGAACGTTAATTCCGAGTCTTCGTCATCCTCCCTTGAGGACTGTTACCGATGACCAACTGTATAAGCTTTCGGTCAATTGTGGTTTTTAAAAGACATTTTCAACAAACATGAATCGTCAAATCCAAGGTTCATACCGATGCCTGTCCCTATTCAAGATATCATCAATGACAGTATGATCTGTGTGACCTGATGCCTATTAGTTCACCAAGAAACTTGATTGACTATATTGGCATGCTGCTGGACAGACACTCTCACGTGATTGTGTAGTGTGTAAACCCATTAATGAGCGTATAGCCTTAACATGACGGGGCAGAACAATTGAATTGTCCGCATTAACTTATTATCATAAAGACAAAGTGATCCTTTCATGAATAGCCTACCTTAAGCTTTTCTTCTTTCACATTGAACAGAATCCCACATACGAAAGATGGCAAAGTAGCCTACGAGCCTACAAAGTAGTTAACCACAGTTCCAAGGACCATTTCAGCACCACCGATAGTGGACAGCTCCCGACCCCCCTTTTCTGTAGGCTTTTTGTATCCTAACGTTTCCATTCCGGTCTAATACTAAACGTTTGGTATTGAACTAGTTACGCATCGTTTCTTTTTGTCCCAAGGGGAAGTTTCCATTCTTAAGTCCTCGTGGAGAGGGAAATGAAATAGCCCATATGCGAAAGAGCTCAACAGCGCCGCGACCACCACACCACCGTTATCGATTCCCAGGTTGCTATGAGGGTGATTCCTTAACTGTACAGCAAAAACCGGTTTGATTCTCAACACGCATGCATGCACCAAGCGCAATCCTCCAAAAAGCATGATAAACAGATTATCTCTCTCCAGATTTTAAATGTTAAAACATAATAAATGCATCCAGTTCCTATAAATAAACAGGTGCGCCGACGATGATCACTCACCCGTGTAGTTCACTTTGAAAGAGGGAAGGAATAGGTAGCCTAGTATGTTAGTATGTTAAGTCACGATAAAAAAATAATTCATAAAATACGAGATACTGTTCTCGTTCTCGATTAGGCTTCCATTTACTGTGCACTGTGTAGGTTCTTGAATGGCGTGCCTTTTATACGAGTGATGCCCCCCTATCTATTTCTGGATCACGATCCAACCCCGTTGCTATTTTTAGCTCGCGCTGGTGAAAAAAAAAAACTCACAGAGGGGGGGGGTAGGGTTCCTCGGAGGAATTTCGAGCGTAGGGCAGAACACGCGCGTGCACACTCTCTCTCTCTCACTCACACGGCGCACTGTATAAATGCGCGTTCGCGTGTCCTGCTCCTCTTGTATTGCACACAGTAGAAAATTGCATGAACCCATTTCTCTCTTTCATCAACGTCAATGTTTCAGGAGGCACGCATGCATTCACATTGCTCCCGTCAGAGTTAAGGCGGCAGATTACGCTACAATAGTAGTCTATGGAATAGTAGCCAATAATACAATATATATATATATGTATGAGATCAACAATTAATGCTGGTGTGATGAACAAGAAAACAATATTTGTTTTTCTCCTGAGGGCTGCGTCAGTTACGAGGCATTGACGTCACGTCAAGATTCTCCCACTTTGAAGCCCGTGGCTGATGGAAACTATAGACGTTGAATTTGCTGTTGCAACACTGGCGCACAATTTGACACACATATCATATCAACAGTAAATGAAAAGACACTAATGTTGATATTCAAGATGTTAAAATGGTCTGATTTGTTTAGGTGAGACGTGTATGAAAGTATTTGATTCTCCAGACACACAATTCTCATGTTTCATATCAGTGGTTCATATCGACAGCCCGTGCACGCTACAACCCAACATTATACCCACGTAATAGCGTTGCAAAAATAATTAAGGTTTACATTTCTAATCAATTCTGCCATGCACATCATCCACGGTAGTGCTAATAAAGGATGGTTTCTATCTGAGATGTCCCGCGCGCCAAGCGAGCCTTTGGAAACCCTGCCTATATCTCATGCATTAATATGTCACTTTGTTATTTTTTCGCTCACCTGAACAACTGATCGCTTTTAATATGGATATACAACAAAAAAACCTGACGTTTCGCTCGCGCGCGAGTAATAATGTGGGGCTGGCTGGTGTGTGTCTCTCGCGCATGCACATGCACGCGCGGGACACTTGAATGCACACGCACACAAACACATGCCCACTCTCTCTGGTTGATGTCTTTCTAAATATAGGGCTAAACCACAATAGTGATTACATTACGGTCGTGCATGCACAGGGGCAGAATGCTGAAACGCGTGGAAACGGTGGCGCGCTGCCGTCAGAGGAGGGCTATTTATAACTCCCCATGCTCAATATAGCCTATTAGGCGCTGCGGGTTTCTCTCTCCAATGTATAGTACTCAAACATCAACAGAGAATCGTTTATAGCGAGCCTGCACGACGAGTTGGCCCTAGACATTTCAGGGTACACTCAATGAAGTTAATTTGGGATGCAATCATGCAAAGGCTATACCCATTTTTAGATTCTGGGTTCCGAGATGACTCGTTTTGAAGTGATAGATAGCGATGGGCTAACACGACACATTTATGAATAGGCTGACGTTACATGGGTTTATCAATTCATTATTTTGTAAAAATGCTCATCACGATGTCTCAGATGTAACTATGGTTGCATTATGCTTCCATGTTAGCGGTGCGTCTGCGCTGAGCTGACGCACGAAGTCTGAAGTGGCTTTTCCAAAATCGTTTTTTTTCTCCTAAATCTGCAACCTTCCCCAGTTGGAAGGACGCTACTATGTATATGTATATATATCTATATCTATATATATATATATATGTAGGCCTATCTCGACTCTCAAAACACATCTATGGCGCAAACACAGGAAGAATAGCATCTCCTATGCTCCTAGGTATATGTATTCTTCCTGTGTTTGCGCCATGTGTACATGTGTTTTGAGAGTCGAGATAGGCCTACAAACTGCAGTAAATGAACTATAGCCTACTACTGGTGCTAAAATGTGTAGGCTATAGGGTGAAGTTATAAGCATAAGTGCACCATTGCAAGCTTCAATTCAAATGATATTGCCTATTATCAGCCCACTGCTATTGTCACCAGCGTAACGCTTCCTTGGACTGTTCACGTGAATCCCCCCACACTGCTGCTATGACAGAGCAACATCCACCAGCCTCCCCATTCATAGGCTGCACATGAATGGCGTGGCGGCCAATGGCACGGCAGGGAAACGGCTACATTGAAGAAAGAGAGAACACATATTAGAGTATTAAGTACCGCCTAAATTGAATAATAACAAATAATTTAGGCTGAATATAGATAAATAAAAGGCCTATAGATAAATACAATACAATAAATGGTTCTTCGCTGGCACATGTATGGCATTCCTGCTCCTCAGACCTATTCCTAAAGAGTTTGGCCCAGGACCCAGGTCAGTGTATGGAGCACGAGGGGTGTGTGTTTGCTGCATCTGTTGAGCTTATGCCTCTCCAAGACGAGCGACATCATTAATTTGATCGAAACACCGAAAAACGTTGATTCGATTAAGGCCAAAATGGTGTAGATTACTGAATCTCTACCAACAAGGATGCATGTAATGTAACAACCGGATATTATTATAATGACTCACTAACTGAACAGTTGCCACTCAAAAGAAAGGTGTCTGCATGTGTTAACACAACAAACCGATAAGAAATAGAACATGGCTCTGAGACGTGGCTGTGTTTGCTGTCCATGGTGCTGAAATGGCTATGAGGGCTATTCAGATCCCGGCCTCAAGGGGCGCACTAGTGCTGTTTTCCAGACCTGGTAGCTACAGCAGATGAGTGAACTCTTGAATGAACTCTTGAATGAATGAATGAATGAATGAATGAATGAATGAATGAATGAATGAATGAATGGTCTTTATTGTCATTTTTTATATACAGTACAGGTACTCTTGCTGGCCAATGAAAAATGACATCATCAATCAATAGCTAACATAATAGAGAGCCTACAGCTCTGCAGACCCCTATAGGGTCAGGAAGAACATAGGCTAAACTACCAACATGGAATACATGATGCAATCAATCTATAAACGGATAGGCTTTGAATGCCACAAACCATTTCACTGTAGACCTTTAAAATAGTAATCGCAGTCAAACACATTCGCGTTATAGATCTCACAGCTGAGCTCAAACTCTCGTGCCACGCATTCATTGGATTGAAATTGTTCTCTGGTTGTATGTCAAAAGTTAATTCATGCCTCGTTGAGATGGTAGTACACGTCACGACTTAACAACCGACGACGTAAGTAGAAAGTACGTAGACATTATGATAATTCCTTTATAGCTAAATGTAATTGTCAGCAGAAAGACAGGTTATTCTTTAGCAGATGATAAAAACCCATCACGGCGTTTTCAAATGAATTTTGCATGTTGAACTGAATAACCCAGCAAGCACCGACGGACCTGGACGAATTCGGACCAGCCCGATAACGGCCAGACCATGCACGTCATATCACAACCAGTTAGTATCTGGCCCAGAATATCACCCTATTTCAACTAAAATATTTTTTTATTTTTTTATACTTGTCGGGAGAAAATACCCAAATGTGAAACCCTAGCAACAACCCGTCAACTCTGTTGTGACGTCATCTCTGGTGTGACAGTCAGACATCAAAGTGGTTTTGATAAAAATAAAAAAAGGGGCCGATTGCGTCACAGTGATGAGCGTGACGTCACGGGGCGAAAACGACATAAATAGCGGAGGTTCTCCGTTGTTCAGACACTCCCCTTACCACCATCATGCCCCGCAGACCAGCTCGCAGAACCTCCCGCCCCGTCCGTCGCCGCCGGCGCCCCAGGGTTAGCCGGAGGAGGAGGAGGGGAGGCCGGAGGAGGCGCTAGGACAGAGCCGGTAGGCTGGGCTCGGCAGGCGGTGTAACTTTAAATCATTCCCCGTATGGAGGGGAGAGTGGACGGAGGGGGTAAGGCCAGTCCCTCCACTCCCCCCTCCCTAAGGGGAATGATTTTCTCTCATTTTGCGTGTCTGTCTGTCTGTCTGTCTGTACGCACAGAGCCACACAATAAAACCCGCATCAATTGGAGATCACCTGCTCTTGTCTTCACTGGTAACATAAGCAGCTATGGAACTAAGTAGGAATTAGAAGGGTAAAAGAGAACTGATAAAATATGAATAAAATATGAATGGAATAAAGTTTTAATTATTTTTATTTTTATTATTAAAATAATTAATAATAAGTAGCCTATTATTATTAATAATAATATTAATAATAATTTATTATTTTTATTATTTTATTTTTAATAAATAAAATAATACATTATTATAAAGATAATTTAAAAATAATATAATAATACATTATGACATCACAAAGACATGTGACAGGTCTCTTGAGCTGAGGGGCATGATTTGTCCAAAACAAACCCAACCTGTAACTCTGTCAATGACAATAAAGTTCAATCTAATCTAATCTAATGTAATCTAACCCAGCAAGCACCGACGGACCTGGACGAATTCGGACCAGCCCGATAACGGCCAGATCACGTCATATCACAACTAGTTCGTATCTGGCCCAGAATATCACCCTATTTCAGTATCACCCTATTTCAGTTGAATCGCGGTAGTCCGGCAATTTCCGGGTCCAGTTCTTTACAACGTCTTTGCGCTTGCTGGGGACGCCATAAGAAATTCGTGAACATGTGGAAAAACGTTAGGAATCCTTTCCTCACAATTGAAGTGACTATAGTCTAACACAATAACCAATACAATAATGTTTCGCCATCGGCAAGAAGCACGTTTAGCTCCTCTCATTGATTCAGGGTGATAACTGTTGCAGCTGGAAAAGCAAATCCAAGGACGTCACATTTCAACTGATGAGAAATCACCTACCTTCTTTAATGGCACAACTCTCATTCACTGGACAACCAGTTGCTCAGGCGCTGTAAAGTTGTGGAGGAAAGTAGATAGTTCCCTTATGCATCTGGATGAAGGGGAAGCCTATAGTCATTTTCCGATCTGAAGCAGCGAAGTAATCTGTGCAGGCAGCAAGTTCATAGGCTGTGTGTGTGTGTGTGTGTGTGTGTGTGTGTGTGTGTGTGTGTGCGTGTGTGTGCGTGTGTGTGTGTGTGTGTGTGTGTGTGTGTGTGTGTGTGTGCGCGCGTGTGTGTCTGCGTGCGTGCGTGCGGGTGCGCGCGCCAGTGTGAAAGGGTGGCGCAAATAAGGGAACGTTATTGGGATGTACCATTGGTAATTAAGGATATACACACGAGCCCGCAAATCCATTGATCCACGGTGTGCGTAAAAATTACGCGCTATAAGGATATGCTATGTCAAATGCCTTTAATCCTACAAGAAGAACCACGAAAATATCATGTCGCGATATCAGATAGGCTATAGCCAACTGTACTACTGTATTTGAACAAATACAAGGGGTAACACACGGAAGATGAAGTGATATTGGTGAAGCCCCCCCCCCCCCCCCCATGGAGACAAGCCTGTGTGCTATTGACCCGCACTGACGTCATTGCGCCATTAGGTGGTATCCCTTAGAAACACAGACGTTCAAAAATAGTATCAAATTAATTCAGCTTGCAAGGTGGGGCGGCCAGGAAGGAAGGAGGGGAGTGAATGGAATATGGGGGGTGCTGATGAGAATGATGTTGAAGGGAACTTATTTGCAGTGAACACCTTTGGAGTAATAGCCTATGTACACCAATACATTTCGACTGTGGACAGAAACAGTGTATTTCCACGCAGAAGTGCAAGCATTACACTATGGTGCTCTATTGTTTTGCCAGTCGAGAGTTCTAAACACATTCAATCAAACACGTTATACCAATTAAGCGGGTGTGGAGGATGCCTCGAATAGGGATCAGAGATCTGCAGCGACTTCACGTGCTAGAGGCTTGAATGCTTTAATCCTAGCCTATAGGCTCCACGATAAGTGGCCATCGTTTTGATACCAGTTCATGTTGTGTCTTTAATTGATTTTATAGGCCTCCTTCATTTTGTTCCATGCCAGATATCCGAATAGTGCATACATGTAAAACCATGACATCCACCAACTGCATGCATGTTCATGCTCTGGTTCTGTGCACACTGTCATGATCCTCACACTGGCCAACTCCTGTGTCCTGCATGTCATGGATGCTCCTCAGACCTCAGTAGTGCCATATCGGCCTGCCTGCTTCATCCTTCTGGACTTCAACTCTAACGGGCTCTATTTGTCTATTTGAACGGCGTAAAAACAGCCTTAGCGCAAACGATGGTGTGTGTGTGTGAAATATTAGTGCTATTTTCCAAAGCCAGCATTTGGCCGTGCGGTGCAACTTGATGGCACTTGACATTGTCGTGAACAACACGCCTCTTTTACCACTACTCTCTGTCTCTGTCTCTCTGTCTCTCTGTCTCTACCCACCTGAGCGCCAGAGAGACAGACAGCGTCTCAGCGCGGTGGTGATTTCACCTGTTACGGATATATACATACAGTACGCCCGTGGAAAAAGTCCGTTTATTTGCGCCGGCTGCTGGAAATACAGTGAGTTCTCAATGGGTGCAGAGCTTCACACGGCCCCATTCAATGCAGTCTCTCTCCTCTCACCCCCCCCCCCCCTCCCTCTCTCTCTCTCTCTCTCTCTCTCTCTCTCTCTCTCTCTCTGTGCACTCCCCCCCCTCTCTCTCTCTCCCCCCCCTCCTCCTCTCTCTCTCTCTCTCCCCTCTCACCCCCCCTCCTCTCTCTCTCTCTCTCCCCTCCTCTCTCTCTCTCTCCCCTCTCACCCCCCCCCCCCTCTCTCTCTCTCTCACCCCCCCCTCTCTCTCCCCTCTCACCCCCCCCCCCTCTCTCTCTCTCTCTGTGCACTCACATGCCGATGCCTATTACATAACACGCTCCCACTCCCAGCTCTAGCGCCCCTGAACAAATTCACGCACGCTTTGCTGCACACGAGCTATTTATACACTGTAGGCTGCTGTACCCAAGCCATGACTGGTTCAGAAATACCACCCAGTCAATTATTCATGGAGAAACATTTCCAAAACGGAGCGGGTTCAGTCCAGAGGACGGGAATAGGAGAGACTAGGGCTAACAATAACAGCCCTGAAGACCATGAACGATGCTCTGGATGGAGCAGAGCCACTTGGTAGAAACCCATGTGCATCTCTGTCCCCTACCTCGGAGCTGTCTCTCTCTCTCTCTCTCTCCCCTACCTCTCGGAGCTGTCTCTCTCTCTCTCTCTCTCTCTCTCACTCTCTCTCTCTCTCTCTCTCCCCTACCTCTCAGAGCTGTCTCTCTCTCTCACTCTCTCTTGCTCCCCTACCTCTCAGAGCTGTCTCTCTCTCTCACTCTCTCTCCCCCCCCTACCTCTCAGAGCTGTCTCTCTCTCTCTCCCCCCTACCTCTCAGAGCTGTCTCTCCCCCCAATATTCTGCCTTCAATCATGGCCCATCATCGGTCATAGTTGAAATAATGTCTAATTTCGGTTCACAATGCTGTAGTAGGCTACTCTAGACGTAGGCTTTAGTTCAAATTAATTTAACTAGGTTAGGACGCTTAGGTCGATCATGCAAGTCATCAATTGAACGGAAACTGGAGGCTGAACTAGCAGGGGAGGCCACGTCCTAATCTGCAAACCTGGGTTGATTATTACTCCTGCTCTGCTACACTTCTTGGTGATTTGTGGAGATCTGAGGTCTGGATCCGTGTTCTAAGCAGTAGGCTTCCTTATTGCTTACACCTGCCCAGTCCTATCTGATCTGATGGACCAGCAGTGTCCTGCAAGCACTTTTATTAAGATCTCACACATCTCACCACCATGCCTATCCAGCCAGAGACAGCTCCTTCAGTATAGCGTGTACAGGACCACTGACATAGCAGATACTGTATTGGAATATGACAACATAGCAGTGTAGCATCATGCAGCATCAACAAAATGTCCCCGTTTGTTTGAGTGATTTCACATTGCGGTAATACTGAAATGGGAAAGTGTTAAAGTGCGTTCAATAAAAACCAGACCACAGAAAACTCCACTGCTGTTCAACTTAAGTCTCAAGGTGACGAAACACCTCGCTTTTATTTCCCCAAAGAGGTCTGGAGTTTGTACAGAGACAATGGATAACATTGAAAATATGAGCCAATGAATTTAGGTTCACACACTGCCTTAGAACTGTACACCGAACAATAACATCTCCATTAACAGTTTAAAAGATGGTCGTTTTTTTTTAAAGATGGCCGGCAACTGATTATAATTTTTTTGTTCTGCCAGATCATTTTCCAAAATAAAGGAGCGAACTTTAACAGCATACTAACGTTTTTTTTTTTTTTTTTTGCACCAACCTTGCTTTCAGCAAAATCCAACATGTAATCTATTCTTAGTAGGTCCCATATAAATAGGAATGATAAAACAAAATGAAAAATGAAAAAGAAAGGGTGATTCCAATTCCTATCATGAGGCAGACATTTTTTAAAGGTTGAAAACTTTTAACAGGGTCAGTCTGTGAAAACTTGTTGCCTCGAGTAAATCAAGTTAGAGAGAAGCAGCATTTTCATTTTAAATCGCAAAAAACATTTTCCAAACCCATAAAAAAACAATATGATTGTGTGGATGAGAACTGTCCAAATTAAAAACCACAAATTAAGATCAATTAAAACATGGCGCCACCTATGGACCGCATCGGTCTGGTGCAGCATCTTCAACAGCTTCAGAACAAAACTTTCACCTTCTTGTAGAACAAAGATGGGTCACAGCTCTCGCTTACAAACACAGCCACTGAGCTCTTTTAAACACATAGTTCTACTTTGCTCCTTCTTTCACTAAAGACTTCACTGATCTGATGGAGTCGGGTAGCTAGAAGCAACGTTTCCAATTTACACAATATCAGTAGAGTGAGTAGATCAGTGAACGCGGGTAGGGGGAACGATGTATATCAACACAATTTAAATTATTCGATCGAGGAATTAAGCGATTGCCTCGTTTAAGAGTACAACCAATCCTACTGTAGAGAAGGCAAGTCACCTAAAAAATAAATGCTGTCGTCTGCACGGCATTATGGGACAGGGAAGCGTTTCGGCGGGAAACATATTCCTCCTCTCTGTAACCGTAGTGATAGAAATTGACTTTCAGGTGGAGGTCTCAAACTAGCTTGAATGTTTAAGCTAGTTTGAGGTGTTTTATTTAGGTCCTTAGAACGGCGTCAAGGCTCACAAACTAAGGTAATCCCCAAATCCCATTGGACATAAAAATGATGGTGTGACTTGAAACCTTTGACTTGAAAACAAATTAGACAAACATCGGGTTACTTCTGCGTAACTAAGTTATATGTGTGCGTGTGCAGGGGGGGGGGTTCAGGACTAGGCCTACTCCTTGGGGGGTTGGGGCCAGTTTTAGGGTAGGCGCCTCTCCTTCTTGGTGAGCAGGTAGCACTGGATGGTTCTCAGACGGTCTTTGGCTGGGGCGAACTCCGGCTGCAGCTTCAGAGTGGACTCGTACCAGCGCATCGCCTTCTCAAACTCCTCCTGACAACACAACACACAAACGTCACATACGTTACACACTGTTAAAAAAGCAAACCGTCATCAAGACACTCGTATGTGGCGCCACAAGGTCAACGTTGCCACTTACACACACACACCCCTCGCAGGGTTCGACAGTAACGCTTGCCCGCAGCAAGTAAAAAATTCGCCAGGTTTGTTTGCGCGAGCCCGACTGTGTGCAGGAAGAACAACAGCAGGAAGAACAACAGACGGCGCAGGCGCCAGACCAGACTATATGATCGTGGAGTGAAGATATTATCAAAAGAAACAACATTATCAACAACATCCAACCCACACCAGGCTAGTCAGACAAGACCATAATACTCTGGGCGAGGCCTCACCATGGCGATGTAGACGTTGGCGAGGGTGAAGTGGTTGACGACAAAGTGTGGAGCGATCTCCACGGCCATGCGGGCCACGGTCAGGGCGTCCTCCCAGAGACGGGCGTTCTGGAAGATGTTGGCCAGACTGATCAGGGGAACGTCCTGAGGGATAGAGACATGGTGGAGGAAGTAATGATAATAATAATACATTAGACTTATATAGTGCTTTTCTAGACACTCAAGGACGCTTTACAAACTGAAAAGTAGTAAGTACTTAAGTAAGTAAAACTTTATTTCTATAGCGCCCTTCACAGCACGGATACACAGGGTGCTTTCCATCACAAATAAGGGACGAAAATGGGTGAAAAGAAAAGTGCAATCAAACATCGTCAAGAGGGATTCAAAACACAAAAACGGAGGAACACCCCAAAGGGACAACATAAACAGAACATAAACAGAACATAAACAGAACATAAACAGAACATAAACAGAACATAGGATGGCTATAGGTGACTACCGGCCTGCCTAAACAGGTGAGTCTTTAATAGCCGTTTAAAAAGGCGAGAGACTGAGAGAGAGTGTGTGAGTTAGATGCCAGGGTATCCCCTAGTTCCATGTACAGGTCTGGACAAGGAGGGACATGTGTTGAGGGGGGGGGGGGGGGGGGGGGGCTGTACCTTCATATGATGCGGGGCGTAGTGGAGGGCCTGGCGTAGACAGTCTATGGCCCTCTTGCCCTGCCCCTTCACCCTCCAGTAGAGGGCAGCCATGCTGGACAACACCCAGGACGTCTGGTTCTGTGGGGATGGAAGAATAAATACAGTCAGGGTTCCGACAAGTTTCAACAAGTAAAATTTAAGACATTTTTCGACCTCTTTGAATAGAATTTTAGACCTATTCGCGACACCATATGATAGCTTTTTGTCATCCTCAAAGTGATGAAATTAGGGATTTCACTGCCATACAGACAAAAAAGGAAGCGAATTGGCATTTTTTTGGTTCCAGATTGATTCATTTCCGCGTAAATAGATGTGGTCGGACTGATTTCCTTGCAGGATCTAACTTTTAACACCTAGCACCTCATTTTTAGACAGAATAACTGAAATCTGGGACCTATTTAGGCCTTGTGGGTTGACCTACGACTTCACCCCCGTCCACCCCAGCAACTCCATCCAAACGGGGGACAAGTTTGCAGACGACACCACCGTGGTGGGCTGCATCTCGGGGGGGGACGAGGCGGCGTACAGGGATGAGGTAGAGCAGCTGAGCAAGCTGTGCAAGGTTAACAACCTGCTGCTGAACCAGTCAAAGACCCAGGAAATCATCGTGGACTTCAGGAGGAAAAAATCTGAGGTCCAGCCCCTGCTCATCGACGGAGCGAGCGTGGAGAGAGTCTCAACCCTCCGATTCCTGGGGGTGCACATACAGGATGACCTGTCCTGGAAGAACAACACAGCAGCCACCATCAAGAAGGCACAACAGCGGCTCTACTTCCTGAGAGTCCTCAGGAAGGAACACAACAAGCAGGAGATACTGGTGGCCTTCTACCGCTGCGCAGTGGAGAGCATCCTCACCTACTGCATCTGCAACTGGTTCTCCAGCTGCACAACCGCAGAGAGAAATGCGCTACAGAGAGTCGTGAGAACAGCCCAGAAGATCACCGGCGCCCCCCTCCCCTCTCTGGAAGAGCTGTACAACACACACTGCCTCAGGAAGGCCTCCAAGATCTCCAGAGACCCATCCCACCCTGGGTACGAACACTTTGCCCGGCTGCCCTCGAAAAGGCGGTACAGGACCATGGCCGCAAGGACAAACAGACTGAAGCTCAGCTTCTACCCCAGGGCCATCCAGGCCCTGAACACAGCAAAGACCTAGGTTCTGGGCCCTGGACAGTCTGGACGGATTGATGGCAGCTGCTGGATTGAAAAAATCAGGTGTAGTGCTGAGGCACAAATGTGTACATTTCAAGCCTGCAAACTGCGACACTTTAAATGAATGTGCAATAACACTATGTGCAATATGACAACCCTAGTCGTTTTATCTGTACAGTATAGTATAGTGGATAGTGTACATAGCCTTTATTTATGTAAACCAGCTCCTTTCCCTTCTTGTTTTTTTAGTTTTTTTTTTCTTTCCTAGCACCAGGGGAGCCACCCCTCACAAATTTCGTTGTTTGGTACCTGTACTATAGCAATGACAATAAAGACCATTCATTCATTCATTCATTGCTGGATTTTAGACTTTACGGCTCAGGGCTCTACGCTAACCTTTTTCACTAGGAGCACATGTGCTCCTAAATGAAAAATGTTAGGGGCACACAAAGAAATTTAGGAGCACAGAGAAAAATGTAATTATAACACATTTTTATTAGTGATTTTGCAATTTTTGCACCAAAATCACACATTGGCCCATGCCTACAGCCCTACTAGACGCAGAGTTGATGGCATTGTATTATAGTAACTAGCTGTGTCAAGTTCTCCTGGTTAGCAGCATGTTCATTCATTCATCCATGTCATGCCTGTCAGCTAGCAGCTAGCAGCCCAGCCAGGCTTTAGGGCTAGGTCTGTCAGCTAGCAGCCCAGCCAGGCCATGCAGAGGTCTGTCTCCATGCTGCCCACCTCCCTGCTGCTGGGTCAGGCTACATCAGTCACACACGGTGGCCAGACAACTCCACATCTAGGGGTATTAAACTACCCCACATCCAAATGACCAGTCCCCAGCCCCATGCTGCCCGGGGTGGTGACATGTGGAGGTGGCCAGCCCAGCACGGTGCCTCTGCGGCGGCTAGCTGTTAGCACACCACCATCCCCGGGGGTCCCACCTCTCTGCCACACTCAAGTACAACATGTTGCATTTTCATGCCATTAGGCAACTTGCTTCCTAGGGTTTCCTAGGATTAGAGATGCATTTGGACTTCTGGAGTACCGTACCTCCACTACTTTCAATGGGTTCTGAAGGTCTGAGAGCTTTCTACTTTCTACCCTGGGTAGTTAACCCTGGTTGTAACCTTGGGTTCAAATCTGGAGTGTGTGGGACCAAATCTGTAGATGTGGTGAGCTAATGAAGCTAATGAAGCTTGAGATGAGAAAAGGGCGCTTGTCTCTTTAAGGCCCAGGAGGGAGTTAGCGATTAGCGATGTTAGCTTAGCGCCAGTTTAACAGAAGTAACTTCACTTTTAACATGACTTCCCGTGGTCGTAGCGGGCTGGCTGACGGCTTAAAATGTGGCCACACGGTTCGCGCAGATTTATTTTTAGAATT
>NC_137684.1:29273355-29275855 GCF_963989245.1 Nansenia antarctica | reverse complement strand
CGGTTTAACCGAAAAACCGTCCATCCCTAACACACACAGCCTCACCCTATGCCCTGTGTCTCAGGTAGAGGTCTCACACACACACACACACACACACACACACACACAGCCTCACCCTAGGCCCTGTGTCTCAGGTAGCAGGTAGAAGGTGGGCAGTAGGTGGGCCGGGGGGATGGTGGGGAACTCGCGGGCGCAGTCCTCCCTACGAGGCCACAGCATCCTCTGGACGTCCTACACACACACACACACACACACACACACACACACACCACAACACTGTTAAATCACTCTCACACACACACACGCACGCACGCACAGCCAGCCAGACAACTAGCCAGACAGACAGACAACTAGCCAGACAGACAGACAGACAACTAGCCAGACAGACAGACAGACAACTAGCCAGACAGACAGACAGACAACTAGCCAGACAGACAGCCAGGCAGGCAGACAGACAGACAGACCTGGGTGGGGGGGGCCTGGTGGCCCCAGAGCTAGACAGACAGACAGACAGACACAGACAGACAGACAGACAGACAGACCTGGGTGGGCGGGGCCTGGTGGCCCCAGAGCGAGGCAGGGTCGGGGTCTCCAGACACAGAGGGGCGGGGCTGAGGGCTGGTCGTCTCGTTGCCGCCGCGGTCCGACACCAACGCCACGCTGCCCGCCACAGACACCTCCTCCCCGAACTACAGAGAGAGACACACACGTAGATGGTAAATAGTCTGACTTATATATGGACTGCACTTATATACTGTAGCTATGCCTTTATCCAAAGCGCTTTACAACGGCCTCTCATTCACCCGTTCACACACACATTCACACACCAATGGCGGCAAGCTGCCATGCAAGGCGCCGGCCGGCCCCGCTCACTGGGAGCAATTTTGGGGTTCAGTGTCTTGCCCAAGGACACTTCGAACATGTGGTCAGCCGATGCTTGAACCGCCAATCTGCCGACCTTGTGATCATTAGACGGCGGCTCTACAGCCTGACCTGGATGTGGTCAAACACTCTCCTGACTGACCTGGACGTGTTCAAACACTCTCCTGTCTGACCTGGATGTGTTCAAACACTCTCCTGTCTGACCTGGATGTGTTCAAACACTCTCCTGTCTGACCTGGATGTGTTCAAACACTCTCCTGTCTGACCTGGATGTGTTCAAACACTCTCCTGACTGACCTGGTCAAACACTCTCCTGTCTGACCTGGATGTGTTCAAACACTCTCCTGTCTGACCTGGATGTGTTCAAACACTCTCCTGTCTGACCTGGATGTGTTCAAACACTCTCCTGTCTGACCTGGATGTGTTCAAACACTCTCCTGTCTGACCTGGATGTGTTCAAACACTCTCCTGTCTGACCTGGATGTGTTCAAACACTCTCCTGTCTGACCTGACCTGGACGTGGTGGACATGCGTTTTCAGCAAGTCAAGTTTTAGATCTTTTTAGACCTATTTGAATAGAATTTTAGACCTATTCGCGACACCATATGATAGCTTTTTGTCATCCTCGAGGTGATGAAATTAGGGATTTCACTGCCATACAGACAAAAAAGGAAGAGAATTGGCATTTTTTTGGTTCCAGCTTGATTCATTTCCACGTAAATAGATGTGGTCGGACTGATTTCCTTGCAGGATCTCGTTTTTAAGACCTAGCACCTCATTTAGACAGAATAACTGAAATCTGGGACCTTTTTAGGCCTTATAAATTCGATTGTTGGACTTTAGACTTTAAGGCTTTTTAAGACCAGCGCGGGAACCCTGAACAGCTGTTCAAACACTCTCCTGTCTGACCTGGATGTGTTCAAACACTCTCCTGTCTGACCTGGATGTGTTCAAACACTCTCCTGTCTGACCTGGATGTGTTCAAACACTCTCCTGACTGACCTGGATGTGTTCAAACACTCTCCTGACTGACCTGGATGTGTTCAAACACTCTCCTGTCTGACCTGGATGTGGTCAAACACTCTCCTGTCTGACCTGGATGTGGTCAAACACTCTCCTGTCTGACCTGGACGTGTTCAAACACTCTCCTGACTGACCTGGGTTAGGGTTAGGGTTACCTGGACGTGGTGCACGTGGTCAAACAGCTCCCCCCGGTGGTAGCGCACCGGCAGGTCGTAGGGACAGAAGAGGCTGCGCTGCTGCTGGCCCAGGTGACACATCTGATGGTTCCCTGTACACACGTACACACGTACGTACACACACGCACACACACACACACACACACGCACGCACACACACACGCACACGCACACACACACACACACACACACACACACACACACACACACACACACACACACACACACACACACACACACACACACACACCAACACCAACACTGTTAAATCTCAATCGCTCTCTCTTGCACGCTGTCTGTCTGTCTAGCTGTCTGGCTGTTCGTCTGTCTATCTATCTAGCTGTCCGTCTGTCTGTCTGTCTGTCTAGCTGTCTGGCTGTTCGTCTGTCTATCTATCTAGCTGTCCGTCTGTCTAGCTG
>NC_137684.1:29223355-29268355 GCF_963989245.1 Nansenia antarctica | reverse complement strand
CACCGATCTGCCAACCTTGCGATCATTAGACGGCAGCTCTACCTCCTGAACCACAGCCGCCCCTTCGCCACTTCATTGCATTGCACCACTTAAACAGGTTTGTTCTGTTGTTTAACTCAAAGACTGCGTATCCATGGACTTACCCTAAGGTGCTGGAAGGCGTGGATACTGTAGGGCAGCTCAAACACCTTAGCACAGTCGGGCTTCTCCAGGTCCAGGGGTAGAGAGGACCCCAGGTCCAGTTCCACGTAGTCTTCAGGGCTGCAGGAGAACCAAAGGTCAGACCAGGACACACGGACGGGCTCAACAGAGGAGGGAAGAGAAGGGGAGAAGAAGGGGTCTGAGGCCACTCAAAACTGACCTATCGCTAAGCTACGCCCCAAAATAGAAATTGTCCAATCATATCACAGCAAAAGTCACAACAGGCAGAAAACTCGGGACAAACAACTCGCTAATATCTGATGGTGAAAAGCTTCTAGACTAAATATTCTTGTCATCTTTAAAAAAAAACTGTCTATTACTTGCTGTGGTAAATCAGAAATCAGACATTTGCCAACTCCCGCCATTGTAAGTCATTGAATGTCATTCAGTCACGGTCGGTCAGTCAGTCACTGTCAGTGAAGCGTTGTTTGTTTGTCCGAGTTTACAAAGGGGGCGTGGCTTAGCGATGGGTCCATTGTTGCTCCTCAATAACAATGGGGACAAGATGTCAGAATGTCAGGCCGATAGTTGCCAGTGAGTTCTGTCTTCTGAAGTGCATGTGGGTTAACAGTATTTGTCAATGAGAAGATGAAGCTGTCTGAGAAACTGAGAAAAGGAAAGCAACCTAGAAAATAAGTCAAATCTCTCAACATTTAGGATGATCTATGGGCCAAATGTCTATAATGCCTCATGGACTAAATGCCTCACAGTTTAGGTGCTGCCTAAGTGACCACTAGTCTTCATGTCACACAAATATGACCACTATCACTTATCAATGCATCCCTTGCAGGGTTCGGCAGTAACGCTCGCCCGCTTGCCCGGAGCAAGTAAAACATTCGCCGGGTTTGTTTGCGCGAGCCCGTTGACGCTGCTGGATCCTGGATATGTTTACCTGTGTGCAGGAAGAACAACAGACGGCGCAGGCGCCAGACCAGATGATCGTGGAGTGAAGATATTATCAAAGCGTCTGTCGATCACCCGTCGCATCGCGTACGCTTTGATAATATCTTCACTCCACGATCATCTAGTCTGGTCTGGCGCCTGCGCTGTCTGTTGTTCTTCCTGCGAACAAACCAGGCGATTTTTTTTTACTTGCTCCGGGCAAGCGGGCAAGCGTTACTGTCGAACCCTGCCTTGATATGTCACTGTACGACCAGTCACAGGAGCAACAGCCACAGTTGGCTCGGGGGGAGCGATGCTTCTGCTACACATACCTGATGTATTTGCTCTCCAGGGAGATGTAGGTCCCATCGTACAGGTCCAGGTCCCCCAGGGGCACCTTGGCCGTGACACAGTCCGCGTCCTCCTTGTAATGCCTCTGTTCCAGACCCGTGTCCCTGTCCTCATTCTCCTCGATGTGAATCTTCTGTAACACCAGCTGCTTCTGCACAGCAAGGGACAGATAATAAGGAGGTGCCGAGTGGGTTAATGCATCCAAAGGATTTCCACAATAATAGGTTGACAGAAGGGTTTTCTGGTGGAGGTAGACATCAGAGGACAGGCTCATTGTAATGCATGGAACGGAATGAAGAATAGGATCAAATGCAATACAATAAGCCCCCCCCCCCGCACACCAGCTGTGCTTGGGATGTAAGGAGACACTCTCTGTCCACCGCTCTGAGTCCCAGAGGAGTGTCAATGTAAAATTGTAATCAAGCATGTAACTGCAGTGTTATCATCATTAGACGATACTGTCGAACGAATCCAAAATGTTTGTGCGGTGTCTTGTGCAACGTGGTTTTCTTTCGCAGTACGGAACATGACAGGACTGCATTTGCAGGACTGAACATGGCGAGGCAAGATGCATTCAGAACAGTCCAGTTGCTGCAATGTTTTTTATTTTCATTTCAATGTCAATCAAGACAAGTATGTCGTCTACTGAATTTCCGGATTCTCTCAGGCACTCCTGTAGATATCAGAGGATTGGATCAACGACCGAATATCTGTTAGATCCCACTCCTCATCCAATCCTCTCAGGTCTAGAAGAGTGCTTGTGGGGTGTGTGGCCTAGGCAGGGGGTTGGTGGGGGAATTCAGAATAAACATTCACCTCTAGTTTCTTAAGGTAATTGACGCGGGTCTCCTGTCGCATGAAGATGACAAGGTCATGTGGGTGTTTCAGATTCAAAGGGGAGTCCACCTGTGAATAGAAACGGACAGTTTCAAAAACAGTTATGACTCTTGATCCAAACGCTAGCCAAGGAAAAGCACTGTAAACATACAAAACACCGGTGTGAGACCGGACCGGCGTTTGACATGAGGTGCAACTCTATCTATCTATCTATCTATCTATCTATCTATCTATCTATTCAACGCAGCAGCATCGTGATAGGGAGCATATCAGTAAATCGCCATGTCCTCGTAGAGTCATACTGTTATCTTCGGACAGCCTCCGATCGATATTCCCAGCTGGCAGTGCAAAAAAACCAAGGCCAAGGTAAGAGATTCCTGTGCTGACGTTTATGGCATCAATCATCAATCATCAATCATTGCCAATCTTTGACCCCACTAACAACTAGTCAACCAGACAGAACACTGTTATATAGAACACTCTTTTTTTTTTTTCTTCTTCTTTCTTTTAATAATCACTGAAAGCCGGAGACCAGGTTTGATTGAATATTGCCCTTAGGTATAATACTGTAGGAGTGTTCTCTAATAACACTTAAAATAATTTGCAGTCAAACCTTTAGATAACAAACAGGCTGAAACACGTTTTTAAAGCTAAACATATCAAGTCATGAAACTAAGTGGGAGACATTATAGTAAATAAATGGCCTGTTATAGGATAGTCAGTTTATCTTAAGTTATAGTGCTCTCAAAAAATATAAAAGTACAGTTTTTTCTCCACCCAGCATCTTTCAGTGGGAGAATTCTTAATGATCAGTCATTTCGATGTTATTCTCCAGCAATGCATTGACAGCTGTCCGTCATGAGTCATGACATCCTCTTGGCCACACATTCCTGTCAGGCAGCCAATGAGCTTGCAACGTGGAACACTCTTACCGGTATGTGGTTCAAGTTTGACCGTGCTAGTGAGCTAATGCTACAGTTAAACGGCTGGCCAGACTGACGTTAGTTTAGGGACACAGACAGACAGACAGACAGACACACAGGGTCAGGGTTCGTACTTGCTGTTGGATCTTCCCGTCTTCAGTGACCACCCAGTGTGTGGTAGCACCGCCGGGCTCGGCCAGGAGGATACACAGAAGGATGAACACCTTCCCCTGAACACTGTTATAAACCTTCCCCTGAACGGAGGCTCTCCGTGAGACACCGGGGGGCAGAAACCCAGGGCTGCTTCTCCTGAGATCCGCCATCTTTACTGTCTCTTCTTTCCGTTTCTGTTGATCTGTGTCACTTCCGGCGAGCTCCACTAGTGTGTGGATAACTCCGCCCATGTATTTCCGGTTTGACTGTAAAATGTTTGTAAAATGAGGATTTAAAAAATTTATAATAATACAATTAGCGAAATTAAACGAATTTAGTATAGTAAATATGGAAACAGGGGAGTATTCCATCAACGTCGCTAAAGGAAAAGTCTGGTTTATTCTGGTAAGTCTCGCGAGATTCTGCCCTCTCTTTTTGGGTTTGGATTTCAAAGCAACTTTGGGTTTCCCTCAGAACACCTCATACCTCACACCTCGTACTTAGAATGAGAAGGTTCTATCTCCGTTTAGAATGATAAGGTTCTATCTCCGTAGAATGATAAGGTTCTATCTCCGTTTAGAATGATAAGGTTCTATCTCCGTTTAGAATGATAAGGTTCTATCTCCGTTTAGAATGAAAAGGTTCTATCTCCGTTTAGAATGATAAGGTTCTATCTCCGTTTAGAATGAGAAGGTTCTATCTCCGTTTAGAATGAGAAGGTTCTATCTCCGTTTAGAATGATAAGGTTCTATCTCCGTTTAGGGTAGTTCAGAGATATTGAGCGTCAAAGTTGTGTTTTTATATTATGTTCTGTGAGATGGGACCTTTGTATTTTATTAATTACGAACTCAAAAATGTCAACATTTTAAAAATAACACCACACAGGCATTAATAAATACCTAATGGATCAGATTATGTGTAAAAAATAAATAAATGAGATAGAACCTTATAATTCTAACGTCACGAAACTGAAATAATACATTTAAACCCACCTGCCTTCCTTGAGTATCAAACTGTCATGTTTCATACAATCGTGACTAAACAGTACACATGATTATCTTTTTCTTGGATGAATTGGAGTTTTGTCATGAATAAGATTCCAGTTTATATGTTTCTTTGTGAAAATAAAAACATAACAAGACAGGAGTCTGGTGTGTACTATGTTCATCCGCAAGCCCAGGTGTTGAGTAGCTACACCATTAAAGCATCAGCTGCTGCTATCGCATTGAATGACATAACAGTATGCATAGCCAATTACGTCCAATTATCTCGCCAACTGTCAGAATTACTGAAGGCCTATTTGGGGTATTTCCATATAGACACACCAGCAGGAGGGGGCGTGGTTAAAAGAGACTTGTCCCTGTCCAAGGTGCTGAAACTGTAGTTGTGTTATGTTCTTTCATTTAGATTAGATTACATTAGATTACATTAGATTAGAACTTTATTGTCATTGACAGAGTTACAATTGGTTGGGTTTGTTTTGGACAAATCATGCCCCTCAGCTCAAGAGCCCTGTCACATGTCTTTGTGATGTCATAATGTATTATTATTATATTATATGTTTTAATTATCTTTCCTGCTTATGTTACCAGTGAAGACAAGAGCAGGTGATCTCCAATTGATTGCGGGTTTTATTGTGTGGCTCTGTGCGTACAGACAGACAGACACGCAACATGAGAGAAAATCATTCCCCTTAGGGAGGGGGGAGTGGAGGGAGGGGGGGAGGCAAGGCAGACCCTCTCCGTAGGCAAGGCAGACCCTCTCCTTAGGCAAGGCAGACCCTCTCCTTAGGCAAGGCAGACCCTCTCCTTAGACAAGGCAGACCCTCTCCGTAGGCAAGGCAGACCCTCTCCTTAGACAAGGCAGACCCTCTCCGTAGGCAAGGCAGACCCTCTCCTTAGACAAGGCAGACCCTCTCCGTAGGCAAGGCAGACCCTCTCCTTAGACAAGGCAGACCCTCTCCTTAGGCAAGGCAGACCCTCTCCTTAGACAAGGCAGACCCTCTCCTTAGACAAGGCAGACCCTCTCCGTAGGCAAGGCAGACCCTCTCCTTAGACAAGGCAGACCCTCTCCGTAGGCAAGGCAGACCCTCTCCTTAGACAAGGCAGACCCTCTCCGTAGGCAAGGCAGACCCTCTCCTTAGACAAGGCAGACCCTCTCCGTAGGCAAGGCAGACCCTCTCCTTAGACAAGGCAGACCCTCTCCGTAGGCAAGGCAGACCCTCTCCTTAGACAAGGCAGACCCTCTCCTTAGGCAAGGCAGACCCTCTCCTTAGACAAGGCAGACCCTCTCCTTAGACAAGGCAGACCCTCTCCGTAGGCAAGGCAGACCCTCTCCTTAGACAAGGCAGACCCTCTCCGTAGGCAAGGCAGACCCTCTCCTTAGACAAGGCAGACCCTCTCCGTAGGCAAGGCAGACCCTCTCCTTAGACAAGGCAGACCCTCTCCTTAGGCAAGGCAGACCCTCTCCTTAGACAAGGCAGACCCTCTCCTTAGACAAGGCAGACCCTCTCCTTAGGCAAGGCAGACCCTCTCCTTAGACAAGGCAGACCCTCTCCTTAGACAAGGCAGACCCTCTCCGTAGGCAAGGCAGACCCTCTCCTTAGACAAGGCAGACCCTCTCCTTAGACAAGGCAGACCCTCTCCGTAGGCAAGGCAGACCCTCTCCTTAGACAAGGCAGACCCTCTCCTTAGGCAAGGCAGACCCTCTCCGTAGGCAAGGCAGACCCTCTCCTTAGACAAGGCAGACCCTCTCCGTAGGCAAGGCAGACCCTCTCCTTAGACAAGGCAGACCCTCTCCTTAGGCAAGGCAGACCCTCTCCTTAGACAAGGCAGACCCTCTCCTTAGACAAGGCAGACCCTCTCCTTAGGCAAGGCAGACCCTCTCCTTAGACAAGGCAGACCCTCTCCTTAGACAAGGCAGACCCTCTCCGTAGGCAAGGCAGACCCTCTCCTTAGACAAGGCAGACCCTCTCCGTAGGCAAGGCAGACCCTCTCCTTAGACAAGGCAGACCCTCTCCTTAGGCAAGGCAGACCCTCTCCTTAGACAAGGCAGACCCTCTCCTTAGACAAGGCAGACCCTCTCCGTAGGCAAGGCAGACCCTCTCCTTAGACAAGGCAGACCCTCTCCGTAGGCAAGGCAGACCCTCTCCTTAGACAAGGCAGACCCTCTCCGTAGGCAAGGCAGACCCTCTCCTTAGACAAGGCAGACCCTCTCCTTAGGCAAGGCAGACCCTCTCCTTAGACAAGGCAGACCCTCTCCTTAGACAAGGCAGACCCTCTCCTTAGGCAAGGCAGACCCTCTCCTTAGACAAGGCAGACCCTCTCCTTAGACAAGGCAGACCCTCTCCGTAGGCAAGGCAGACCCTCTCCTTAGACAAGGCAGACCCTCTCCTTAGACAAGGCAGACCCTCTCCGTAGGCAAGGCAGACCCTCACCTTAGACAAGGCAGACCCTCTCCGTAGGCAAGGCAGACCCTCTCCTTAGACAAGGCAGACCCTCTCCGTAGGCAAGGCAGACCCTCTCCTTAGACAAGGCAGACCCTCTCCGTAGGCAAGGCAGACCCTCTCCTTAGACAAGGCAGACCCTCTCCTTAGGCAAGGCAGACCCTCTCCTTAGACAAGGCAGACCCTCTCCTTAGACAAGGCAGACCCTCTCCTTAGGCAAGGCAGACCCTCTCCTTAGGCAAGGCAGACCCTCTCCTTAGACAAGGCAGACCCTCTCCTTAGACAAGGCAGACCCTCTCCGTAGGCAAGGCAGACCCTCTCCTTAGACAAGGCAGACCCTCTCCTTAGGAAAGGCAGACCCTCTCCTTAGACAAGGCAGACCCTCTCCTTAGACAAGGCAGACCCTCTCCTTAGGCAAGGCAGACCCTCTCCTTAGACAAGGCAGACCCTCTCCTTAGACAAGGCAGACCCTCTCCGTAGGCAAGGCAGACCCTCTCCTTAGACAAGGCAGACCCTCTCCTTAGACAAGGCAGACCCTCTCCGTAGGCAAGGCAGACCCTCTCCTTAGGCAAGGCAGACCCTCTCCTTAGGCAAGGCAGACCCTCTCCTTAGACAAGGCAGACCCTCTCCTTAGACAAGGCAGACCCTCTCCGTAGGCAAGGCAGACCCTCTCCTTAGACAAGGCAGACCCTCTCCTTAGGCAAGGCAGACCCTCTCCTTAGACAAGGCAGACCCTCTCCTTAGACAAGGCAGACCCTCTCCTTAGGCAAGGCAGACCCTCTCCTTAGACAAGGCAGACCCTCTCCTTAGACAAGGCAGACCCTCTCCGTAGGCAAGGCAGACCCTCTCCTTAGACAAGGCAGACCCTCTCCGTAGGCAAGGCAGACCCTCTCCTTAGACAAGGCAGACCCTCTCCGTAGGCAAGGCAGACCCTCTCCTTAGACAAGGCAGACCCTCTCCTTAGGCAAGGCAGACCCTCTCCTTAGACAAGGCAGACCCTCTCCTTAGACAAGGCAGACCCTCTCCTTAGGCAAGGCAGACCCTCTCCTTAGACAAGGCAGACCCTCTCCTTAGACAAGGCAGACCCTCTCCGTAGGCAAGGCAGACCCTCTCCTTAGACAAGGCAGACCCTCTCCTTAGACAAGGCAGACCCTCTCCTTAGGCAAGGCAGACCCTCTCCTTAGACAAGGCAGACCCTCTCCTTAGACAAGGCAGACCCTCTCCTTAGGCAAGGCAGACCCTCTCCTTAGGCAAGGCAGACCCTCTCCTTAGACAAGGCAGACCCTCTCCTTAGACAAGGCAGACCCTCTCCGTAGGCAAGGCAGACCCTCTCCTTAGACAAGGCAGACCCTCTCCTTAGGCAAGGCAGACCCTCTCCTTAGACAAGGCAGACCCTCTCCTTAGACAAGGCAGACCCTCTCCTTAGGCAAGGCAGACCCTCTCCTTAGACAAGGCAGACCCTCTCCTTAGACAAGGCAGACCCTCTCCGTAGGCAAGGCAGACCCTCTCCTTAGACAAGGCAGACCCTCTCCTTAGACAAGGCAGACCCTCTCCGTAGGCAAGGCAGACCCTCTCCTTAGGCAAGGCAGACCCTCTCCTTAGGCAAGGCAGACCCTCTCCTTAGACAAGGCAGACCCTCTCCTTAGACAAGGCAGACCCTCTCCGTAGGCAAGGCAGACCCTCTCCTTAGACAAGGCAGACCCTCTCCTTAGGCAAGGCAGACCCTCTCCTTAGACAAGGCAGACCCTCTCCTTAGACAAGGCAGACCCTCTCCTTAGGCAAGGCAGACCCTCTCCTTAGACAAGGCAGACCCTCTCCTTAGACAAGGCAGACCCTCTCCGTAGGCAAGGCAGACCCTCTCCTTAGACAAGGCAGACCCTCTCCGTAGGCAAGGCAGACCCTCTCCTTAGACAAGGCAGACCCTCTCCGTAGGCAAGGCAGACCCTCTCCTTAGACAAGGCAGACCCTCTCCTTAGGCAAGGCAGACCCTCTCCTTAGACAAGGCAGACCCTCTCCTTAGACAAGGCAGACCCTCTCCTTAGGCAAGGCAGACCCTCTCCTTAGACAAGGCAGACCCTCTCCTTAGACAAGGCAGACCCTCTCCGTAGGCAAGGCAGACCCTCTCCTTAGACAAGGCAGACCCTCTCCTTAGACAAGGCAGACCCTCTCCGTAGGCAAGGCAGACCCTCTCCTTAGACAAGGCAGACCCTCTCCGTAGGCAAGGCAGACCCTCTCCTTAGACAAGGCAGACCCTCTCCGTAGGCAAGGCAGACCCTCTCCTTAGACAAGGCAGACCCTCTCCGTAGGCGAGGCAGACCCTCTCCTTAGACAAGGCAGACCCTCTCCTTAGGCAAGGCAGACCCTCTCCTTAGACAAGGCAGACCCTCTCCTTAGACAAGGCAGACCCTCTCCTTAGGCAAGGCAGACCCTCTCCTTAGGCAAGGCAGACCCTCTCCTTAGACAAGGCAGACCCTCTCCTTAGACAAGGCAGACCCTCTCCGTAGGCAAGGCAGACCCTCTCCTTAGGCAAGGCAGACCCTCTCCTCTCCAGACCGAGGACCCGGTAGGAGCTGCGAGCTGGTCTGCTGGGCAGAGGCAAGGGAAGTGTCTGAACAACGGAGAACCTCCGCTATTTATGTCGTTTTCGCCTCGTGACGTCACGCTCATCACTGTGACGCAATCGGCCCGTTTTTATCAAAACCACTTTGATGTCTGACTGTCACAACAGAGATGACGTCACAACAGAGTTGACGGGTTGTTGCTGGGGTTTCACAATTTGGTATTTTCTCGCGACAAATATAAAAAAAATAAAAACATATTTTAGTTGAAATAAGGTGATATTCTGGGCCAGAAACTAACTAGGCCCTGGACAGTCTGGACGGATTGAGGGCAGCTGCTGGATTGAAAAAATCAGGTGTAGTGCTGAGGCACAAACGTGTACATTTCAAGCCTGCAAACTGCGACACTTTAAATGAATGTGCAATAACACTATGTGCAATATGACAACCCTAGTCGTTTTATCTGTACAGTATAGTATAGTGGATAGTGTACATAGCCTTTATTTATGTAAACCAGCTCTTTTCCCTTCTTGTTTTTAGTATTTTTTTCCTAGCACCAGGGGAGCCCCCCCTCCCAAATTTCGTTGTTTGGTACCTGTACTATAGCAATGACAATAAAGACCATTAATTAATTAATTATTTCATAACTAGTTGTGATATTACGTTATCGGGCTGGTCCGAATTCGTCCAGGTCCGTCGGTGCTTGCTGGGAGAGTAATTATTATGCTGCTGCTGTTTGAATACGAATAGGCATCAAAACTAATTCGCCGTAGCCTATATAATATAAAGCATATATATATAATATAAAGCATTGGTAATACCTACATATATTTGTCCAGAGACAAAGAGAAGAATGGGCTGATTTCGACTAATGTGATGTGACTGTGACTGTGTCTGCCAGACTGCCACTACTCGTATGATGTGACTGTCACGGGGATGCAACCTCAGCAAATATGTTCAATTCAAGACTAAAAACCCATCTTTTTAATATTGCATTTAAGTTACAAAATAATTAAATTAAGATGATATAATGATTAAAGCACTTTGAGCTGCAACGTTTGCAGGAAAAGCGCTATACAAATAAAGTTATTATTATTATTATTATTATTATTATTACTCGTATGTGACTGTCTCTCTGCCACTACTCGTATAGATCTTTTTCCAAAAGTCAATATCGGGACTGGCCATGCAGTTCTTCCAACCAGCTGCACTGCGTGGTGCGATCATCTCGCGTGTTCCCGACCGGTCCCGATGTCTTGTTTTCATCAGACAGACAGACAGCAGCCTAGTGTCCTCCTGTCCTCGACATAGGTTAGATGTGTTTTATCTGCTGAAGCTTAACACTTGCCCTCAACAATTACATTGTAACCATGTCCTTGTTTTCCATAGCAAACATTTGATTGTGTACACGTTTCCTCGAATCAAATGACTGTACACGTGTAGTTGTAAATGTACATGTAGTTTCATGCTCATAAAGGCCAGGAGATGTCGCTGTTCACCAAGCCATTATTGGCTTGGTGAACAGCGATTGGTTAAATTACATGTTTGGCATTTTGCAGACGCCTTATTCCAAAGCGACTTACAATCATTACATTTGACTAAGTAAGTGAATCATCAATCCACCAGTCGTAGCAGGAAGAGTAATCCAACTCAGGCCCGGGGCCATTGATAGAAGGAAAAACCTTCTATCAATGGCCGCGAGAGAAACACACACCCACAGAGAGAGAGAGAGAGAGAGACACACCCACACACACACAGAGGGAGAGACACAGACACACACAGAGAGGGAGAGACACAGACACACACAGACAGGGAGAGACACAGACACACACAGAGGGAGAGACACAGACACACACATACAGACAGAGACACAGACACAGACACAGACACACACAGACACAGACACACACAGAGAGGGAGAGACACAGACACACACAGAGAGGGAGAGACAGAGACACAGACACACACAGACAGGGAGAGACACAGACACACACACACACAGACAGAGACACAGACACACACAGAGAGGGAGAGACACAGACACACACAGAGAGGGAGAGACACAGACACACACAGAGAGGGAGAGACACAGACACACACACACAGGGAGAGACACAGACACACACACAGAGAGAGAGAGACACACCCACACACACAGAGAGAGACACAGACACACACAGACAGGGAGAGACACACACACACACACAGAGAGACACACCCACACAGAGAGAGACACACCCACACACAGACAGGGAGACACAGACACACACAGACAGGGAGAGACACAGACACACACAGACAGGGAGAGACACAGACACACACACAGACAGGGAGAGACACAGACACACAGACAGACATAATTAAATACCTTTTCGATACAATCTGAAGAAAACAGGCTGCCCTTTGATAGTTTACACTTAGATACTTACATATTTCGATTACACCCTATTAAAGGGATGTCTCAATGTTATGTCAGCCTGTAGTTTCTAACAGTATGTGACAGACAGATAATACCCTCCAATCACGATGGTTAAACAGAATAAACCGTCTCTTGGGGTATGTAGCCACTGTGTGGGCGTTATAGGTGCTCAATCAACGAGTCTGGACACACGACAAACAATAAAACATAATTTATATCAGCTTTGAGTACCAAAAGGCATTTTAAGATGACACTGAACAGTACACAGTATGAGGAGTGGAATGGATGAAACAAACCGCTCTCTATTCCACCTAAAGGGGCAATCTGTAATTGGTACTAGATGTTTTAACTTTTAAATTAATTATGTATATCCATTGATCCTTGAAGAATTTATATAAATATATATAAATGCCTCACAAGCTTAATTCAACTGTTTCAACAACATATACGCTTGGTTTACTTGTTTTGTAAACAAACACTATATAGCTTCAAAACATGAATTCAAAACTATCATTTCGATCACATGGATGGTCAGTTCGTGCATTCATAGCCATGTCTAGGAATTAAAAATGGATTTTCCCCTAGCCCCGTCCCTCAGCTGTTCCACCCAAAAAAGGTGTCACGGAGCAACACGTTGTTGTTGTTGTTGTTGTTTGAATTACAGATTGCACCTATAAATAGATCTGTCCTACAAGGTGGAAAACACAAAGTCACATGTTGCAGCTGCAGACAAAAGAGAAAGTACACATGGAAAAGGTTTCATATGCACAAGGCTCGACACAAGAACTGAACATGTGAAAATGAGGCCGTTGAAGAAGGCTCTTCCCACTGAAAAAAAAGAACCAGTAGTGATGACTCCGTTCCCATGACGATACCTTGTAATAAATCACAATAAACATAAAAAGTCATGATTGTTCAGTCGAGCAACAACATCCAGTGTACGAGTCCTAAAAAGGCTGCATGTCAGAGGAAGTGACAGAGACAGAGAAACTTTACTTTTGTTTTCGGTCAGCAGGGTTTACCATTGACACATCGCTGGGTCACGTTGCACACAGCTCTTTGATAAGGCACCTTAGGCACCCATGTTAACACACAGCCTTACACAGCCTATTCACCAGAGGCACCCATGTTAACACACAGCCTTAAGGGCTCTGCACACAGCGTGCGATTTCTGTTGCGCGTCAACGTTCCATTTTGAAGTTTGAATGGAAGTCTATGAGAACATACAACAGAAATTGCATCGCACGCTGTGTGCATTGGGATGCGATGTTTTATGATTTTCTCATAGACTTCCATTCAAACTTCAAAATGGAACGTTGACGCGCAACAGAAATCGCACGCTGTGTGCAGAGCCCTTTACATAGCCTATTCACCTCAGGCGCCCATGTTAAGACACAGCCTTACATAGCCTATTCCAGACAGCACAGCATTACATTGTCAAGTATGCATCATCAAAATATCTTCTCCTTTAGCGATCAACATCAAAAACCATCAAAGTCCAACGGTATGGGAGCTTTTTGTTAAAATCGGATATGTTGACAATGTTTTAACCAAGATGGCATCCATTAGGCAAGGCCTCTTGTTGCCAGCTCCTTTCGTTGGGAGCGGGAAAGTGATACGGTCGTTGTTAAGACAAACATACATCATAGTTCTTTCAATTTAAAAAAAGGTACACAAACCAGTGTAGGGCACAGCCCCTTCAATATCCACCCATCACGCCGACACCCTCAAAGAGCCACGCCAGACTCTGACATCAGGAACAGACTTGGGAGTCACTTAATTGCACGGGGTTTACAGGGAAAGCATGGGGAAATACAGGCTATACCCGTTGCCAAGGTAACTAGACAGACCATAACTTAGCATCACTTAACGTTAGACATTAGAAATGTTCTGATAACAAACAGATCAGCTCCAGGCCTTAGCCAGGACTCCCCCCCTGTCTTCTGCGTATTGGACCCATCGCTAAGCCACGCCCCAAAATAGAAATAGGGGGGGGGGGGGGGGGGGCGTGGCTTAGCGATAGGTCCATTGGACATGATAGGTAAGGAGGGGGCCGTTTGAGAACCAGACGTCACGAGAGTAACTTTCTTCCTGCTGAGCAATATACAAAAGCTTTGGTTTTTTGTTTTTGTTTCTATGTACCACCAGTGCATTTCAATATTATATGTAGAGAGTGTAGACAGAGTATGTATGGTAACTGACTCTGATGTGAAGTGTAAGCTCCATGCAAAGATCCTGTGTAATATGATATCTCTGACGAAAACTGACCCAACCTGGGCCAGGCGATATACAGTGCCCTCCTAATGGGATGGTGAAGCATGTTATTCTTTTGGTTCTAGACTCAAAAAGTCTGGATTTGAAGTCAAACGACAGGTTAAAGTGCAGCTTCTCAGCTTTTATTTGAGGGTATTTGTGTACATATTGGTTTCTCCATTTAGAAAGGACAATACAATTAATAAATGAACTAAAATACAATTTACAGGGTTCCTACAAGTTTCAACAAGTCAGATTTAAGACATTTTTAGACCTCTTTGGATAGAATTTTGGACCTATTCGCGACACCATATGTTAGCTTTTTGTCATCCTCGAGGTGATGAAATTAGAGATTTCACTGCCAAACAGACAAAAAAGGAAGCGAATTGGCATTTTTTGGGTTCCAGCTTGATTCATTTCCGCGTAAATAGATGTGGTCGGACTGATTTCCTTGCAGGATCTCATTTATAAGACCTAGCACCTCATTTGTAGACCGAATAACTGACATTTTAGACCTTTTTAAGCCTTCAGAAACAGCAAAAACCTTAGGTAAAATCAACAGTTTGGAACATCATTAAAAACAAAAAATATATAATTTTTCTATAGTGGATGGCTGAAGAATGCTTACCATAATTAAGAAAAAAAACGAAACAGCATTCCCACAGATCAGGGAGGTATTTCATCAATGTCGCTAACTAAGTCAGCGTTTAATTGAAAAAGCCTGCTTACACTTAACGTCCACTGTGACTTTAGGCTCAAGCCGTTCCATGAACACAACTCAGCTGTGTCTGGTCAAGGTTAACTCTGGCCAGGCTTGTTAAGTCCTGCTTGGGGCGCGTGCACAGAGGAATAAGCAGCCCAGAAAAGCTGACTGTCAAAAAGAAGAAGATACTACGACGGAAGAAGAAGGGAAAACGAGAGCGCAGAGCAAACCCTTCTGACGGAGCTTTAAGAAGTCTATAAAGAAGAAGCAATCGAGCACTCAACGTGTTAAAATGAAACTTTGTTTCCTGTTACATTCGCTTGTTTTTAAGAGAAGACGATTGAATAAAATATTAAAATATTAATGAGATGAAGCCCCGCGGTGGCGCAGCGGTCTAAGCATCAGTCTCTGGTGCAAGCTGCCCACTGGGGACTGGGATCGAAACCCGGTCTCGCCAGACCCGGATATGGCCGGGGCCCACGGGGAGCAGCATATTGGACGGCCGCTCCCGAGGGTGGTATAGGCTATTTCCGGATAAGGATCCGTCGCGCAACACCGCCCCCGTCTGGTGCCGGAAAAACAGTGTTGGGCTCGAGGGGCAGGTAGCTAGTCTATCGGCGCTCTCATCTGGGCTGCCTGGCCACGGGGTGCGCGTGCGGCCGATCCTACGCAATAGGCGACAGGGGATAATTGGACACTAGGTTGGGTATAATTGGATACTAAATTGGGTGAAAAAGGGATAAAATCAAAAATAAATGTAAAAAAAATAAAAATATTAGTGAGATGTTTTTGATATTTATTTTGGAGAAATGTATTGTTATATTAATCGATAAAAAACCCAAAAAACAATACTTAGATTAATCGATAAAATATAAAAAATCAATCTTTAGGTGCAGCCCTAATGTACACATCAAATAAAAGCTGACAATCTATACTTTAACCTCATAGAGATTGTTTGATTTCAAATCCAAACTGACGTTTAAAAAAAAAGCTTCAATGTCCCAGTACTTCCACAGCGCACTGTATATCGCATCATCATAATGAATTGCTTGGTCAGATTTCAGCATTGGAATAATCGTGACATCATAATGTATCGGATTTCTGTCCATATCGCCCAGCCCTCATGACACTGCAACTCTTGCGACTTGTCAATATCATGTGACATACTAATAGTCCCCCCCCCCCCCCCCCTCATGTCACAAAAGTGTAGTCCTTTCCTTTCCAGAAGCCCTTACCTGTGTGTGTAGCTAGCTATACTGTGTCCATCAGCAGGGTTCCACAGTAACGCTCGCCCGTTTGCCCGGAGCAAGTAAAACAACGCTCGCCGAGTTTGTTTGCGCGAGCCCGACAACGCTGCTGGATCCTGGATCTGTGTATCGGTGCCAGACCAGACTAGATGATCGTGGAGTGAAGATATTATGACGGGTGATCGACAGGCACGTAACACTTTGATAATATCTTCACTCCACGATCATCTAGTCTGGTCTGGCGCCTGCGCCGTCTGTTGTTCTTCCTGCAACACCGATACACATATCCAGGATCCAGCAGCGTCGTCCCTGCGACCCACAAACCCTGCACATTTTTTACTTGCTCCGGGCAAGCGGGGCAAGCGTTACCGTCGAACTGTCGAACCCTGATCAGTCTCTCTGAACCACCGCCGCCTCTCAGTCCCTCCCTCCCCTCACAGCGAGGCCTCGGGCCCTCTGGGCTGCACCACCGCCCCCTCCCTGCGGAGGGCGCCGGTGTCGAAGCGCGGCGTCACCTCGCAGCGCACCATCAGCGTGTCGTCACGCACGAACCCCTTCTGCTGCAGCTGCTGCAGGTGCAGGAAGGTCACGTAGCCGAACCCTTTCGGGTTGCGCTGGATGGTGGGCCTCTGGAAGGCCTGCAGGTCCGGCTTGGTCTCCATCACCTCCACGTGGTGCTGGCCCTCGGCGCTCTGGTCCAGCACGGCCAGCCGGATGGTGCCCTGGAAGGGCCACGTCAGCTGGCCGTCGAACTCCCCCTGCATGGTGTGCACGAACAGGGAGATGTAGTTGGAGCAGCGGGGAGCCGAGGGCGTCTGGAGGTGGAGGCGCAGGCAGAGCTTGTAGCCCGGCCGGCCCGTGTAGAAGCCCTGGCTGTGGATCACCACGGGCTGGCCCGTCTCCTGGGTGCGCAGGTGGCCCGAGAAGCCCTGCAGCCGCCAGACATAGACCCCGTGGCACTGCTGGGCCTCCAGCTCCTTCACCGTCTCCTCCAGGGAGGCCACCTTCCGACGGAGCTCCGCCAGCTGGCCCGCCTGGGTGGATGAGAGAGAGAGAGAGAGAGAGACAGAAGGAGAGAGAGAGAGAGACAGAAGGAGAGAGAGAGAGAGAGAGAGAGAGAGAGAGAGAGAGAGACAGAAGGAGAGAGACACAGAGAGAGAGAGAGAGAGAGACAGAAGGAGAGAGAGAGAGAGAGAGAGACAGAGACAGAGAGAGAGGAGGAGGAGGACGACAAAACAGGAAATCAGTCAATCAATCAAATGTATTTATATGGCACATTTAAATATGACACTTGTCAACCAAAGTGCTTTACAGTAAAAGTACACCCTAAAGTGTAAATAAACAGAAAATAAACAACCAACAGAAACAATAGAGGAACAGAACAACTCGTCAAAACAAACAAGGCAGGAGTCAGAGTGAGTCAGGGAACGCTAAGGAATACAGGAGAGTTTTTTGCTCAGATTTAAAGGACTCGATAGAAGGGGCAGATCTGATGGACATGGGGATGCTGTTCCAGAGGTCAGGGGCTGTGACAGCAAAGGCACGCCCCCCCCCTAGACTTGAGGTTGAAATGGCTGCTAATAACATATTCAAATTACCATAGGCTGAAAGTCATAATAATAATAATAATAATACATTGGACTTATATAGCGCTTTTCTAGACACTCAAAGACGCTTTACAAATCGAGTAGTAATAATTAGGGCTGGGTATCGCCACTGATTTCCCAAAACGATTAGATTCCGATTCACGATTCGATTCGATTCCGATTCGATTTAGTTACAATATCAATTTTCCTTGAATATGAAGAGATTCTCAGAACTAATGCTATAAATGGTTCAAGGAACCCTATAACATGTAGCATTGTTAAACATATCAATGTTTACATTAAGAATTGACTCCAAAGCAGTTACATGAATGTACTTCTTATTGGAACATAAATGAACATCATTGACCAACATTTTGCTAAATCAGACACTACAAAAAGTGCTTTACTGCAGCCAGTGTAAATAAAGGGGCTACAAACATAGCCTATCGGTAAACAAGACATCACATATCCCTCAGGACTGTCTCAAATAGCTTATTTGCATTATATATATATATACAAAATAAAAATGTGCAAAACTCAAACGAAAATAGTGCAATAGATGAGGGTATTTTGGGGAACAAAAAAACACATTGTAAACCATAATGTTCATGAAACTAAAGCCCTTCATTACTGCTTTCTCACTTTTTGGAGATTGGAAGATTTTATTCAGGAATAAACATAATTGGAAAATCAATGATTATTAAAATACTGTAGTATACAGTAACAATAAGTTAGTGGAAACACCACAAATCTACGGAACCACTTATTGAGGCATCACCCTGACGTGAAACATGGAAAAGAGGATCCGAAACAAGCCTCGCTGATAAAGTGGCAAGTGACTGTCAGGTACGAGTCCATTGCTCTGGATGTCCAGCTGTCACACGTTATGGCAACTCTCTCTGCTGGCTGGAGTGAAGTTGCGATGTCACGTTTCACCTGCGCGGACATGTCTGGGACTATCACTTCACTCAACTGTTTGCGTGTCGGTAACACGTAGCGTGGTTCTAGTACACTGACGACACTGAAGTAATTTGTTGGGCACGCAGAGAATTTGATTGTAATTTGCAACCAAACGTCTTTATCAGCGAGGCTTGTTTCGGATCCGCTTTTCCATGTTTCACGTCAGGGTGATGCCTCAATAAGTGGTTCCGTAGATTTGTGGTGTTTCCACTAAATTTAACCTCCACTGCGCACAGCTTGCATATGGCTTTGCTTTTGTCCTGCTCATCTCTATCGTCATAATTTTTACACCAAAAATGCACCCAGACATCTGCCTTTAAGCCTGGTCGTTGCGTGAGATAAATTCTTGTTGCGCGAGATCTGGCCACGCGGGTTGAAGCTGCAAGCAGAAAAAAATAAAAAATAAATAAAAAGACAAAAAAAAAAGAAAGATCGATCTCGGGATTTATGAATCGATAATCGCTCATTCAATGAAGATCGATTCAGAATCGGGAAATCGATTTTTTGAACCCAGCCCTAGTAATGATAAAAAGAAACAAAAACGAAATAAAATTAAGTATAGGGGTCTACCGGTAATTAAGGTAGTGCTGGGGACACATGGGAAGGGGAGGGGGAAAGGGTTAACTGTTGAAGGTGAGCTTGAAGAGGTGGGTTTTGAGGGCCTGTTTAACTGTTGGGAGGGTGTTGGCCGGTGGATGTAAGTACCAGTACCAGTACCAGTCATTACCGTATCCTGCAATGTTTCATAACTCAACCCTGAGACATAATGAACAGTGAACACGACTACTTTCACGAACGTCACGCAGCTTTACAACCGGGACTCGCTAGCTGTGAATGTTTCTACTAGGCAACACAGTAGCCTGCTAAGTATGGTCGGGTTCGTCTCCTCCACTGTGGACGTAAAAAAAAGCACTCGGTTTCAACGTCGTTTGTGAATGTGTTTTGTGTAGTCTGTGTTTCACTCTTTGGCAATACAGCTTCAACTAGGCTAGTCTCATATCCAAAAGTGCTGTAGGCTTTTATTGTCCTGCGATTAGTTCTCCATTTGTTTGACTGTCTCGTAAAAAAAAGAATGTCGCTGAAAGTCGCTGCTACAAACAATACATCATAAACCTTGTCACTTTTTGGAGAAATGGCAGCGCCAGAAGTGATTGCTACTGCCATGCAAATGAGTTACAGGGATGTTGGTGATCGGTAAATGTGTTTACAGCTGAAGTCAACCAAGTTTGTCAGTTTGTCTCCTTGACTGAATTAGCTAGCGTAGCGAGTTAGCGATTATAACTGCCCTATATCTCCAAAGATGAGACATTAAGTTAAGTTGTAGGCTGTAATAGTAGTTGCAATAGCCAACTATAGCCGCACGTCACACTCATCCAATCAGAGAGAGATACGGTATTATGTACTGCATCATTAAAAAAGTACTTTTAGCCTGTGGTAATTCCAATATGAGTCCGTGGGAACCCTGAGCAAGGTGCAAATAAAGCGTTAGCGGCCGGTATTGTGAGCGTGGCTGCACCTGCGTGTCTTTGTGGATGCTGAGCTCGCGCAGCTTGTGGTCCTGCCGCACCAGACGGCCGTCCAGCTGCTGGGTCGTCTCCCGGATGGTCTGCAGTCCCTCGCCCGACTGGCAGGGGGCGCCAGAGCCAGCGCAGCTAGCTGCTCCTGCTCTCGAACACCCTGCTGCTGCTGCACCCGCTGCACCGCGGTCCTCAGCAGAAGAAGAAGAAGAAGAGGTACAGCAGGACGACCGCAGGTACTCGGCCATGTAGCGCATGTGCATCTGCGTGAACTCCTGCATGTGCTGGGCGAGGTCGTGGCGTTGCATCTGAAACACACGGTAACATACGGTAAACGGACTGCACGTATATATATAGCGCCTTTATCCAAAGAAAGCCCTTTACAACGGCCTCTCGTTCACCCATTCACACACACATTCACACACCGATGGCGGGAAGCTGCCATGCAAGGCGCCGGCCGGCCCCGCTCACTGGGAGCAATTTGGAGGTTTAGTGTCTTGCCCAAGGACACTTCGACATGTGGCCAGCCGGGGCTTGAACCGCCGATCTGCCGACCTTGCGATCATTAGACGGAGAATCTACCTCCTGCGCCACAGCCGCCCCACAAGTACTTGGGGGGGTAATGAAAACCGAGCCTTGGGAAAGTTAATAGGTGAACATGGAGGTGTGTGATATCTTGGTTGACCACAAGGCCGTTGACCTACCGTCTCTCGACATCCGAAGGTGCTGAAGGTGCAGGCGATGGGGGCTTTCGGACAGTCTGTGTCACAGTGAGACTCCAGCTGAAACAGAAAGGAGACCCACAGTACTTAACCAATTTCAAGTCAGAATCCCTGTGAAAGAGGAGTCGTTCAAGACGCTGAACAAACTAGCTACTCTATGATGCGGCCAATGTCAATTGTACACCTGCATTATCAAACTTGCCAGCTATGGGTAGGCAACCCAATTCAACCCAACTGTATATTAACAACGGTGTTTGTAACATTAAATTCATTTATTTACAATCATTAATCATTTCAGAATACATATATCCTTCCGCCACAGAATATAGTCCCATAAACAAGATTAACGATTGCATTGTAGGTCAGCACAGGTGTTCTTAATCAGATTGATTGGGAGGCGCATTGATATTGGAAATGCGGTCTGAACAGTGGGTTGTTGGGATATTTACCACTGTTGCTAGCCAATCAGAATCCAGTATCCAAACATGCTGTTGTAGAAAGCAGGTTTTGCTCAGAATCAGCAGAACCAAAATGTCCCCCAGCAGCACTCACCTGGTCTCTGATCAGCTCCAGACCGCAGTACTGACACGTCACGTTGGCAAAGGGACACGTCTGCTCATGAAGCTGCGGGGAAAATTATAATCTTTAAAAAGACAGATTTTCAAAAAGACTGTTGCTTGCATGTTCTACCTTTCAATTTTATTTTTTCGTTTTTTTATTAAACCTTTATTTAACCAGGTGACCTCATTGAGATAAGGCATCTCTTTTCCAAGAGGGACCTGGCCAAGAGGGCAGCACAAGGACACAGGCAGACATTCAACACACAGACAGACATAATACAAAATAACAATAAATTAAAAGCAGGTTTGGGCGGGCACAGATACTGAATTGAAAGCAATGACAATTTCCAATACTTTCACCTTCTAAGACCTTCAAAAAAAGATCCTGGTTTGACCTTTGACCTTGGCAGTAGTTGATTAGACACAGTTAGAGTACCGGCAGTCATATTTTGGGCACCATAGGTTCTGGATATAAGTCCAAAACACCTTGCAGACACTCCAATCCGTATGACACAGGGCTTGACATTGAGCTTTTTCAGGTACTTGTCCTTCGGACAAGTGAACTTATCTTTTACTTGTCCGAGAGCTCAAGTTACTTGTCCAAATATGACGACGTGTGTGTGTGTGTGTGTGTGTGTCTGTCTACTAACACACTACGAGCCAGTAATACATTCCATTCCGTTCCAAATCCAACAATTACTGTGGATCTACGTGCACGCCAGAGGACGTTCAATTTCAAAGTTTAGAGTAAAGGGGTCATGCCAGCATTAATGTTTTGATTCAAAGACATGATTTGCCAGATTCTCTAGGCATGACAACATACCCCGCACTCCCCTACTCAGCAGACATAGATTGTTTGACAATGCAGCTACATTGACATGGCAGCATACATTGACAAGGCAGCTACATTGACAAGGCAGCAGACATTGACAAGGCAGCTACATTGACAAGGCAGCAGACATTGACAAGGCAGCTACATTGACAAGGCAGCAGACATTGACAAGGCAGCTACATTGACAAGGCAGCAGACATTGACAAGGCAGCAGACATTGACAAGGCAGCAGACATTGACAAGGCAGCTACATTGACAAGGCAGCAGACATTGACAAGGCAGCTACATTGACAAGGCAGCAGACATTGACAAGGCAGCTACATTGACAAGGCAGCAGACATTGACAAGGCAGCAGACATTGACATGGCAGCAGACATTGACAAGGCAGCTACATTGACAAGGCAGCAGACATTGACAAGGCAGCTACATTGACAAGGCAGCAGACATTGACAAGGCAGCTACATTGACAAGGCAGCAGACATTGACAAGGCAGCTACATTGACAAGGCAGCAGACATTGACAAGGCAGCAGACATTGACAAGGCAGCAGACATTGACAAGGCAGCTACATTGACATGGCAGCAGACATTGACAAGGCAGCAGACATTGACAAGGCAGCTACATTTACAAGGCAGCAGACATTGACAAGGCAGCAGACATTGACAAGGCAGCTACATTTACAAGGCAGCAGACATTGACAAGGCAGCAGACATTGACAAGGCAGCAGACATTGACAAGGCAGCAGACATTGACAAGGCAGCAGACATTGACAAGGCAGCTACATTGACAAGGCAGCAGACATTGACAAGGCAGCAGACATTGACAAGGCAGCAGACATTGACAAGGCAGCTACATTGACATGGCAGCATACATTGACAAGGCAGCTACATTGACATGGCAGCATACATTGACAAGGCAGCTACATTGACAAGGCAGCTACATTGACAAGGCAGCATACATTGACAAGGCAGCAGACATTGACAAGGCAGCAGACATTGACAAGGCAGCTACATTGATAAGGCAGCAGACATTGACAAGGCAGCATACATTGACAAGGCAGCATACATTGACAAGGCAGCATACATTGACAAGGCAGCAGACATTGACAAGGCAGCAGACATTGACAAGGCAGCAGACATTGACAAGGCAGCAGACATTGACAAGGCAGCTACATTGACATGGCAGCATACATTGACAAGGCAGCTACATTGACAAGGCAGCTACATTGACAAGGCAGCAGACATTGACAAGGCAGCAGACATTGACAAGGCAGCAGACATTGACAAGGCAGCTACATTGGCAGGTTGACACTTTCGCGGGCCATGGAATTAATAACATTCACGCGCACACAATAGAATTTCTGATACAAGCTACAACCCTCATAGACAGCGAGAATGAGGTGCGGCATAGCTCATAAAAAAAACATGCATTACTTTTCTGATGAAGGAGGAATATTTTTGGCGGTTTATTATTATTTTTGCTTTGTTTTGACTGTTTGTTTTGTTTGTCCGAACACAAAATGTACCGGTACTTGTCCCGGACAAGCGGACAAGCCTTAACGTCGAGCCCTGTGACAGAATCCCCTGATGAAGACTTTGCCTGCATCACAATTTTCAAAAGGTCACTTGACTACGCCGTTATCCACTTTAGCACTGTTACCATGACAACAAAAATGCTAAAGTGTGTTACGGTAGGCCCTATAAATCAAAAAAACTTGCAGAGGACAAAGTCTTCAGAGAGCCGTTCTGTCTGGATAGGAGTGGGACTGGAAGGTGTTTGACATTATCAGAAGGTGTGGAGCTCACAACATGTCTGGGCTAAGGACACCAAACCAGGAAGTAGCGGAACTCCAATTTAAATAAAAGACTCAAATGAAAGACAGTGTTGTTCTATACCAACTGAGAATGTGAACATAGATATCCATGTATATCCATATAGTATAGTATACATATAGCATGGATATCTATAGAGAGAACACAGATATCCATATATATATAGTATAGTTTTGTAACAAAAAAAAACAAAAAAAGATCAATGTTAATGACATGCAAATGCATCTGTTCCAGATCCACATGTAGTAGAGTGGTAGAGTCAGCACCTTGCTCTCCTCGTAGACGAAGCTCTCAGCGCAGTCAGGACAGGACGCCGGCCGCCTCTGGCACTGCAGACGGGTGTGCTCCTCCAGCTGGCTCCTCCACACCTCCTCCTGGCACAGCGGGCACGGCCCCGTGGCGTACTGGCACTGGGTCACATGACGCTGCCACGGAGAAACCACAGAGCTTCAGATTATAATAATAATAATACATTAGACTTATATAGCGCTTTTCTAGACACTCAAAGACGCTTTACAAACTGAAAAGGTCGAGTAGTAATAATAAAAAGAAACAAAAAATAAAGGATTGAGTATGAAACATTGCAGGATTCGGTAATGACTGGTACTTTGAGCCTATGGTCATTTGAATATGTTATAATAATAATAATAATAATAATAATAATAATAATAATAATAATACATTAGACTTATATAGCGCTTTTCTAGACACTCAAAGCCGCTTTACAAACTGAAAAGATCGAGTACCGTAGTAATAATAAATAATAATAAAAAATACACAAAAAATAAATAAAAGAAAGTATAGGGGCCTAATGAAGGTAGTGCTGGGGACACATGGGAAGGGGAGGGGGAGAGGGTTAACTGGTGAAGGCGAGCTTGAAGAGGTGGGTTTTGAGGGCCTGTTTAACTGTTGGGAGGGTGTTGGCCTGTCTGATGTGGTTGGGGAGGGCGTTAACTATATAACCTCCCTTTGTAACTGGTTTTGTAACTGGTTTGTGTGTCATTTACAGTCATAATAATACTAACTTTTATTTGTATAGCGCTTTTCCTGAAAGTGCTCCAATCATTATATAATCATAATTTCATTAGTCATTTAAAGGCAATATTAAAAAGATGGGTTTTTAGTTTTGACTTGAACATATTTGCTGAGGTTGCATCCCTAATGTAAACTGGCAGTGCGTTCCACAATCTGGGTGCATAAACTGAGAATGCAGCCTCACCAAATCTCTTCTTTTGTACATGTGGTACACAGAGAAAACCAGCGTCAGAAGACCTGAGAGCTCTATTGGGCTGATATGCTATATGCTGATATGCAGTACATCCATAAATGGTGCCATCAGCGTTATGCAGTCAAACAGCCCTTGCATCGACACTAACTTGTGTCATTTGGATTGCATCCATCTCTCCCCTCCCTATAGATCGAAATTGCCAGATGGCAGAAATATCCAATTGAATCTGTCTTACCGAATGCGGGTAGACGTTGGCATTGGCGGGTACGTTTGTAAATCTTACCAGACACTTTGGCGATTAGCCAACAAAGGTCTGTGAATACTACGCCTCAATTTGAAAAAGAAAGTGGTGCGACCTGCAATTATGGTCACCGTCGACATTTGTGACAAGACTCCTGGCTTCTCCTGCCTCCTAAATGGACTAAAATGGTAAATGGACTGCACTAATATAGCGCCTTTATGCAAAGCGCTTTACAATGGCCTCTCATTTCACCCATTCACACACACATTCACACACCAATGGTGGCAAGAAAATTCTAATCAAATCTTGGCTGGTAGACCAACAAGCTAATGTTATGCCCGGCTCTTTCCCCAATGAGATAAATACAATTGACCTATCGCTAAGCCACGCCCCCTTTGAAAACTCAGACAAACAAACAACTGAATGACATTCAATGACTTACAACGGGCGGGAGTTGGCAAATTTCTGATTTCTGATTTACCACAGCAAGTAATAGACATGTTTTTTTAAAAGACGACAAGAATATTTCGTCTAGAAGCTTTTCACCATCAGATATTAGCGATTAGTTGCTTGTCCGAGTTTTCTGCCTGTAGTGACTTTTGCTGTGATATGATTGGACAATTTCTACTTTGGGGGGCGTGGCTTAGCGATAGGTCCAATCGAATGCGTTTGTCTGTGGATCATGTGCTCACTCACATCCAGATGGCGAAGCTCCATCTTGTCAGTGCAGGCGTCGTTGGGACAGCGGACCATCAGGGACAGAATCTCCCGCTTGGCAAAGTTATCTGGGAACAGCTGCTCCTCCAGTAGTATGGCGTTGTCCACCGGACACCTCTGCCCCGTATCCCTAGAGCACACACAATGACACAACGACAGATAATGGTAAATGGACTGCACTTATATAGCGCCTTTATCCAAAGCGCTTTACAACGGCCTCTCATTCACATTCCCATTCACACACACATTCACACACTAATGGCGGCCAAGCTACCATGCAAGGCGCCAGCCCGCTCACTGGGAGCAATTTGGGGTTCAGTGTCTTACCCAAGGACACTTCGACATGTGGCCAGCCGGGGGGTCGAACCGCCGATCTGCCGACCTTGCGATCATTAGACGGCGGCTCTACCTCCTGTGCCACAGCCGCCCCCAGATCTTAACATTACAGACGTTTAATCCCTTTAGGACTCATTCCAGTTCAGATCATTCCAATTAAGTAGGCTAATCCATAAGCAACTACACACAAACAAAGTAAGCAGTCCATGGGCTCTCCGCAGTCCCAACTGCCATAGCCCCAATGTAGCTTAAGTAAAGGACTTAACACTAGAACAGCCTCGAGGTGCCTGACTGACTGGGTGGTTTAACACTAGAACACCACGTCACCAACTGTCAAATCTTATTTCAAATTTGAAAGTGAATATAAGTGACAGTTAAGCTCTGTTTAAGTGCCTAAGACAGGCTTAAGTAAAGGACTTAAGTGACTTAAGTAAGACTTAAGGCTTACCGGATGGACTTCTCGATGCAGCTGCGGCAGAAGCGGTGGCCGCAGGGCGTCTGCACGGCGGCCCTCAGCGCCATCAGGCAGATGGGACACTCGTACTTGCTCTCCAGCGGCGGGTCGAACTCCACGTCGTAGCCCTGGGCGGGGGGGCCGCTGCCCTGGAGGTCACTGCTGGGGCTACTGAGGGTGCTGGGGTTCTCCGTGGGGCTGAGGACCGAGTCACGCTGCTCCTTCTCCAACATGGCGGCGGCGCAGTTGGACAGGCCCGACCCGGCCGCACAGTCCTCCAGACTGCTCTTCTCACTCTCGAAGCAGGCCATCTGGCGTGGCAGGTCGGGGGGGAGAGAGAGAGAATGGTAAATGGACTGCACTTATATAGCGCCTTTTTTGCTGGTCCAAAGCGCTTTACAACAGCCTCTCATTCACCCGTTCACACACACATTCACACACCAATGGCGGCAAGCTGCCATGCAAGGCGCCGGCCGGCCCGCTCACTGGGAGCAATTTTGGGGTTCAGTGTCTTGCCCAAGGACACTCCGACATGTGGCCACTGGCCAGCCGGGGCTCGAACCGCCGATCTGCACAACCTTGTGATCATTAGACGGCGGCTGTGGCTCTACCTCCTGCGCCACAGCCTTCCCCGCGTTGCACCACAAACAAGGGGTTAAACTCGTTTGCAAACTATGCAGTAAAAATGTGGAACGCCCTTCCTATAATCTTAAAGGAGTGCAAAACACTGCCCACCTTCAAAACCACTCTCAAAAAACATTTACAGGAGGCTGCAATCCGTAACTGGACCCTCTAAATCAAAAATCTGATTAAAAGACCCGAACTACCCACTGTACATACTTTGTGTTTTGTCCCCCGCCCCCACCTGTGGTGTATGTCCCCACCTGTCCTACCCGCTGTACATACCTTATGTTTTGTTGTATTGTTCTTCCCATGATGGATGTATGTTTATCTTGTAGATAGTAATAGTTATTTGTCTGTATTATCTTGTAGATAGTACTAGTTTTTTTTGTCTGTCTTACATGTAACGATGAATTGAGAATCAAGGACCCCAATTGAAATAAGCCAGTGGCTTTCTTGTTTTTTTTATCCTTTTAGTTGACCTTGTATGTAATATGTACTTTCATGTACCTACTTCTGCAAATCTTCTAATAAAGTTTTCAATCAATCAATCAAAACCCCAGAGAAGTTTGTTATTTTCCATCAACAAGGATAATAAGATCCAACAACTACAGACAGACCAAAGTAAAGACCACCAATGTTTCAGTTTCACTTGACCACTTGTTCCTGGCTGAGGACATCATCATGTCTTCTGAGAGACGTCACAGGTGAATGTCAGGGGCTAGATTAGGTCAATAACCTCACCTGGAGTTGAGTGTCAGGAGGTTATATGACTGTGGACTATGGCAGTAGCTACATGAATGAATCAGAGAGAAACATTGTGATTCAGGATGGGACTGGGAGGGGCGAACGTGTGTGTGTGTGTGGCTATCAGTTCCTCAAATCACCTCTAGCTAGCTAGCATTAGCCAAAGGAGCAAACAAGATCAACTATCATCTCATAGGCACATCAGATGTCCCTCAGATTCACAAGTTTGCTTCCAGGTATCAGAACAAGGAGCATGTCCAGAGTCTAGAGTCTAGAGCTTAGCTAGTTGGCTAACAGGAACTGTCTGAAACCTGGGGGGTACTTCACTAAACATCTCAACAACCTCAGAAACTCAAACTTGCCAACAAACCATCAAACTGTCAGAAGCCATAAGGGGTAGGCATGGTGTGTTTACTGATGGGGGTCTCTCGGTGATTGCCAGTGTTATAAAGCTTACCTTTTAGCCTCCAAGGTGACGAACTAGCGAGAGAGAGAAAGCACTTTCAAAGTTGTGTGTCTGGACCACCTGACTTCCAGCATTCTCCAAAACGTCATCGTCACAAGATGCGTCTTCTTCGCCTGTTTTTATGTTGGCACGTTTCTTCAGCTACGTAAGAGCGCCCTCTTACGATGGGAAGCTGGTATTATTTTTCTATAATTTAATTCAAAAAGTGAAACTTTTATATATTCTAGATTCATTAACACATAAAGTGAAATATTTCAAGCCTTTTTTGTTTCCATGTTGATGATTATGGCTTACAGCTCATGAAAATCAAAAAAATCTAGTATATCAAATGAAGATATTACATATTATATTGCTGATATTACTGATATATTATTATTGAACTGTGATAATAACTTCACTTCTATATAGGCAGAGAACATAGATATTAACCATATATATACATATAGTATAGAGAACATAAATACTGACAAAAAATTAAAAGGAAATGAAAGTTAAAATGAAGTTAAAGTTGAACTCAAAATGACTTTATTCCATTGTTCTAGGTTTCTCAAAGCAAGGTAAAAAAAAATAATGTATCTTTAATACTTTGTAGTATAAACAAAATCAAACAGTGGCAAAGTCAAAGACCAGACGTTAAAAGCTATAAGCCTTAATAATAATTAAAAAAGGATTTATAAAACAGAAATGTTGACCTTCTGAAAAGTATTCAAGATAGCTTTATTGTCTGTCACACAGAGACAGAAATTCTCCTTTGACAGGCAGAAGTGCAGTTCATGAATACAGTTTCCACATTAAAAACACACATAGGTCACATACATACAATAAAAACAGACAGATGTATGTTAATTTATGCAATCAATACTTTGGTCTGGGCTCCTTTTGCATGAATCACTGCATCAATGCGGCTCGGCATGGAGGCAACCAGCCTGTGGCACTGCTGAGGTGTTCTGACACAATGTAATTGTTGAGGGCAAGTGTTAAGCTTCAGCAGATAAAACACATCTAACCTATGTCGAGGACAGGAGGACAGGAGGACAGTAACAGGAGGACAGGAGGACACTAGGCTGCTGTCTGTCTGTCTGTCTGATGAAAACAAGACATCGGGACCGGTCGGGAACACGCGAGATGATCGCACCACGCAGTGCAGCTGGTTGGAAGAACTGCATGGCCAGTCCCTATATTGACTTTTGGAAAAAGATCTATACGAGTAGTGGCAGAGAGACAGTCACATACGAGTAATAATAATAATAATAATAATAATAACTTTATTTGTATAGCGCTTTTCCTGCAAACGTTGCAGCTCAAAGTGCTTTAATCATTATATCATCTTAATTTAATTATTTTGTAACTTAAATGCAATATAAAAAAAGATGGGTTTTTAGTCTTGAATTGAACATATTTGCTGAGGTTGCATCCCCGTGACAGTCACATCATACGAGTAGTGGCAGTCTGGCAGACACAGTCACAGTCACATCACATTAGTCGAAATCAGCCCATTCTTCTCTTTGTCTCTGGACAAATATATGTAGGTATTACCAATAAGCTCCGCCCACTTTGACTTAAGCTCCTCCCACTTTGACTTAAGCTCCTCCCACTTTGATTTAAGCTCCTCCCACTTTGATTTAAGCTCCGCCCACTTTGACTTAAGCTCCTCCCACTTTGACTTAAGCTCCGCCCACTTTGACTTAGGCTCCTCCCACTTTGATTTAAGCTCCGCCCACTTTGACTTAAGCTCCTCCCTTTGATTTAAGCTCCTCCCACTTTGACTTAAGCTCCTCCCACTTTGATTTAAGCTCCTCCCACTTTGATTTAAGCTCCTCCCACTTTGATTTAAGCTCCGCCCACTTTGACTTATGCTCCTCCCTTTGATTTAAGCTCCTCCCACTTTGACTTAAGATCCTCCCACTTTGATTTAAGCTCCTCCCACTTTGATTTAAGCTCCGCCCACTTTGACTTAGGCTCATCCCACTTTGATTTAAGCTCCTCCCACTTTGACTTAAGCTCCGCCCACTTTGACCTGAGCTCCGCCCACTTTGATTTAAGCTCCTCCCACTTTGATTTAAGCTCCGCCCACTTTGTCTTAAGCTCCGCCCACTTTGACTTAAGCTCCTCCCACTTTGACTTAAGCTCCTCCCACTTTGATTTAAGCTCCTCCCACTTTGATTTAAGCTCCGCCCACTTTGACTTAAGCCCCGCCCACTTTGTCTTAAGCTCCGCCCACTTTGATCTAAGCTCCTCCCACTTTGACTTAAGCTCCGCCCACTTTGACTTAAGCTCCGCCCACTTTGACTTAAGCTCCTCCCACTTTGATTTAAGCTCCGCCCACTTTGACTTAAGCTCCTCCCACTTTGATTTAAGCTCCGCCCACTTTGACCTAAGCTCCTCCCACTTTGACTTAAGCTCCTCCCACTTTGACTTAAGCTCCTCCCACTTTGATTTAAGCTCCGCCCACTTTGACTTAAACTCCGCCCACTTTGATTTTAGCTCCTCCCACTTTGACTTAAGCTCCGCCCACTTTGACTTAAGCTCGGCCCACTTTGACTTAAGCTCCTCCCACTTTGATTTAAGCTCCGCCCACTTTGACTTAAGCTCCTCCCACTTTGATTTAAGCTCCTCCCACTTTGACCTAAGCTCCTCCCACTTTGACTTAAGCTCCTCCCACTTTGACTTAAACTCCGCCCACTTTGATTTAAGCTCCTCCCACTTTGACTTAAGCTCCGCCCACTTTGACTTAAGCTCGGCCCACTTTGACTTAAGCTCCTCCCACTTTGATTTAAGCTCCTCCCACTTTGGTTTAAGCTCCGCCCACTTTGACTTAAGCGCCTCCCACTTTGATTTAAGCTCCTCCCACTTTGACTTAAGCTCCTCCCACTTTGATTTAAGCTCCTCCCACTTTGATTTAAGCTCCGCCCACTTTGACTTAAGCTCCTCCCACTTTGACTTAAGCTCCGCCCACTTTGACTTAGGCTCCTCCCACTTTGATTTAAGCTCCTCCCACTTTGATTTAAGCTCCGCCCACTTTGACTTAAGCTCCTCCCACTTTGACTTAAGCTCCGCCCACTTTGACTTAGGCTCCTCCCACTTTGATTTAAGCTCCGCCCACTTTGACTTAAGCTCCTCCCTTTGATTTAAGCTCTTCCCACTTTGACTTAAGCTCCTCCCACTTTGATTTAAGCTCCTCCCACTTTGATTTAAGCTCCTCCCACTTTGATTTAAGCTCCGCCCACTTTGACTTATGCTCCTCCCTTTGATTTAAGCTCCTCCCACTTTGACTTAAGATCCTCCCACTTTGATTTAAGCTCCTCCCACTTTGATTTAAGCTCCGCCCACTTTGACTTAGGCTCATCCCACTTTGATTTAAGCTCCTCCCACTTTGACTTAAGCTCCGCCCACTTTGACCTGAGCTCCGCCCACTTTGATTTAAGCTCCTCCCACTTTGATTTAAGCTCCGCCCACTTTGTCTTAAGCTCCGCCCACTTTGACTTAAGCTCCTCCCACTTTGACTTAAGCTCCTCCCACTTTGATTTAAGCTCCTCCCACTTTGATTTAAGCTCCGCCCACTTTGACTTAAGCCCCGCCCACTTTGTCTTAAGCTCCGCCCACTTTGATCTAAGCTCCTCCCACTTTGACTTAAGCTCCGCCCACTTTGACTTAAGCTCCGCCCACTTTGACTTAAGCTCCTCCCACTTTGATTTAAGCTCCGCCCACTTTGACTTAAGCTCCTCCCACTTTGATTTAAGCTCCGCCCACTTTGACCTAAGCTCCTCCCACTTTGACTTAAGCTCCTCCCACTTTGACTTAAGCTCCTCCCACTTTGATTTAAGCTCCGCCCACTTTGACTTAAACTCCGCCCACTTTGATTTTAGCTCCTCCCACTTTGACTTAAGCTCCGCCCACTTTGACTTAAGCTCGGCCCACTTTGACTTAAGCTCCTCCCACTTTGATTTAAGCTCCGCCCACTTTGACTTAAGCTCCTCCCACTTTGATTTAAGCTCCTCCCACTTTGACCTAAGCTCCTCCCACTTTGACTTAAGCTCCTCCCACTTTGACTTAAACTCCGCCCACTTTGATTTAAGCTCCTCCCACTTTGACTTAAGCTCCGCCCACTTTGACTTAAGCTCGGCCCACTTTGACTTAAGCTCCTCCCACTTTGATTTAAGCTCCTCCCACTTTGGTTTAAGCTCCGCCCACTTTGACTTAAGCTCCTCCCACTTTGAATTAAGCTCCGCCCACTTTGACTTAAGCTCCTCCCACTTTGATTTAAGCTCCTCCCACTTTGACTTAAGCTCCTCCCACTTTGATTTAAGCTCCGCCCACTTAGACTTAAGCTCCGCCCACTTTGACTTAAGCTCCTCCCACTTTGATTTAAGCTCCTCCCACTTTGATTTAAGCTCCTCCCACTTAGACTTAAGCTCCGCCCACTTTGACTTAAGCTCCTCCCACTTTGATTTAAGCTCCTCCCACTTTGATTTAAGCTCCTCCCACTTTGATTTAAGCTCCTCCCACTTTGATTTAAGCTCCGCCCACTTTGACTTAAGCTCCTCCCACTTTGATTTAAGCTCCTCCCACTTTGATTTAAGCTCCTCCCACTTTGATTTCAGCTCCTCCCACTTTGATTTAAGCTCCGCCCACTTTGCCTTAAGCTCCTCCCACTTTGATTTGAGCTCCTCCCACTTTGATTTAAGCTCCGCCCACTTTTACACAAGCTCCGCCCACTTTGACTTAAGCTCCTCCCACTTTGATTTAAGCTCCGCCCACTTTGACTTAAGCTCCTCCCACTTATACACAAGCTCCGCCCACTTTGACTTAAGCTCCGCCCACTTTGACACAAGCTCCCTCCGGGCTAGGTTAAAGGACTTTAGCTCAGCAACCGTAAGTGCCACAGACACGGTTCAGATATTTTCCGAATCGGCTCGGGCCCGCCGAACACATATTCGAGTCCCGACTCGGTTGCGGCCCCCCCTGTGGCCAGAATTCATAACTCCCCTCCTAGCTGTGAGCTAGAGGTCTGGTTTTCACATATGTCGAACATCTTGGTGAGACAAGTGTTTACCCAGAGTTTCGGCTTGATCGGCCATTCGTGGCCCAAACGGGGAGCTTTGACGTAAGTGCGAAATCCGTAATTAAAGGGGGCGCCACGGAGCGACCGTTTGAGCTAGCGCCTCGAAACTCGGGGCACGCGACCGGACCCCTGTGACGCTTCATCGTGCCGATTTTTGGGTGACTGGGACTTTCTGGCACCGATTTCTGTTTTTCATCCTAGGCTTTCATCCTAGGGTGCAACTGCGTACAGTCTAGGTAGGTCGTTTGTTGGCAAATGAAAGAAAATTGGAATTAATCAATTAAGCCACTCCCACTTTGACACAAGCTCCGCCCACTAAATGTCTAAGCCACTCCCACTCCCACTTAAGCTCCGCCCACTTTGACACAAGCTCCGCCCACTTTTGACACAAGCTCCGCCCACAATTTGAATCAATCAATTAAGCCACTCCCACTTAGACACAAGCTCCGCCCACTTTGACTTAAGCTCCGCCCACTTTGACTTAAGCTCCGCCCACTTTGACACAAGCTCCGCCCACTTTGACACAAGCTCCGCCCACTTTGACTTAAGCTCCGCCCACTTTGACTTAAGCTCCGCCCACTTTGACTTAAGCTCCGCCCACTTTGACACAAGCTCCGCCCACTTTGACTTAAGCTCCTCGTGCGTGCGTGCGTGTGTGTGTGCGCGCGTGTGTGGTTGTTGTGCCCACTTTGACTTAAGCTCCGCCCACTTTGACTTAAGACACACACAGCTAATTAACATACAGCTAATTAACATACAGCTCATTAACATACAGCTCATTAACATACAGCTCATTAGCATGAATCTCATTAACATACAGCTCATTAACATACAGCTCATTAACATACACACACACAGAAACACGTATACACACAGAGACACACACAGCTAATTAACATACAGCTCATTAACATCCACACACATATACACATACTCACACATCCACACACATACTCATACACACATCCACATATACACATACACACACATCCACACTCATACACACACATCCACACACACTCATACAGCTCATTAACACATATATACACACACATCCAGTCACACGGTGAGACACGTTGAATGTAGACATCCAGTCACACACGCGCACAGACACGTCCAGCAGGTCTGATAATGGTCTGACTGGATTCGCCTCGAAGAGTAGATGTTCTTTGGTGTGTTTGGTGTCCAAAACGGTCATTGCATTCCCCCATAGAGACTCGGGCCGGTAGACGCACTGACACAGAAGAAGGAAAAAAAAAAAAAAAAAAATTATTTTGAGGCGGGATTTTTCAAAAATATATTTTCAAAAGGGAAAATTCCTCTCTCTCTCTCTCTCTCTCTCTCTCTCTGGACTGAGCCCAGGAATTATTTGCCGCTGCGCATGCCTTTTTTTTTTTCTTCCTGTTTGGCCTTCACATTGAAAAGTGCAAAGTGACCTGCCCGCCTGGGATTCGAACCCAGGACTACAAAGTCTACCTTGCGGCAGACTTACACACTGAGCTAACGAGCCAGTCATACAAACATATAAAAAAAAAAAATCTCGACATCTACTGGCCAGTGTGGAATCGCGGACATTGGCTGTCAGAGAATAGAATCCTATTATCCCATTTCTCTCTTCCTCTAGAATGACCTGTCGTTGTCTGTGTGTGTCTGTGTGTGTCTGTCTTTATTGAAATTGACAAGAAATGATGGACAATGACTCCACGCGGGGCTCGATCCTGGGTGGCTGCACGTCTCTCTCTCTCTGTCTGTCTTCTGAGACACAGGAGGGACTTCCGCATTAGCGGTGTTAGCTTAGCAATCTCGTTGTGTTTTAACTTCAGTTTAACATGACTTCCCGGGGTCGTAGAGGGCTGGGGTTAGGCTATAAATGACCGTGTAGACCTAATGGACCTACTCAGCAACATCTTGTGTTTATACTCCCTTCACAGCCACTGTTATACGTCCCGTAGTGTGACTCTTACCGGGGTTAATAACGTATGGTTCCCCGCGGGTTAGGAGAACAATTCCAACACCCCCGGATAGACCAGAGGACAGGGAATCTAAAACCATTTGAATGGTGTCTCTACGACCTTCCTATCACCCCCCATCATCATCATCATCATCTCATCATCACACACACAGGCCACAGGCCACTTCCACTTACCACCACTGGAGGGAGACAGACACATATACCTGAGTGGATTACTCTTCCTGCTACGACTGGTGGATTGATGATTCACTTACTTAGTCAAATGTAATGATTGTAAGTCGCTTTGGAATAAGGCGTCTGCAAAATGCCAAACATGTAATTTAACCAATCGCTGTTCACCAAGCCAATAATGGCTTGGTGAACAGCGACATCTCCTGGCCTTTATGAGCATGAAACTACATGTACATTTACAACTACACGTGTACAGTCATTTGATTCGAGGAAACGTGTACACAATCAAATGTTTGCTATGGAAAACAAGGACATGGTTACAATGTAATTGTTGAGGGCAAGTGTTAAGCTTCAGCAGATAAAACACATCTAACCTATGTCGAGGACAGGAGGACAGGAGGACAGGAGGACAGGAGGACACTAGGCTGCTGTCTGTCTGTCTGTCTGTCTGTCTGATGAAAACAAGACATCGGGACCGGTCGGGAACACGCGAGATGATCGCACCACGCAGTGCAGCTGGTTGGAAGAACTGCATGGCCAGTCCCTATATTGACTTTTGGAAAAAGATCTATACGAGTAGTGGCAGAGAGACAGTCACATACGAGTAATAATAATAATAATAATAATAATAATAACTTTATTTGTATAGCGCTTTTCCTGCAAACGTTGCAGCTCAAAGTGCTTTAATCATTATATCATCTTAATTTAATTATTTTGTAACTTAAATGCAATATTAAAAAGATGGGTTTTTAGTCTTGAATTGAACATATTTGCTGAGGTTGCATCCCCGTGACAGTCACATCATACGAGTAGTGGCAGTCTGGCAGACACAGTCACAGTCACATCACATTAGTCGAAATCAGCCCATTCTTCTCTTTGTCTCTGGACAAATATATGTAGGTATTACCAATGCTTTATATTATATATATATATATATGCTTTATATTATATAGGCTACGGCGAATTAGTTTTGATGCCTATTCGTATTCAAACAGCAGCAGCATAATAATTACTCTCCCAGCAAGCACCGACGGACCTGGACGAATTCGGACCAGCCCGATAACGTAATATCACAACTAGTTATGAATTAATTAATTAATGGTCTTTATTGTCATTGCTATAGTACAGGTACCAAACAACGAAATTTGGGAGGGGGGGCTCCCCTGGTGCTAGGAAAAAAATACTAAAAACAAGAAGGGAAAAGAGCTGGTTTACATAAATAAAGGCTATGTACACTATCCACTATACTGTACAGATAAAACGACTAGGGTTGTCATATTGCACATAGTGTTATTGCACATTCATTTAAAGTGTCGCAGTTTGCAGGCTTGAAATGTACACGTTTGTGCCTCAGCACTACACCTGATTTTTTCAATCCAGCAGCTGCCCTCAATCCGTCCAGACTGTCCAGGGCCTAGTTAGTTTCTGGCCCAGAATATCACCCTATTTCAACTAAAATATGTTTTTATTTTTTTTATATTTGTCGCGAGAAAATACCAAATTGTGAAACCCCAGCAACAACCCGTCAACTCTGTTGTGACGTCATCTCTGTTGTGACAGTCAGACATCAAAGTGGTTTTGATAAAAACGGGCCGATTGCGTCACAGTGATGAGCGTGACGTCACGAGGCGAAAACGACATAAATAGCGGAGGTTCTCCGTTGTTCAGACACTTCCCTTGCCTCTGCCCAGCAGACCAGCTCGCAGCTCCTACCGGGTCCTCGGTCTGGAGAGGAGAGGGTCTGCCTTGCCTAAGGAGAGGGTCTGCCTTGCCTACGGAGAGGGTCTGCCTTGTCTAAGGAGAGGGTCTGCCTTGCCTAAGGAGAGGGTCTGCCTTGTCTAAGGAGAGGGTCTGCCTTGCCTAAGGAGAGGGTCTGCCTTGCCTAAGGAGAGGGTCTGCCTTGCCTAAGGAGAGGGTCTGCCTTGTCTAAGGAGAGGGTCTGCCTTGTCTAAGGAGAGGGTCTGCCTTGCCTAAGGAGAGGGTCTGCCTTGTCTAAGGAGAGGGTCTGCCTTGCCTACGGAGAGGGTCTGCCTTGTCTAAGGAGAGGGTCTGCCTTGCCTACGGAGAGGGTCTGCCTTGTCTAAGGAGAGGGTCTGCCTTGCCTACGGAGAGGGTCTGCCTTGTCTAAGGAGAGGGTCTGCCTTGCCTACGGAGAGGGTCTGCCTTGTCTAAGGAGAGGGTCTGCCTTGTCTAAGGAGAGGGTCTGCCTTGCCTACGGAGAGGGTCTGCCTTGTCTAAGGAGAGGGTCTGCCTTGTCTAAGGAGAGGGTCTGCCTTGCCTAAGGAGAGGGTCTGCCTTGTCTAAGGAGAGGGTCTGCCTTGTCTAAGGAGAGGGTCTGCCTTGCCTAAGGAGAGGGTCTGCCTTGTCTAAGGAGAGGGTCTGCCTTGTCTAAGGAGAGGGTCTGCCTTGCCTACGGAGAGGGTCTGCCTTGTCTAAGGAGAGGGTCTGCCTTGCCTACGGAGAGGGTCTGCCTTGTCTAAGGAGAGGGTCTGCCTTGCCTACGGAGAGGGTCTGCCTTGTCTAAGGAGAGGGTCTGCCTTGTCTAAGGAGAGGGTCTGCCTTGCCTAAGGAGAGGGTCTGCCTTGTCTAAGGAGAGGGTCTGCCTTGCCTACGGAGAGGGTCTGCCTTGTCTAAGGAGAGGGTCTGCCTTGCCTACGGAGAGGGTCTGCCTTGCCTAAGGAGAGGGTCTGCCTTGTCTAAGGAGAGGGTCTGCCTTGTCTAAGGAGAGGGTCTGCCTTGCCTAAGGAGAGGGTCTGCCTTGTCTAAGGAGAGGGTCTGCCTTGCCTACGGAGAGGGTCTGCCTTGTCTAAGGAGAGGGTCTGCCTTGCCTACGGAGAGGGTCTGCCTTGTCTAAGGAGAGGGTCTGCCTTGCCTACGGAGAGGGTCTGCCTTGTCTAAGGAGAGGGTCTGCCTTGCCTACGGAGAGGGTCTGCCTTGTCTAAGGAGAGGGTCTGCCTTGTCTAAGGAGAGGGTCTGCCTTGCCTACGGAGAGGGTCTGCCTTGTCTAAGGAGAGGGTCTGCCTTGTCTAAGGAGAGGGTCTGCCTTGCCTAAGGAGAGGGTCTGCCTTGTCTAAGGAGAGGGTCTGCCTTGTCTAAGGAGAGGGTCTGCCTTGCCTAAGGAGAGGGTCTGCCTTGTCTAAGGAGAGGGTCTGCCTTGCCTACGGAGAGGGTCTGCCTTGTCTAAGGAGAGGGTCTGCCTTGCCTACGGAGAGGGTCTGCCTTGTCTAAGGAGAGGGTCTGCCTTGCCTACGGAGAGGGTCTGCCTTGTCTAAGGAGAGGGTCTGCCTTGTCTAAGGAGAGGGTCTGCCTTGCCTAAGGAGAGGGTCTGCCTTGTCTAAGGAGAGGGTCTGCCTTGCCTACGGAGAGGGTCTGCCTTGTCTAAGGAGAGGGTCTGCCTTGCCTACGGAGAGGGTCTGCCTTGTCTAAGGAGAGGGTCTGCCTTGTCTAAGGAGAGGGTCTGCCTTGCCTAAGGAGAGGGTCTGCCTTGTCTAAGGAGAGGGTCTGCCTTGCCTACGGAGAGGGTCTGCCTTGTCTAAGGAGAGGGTCTGCCTTGCCTACGGAGAGGGTCTGCCTTGCCTAAGGAGAGGGTCTGCCTTGTCTAAGGAGAGGGTCTGCCTTGTCTAAGGAGAGGGTCTGCCTTGCCTAAGGAGAGGGTCTGCCTTGTCTAAGGAGAGGGTCTGCCTTGCCTACGGAGAGGGTCTGCCTTGTCTAAGGAGAGGGTCTGCCTTGCCTACGGAGAGGGTCTGCCTTGTCTAAGGAGAGGGTCTGCCTTGCCTACGGAGAGGGTCTGCCTTGTCTAAGGAGAGGGTCTGCCTTGCCTACGGAGAGGGTCTGCCTTGTCTAAGGAGAGGGTCTGCCTTGTCTAAGGAGAGGGTCTGCCTTGCCTACGGAGAGGGTCTGCCTTGTCTAAGGAGAGGGTCTGCCTTGTCTAAGGAGAGGGTCTGCCTTGCCTAAGGAGAGGGTCTGCCTTGTCTAAGGAGAGGGTCTGCCTTGTCTAAGGAGAGGGTCTGCCTTGCCTAAGGAGAGGGTCTGCCTTGTCTAAGGAGAGGGTCTGCCTTGCCTACGGAGAGGGTCTGCCTTGTCTAAGGAGAGGGTCTGCCTTGCCTACGGAGAGGGTCTGCCTTGTCTAAGGAGAGGGTCTGCCTTGCCTACGGAGAGGGTCTGCCTTGTCTAAGGAGAGGGTCTGCCTTGCCTAAGGAGAGGGTCTGCCTTGCCTAAGGAGAGGGTCTGCCTTGCCTACGGAGAGGGTCTGCCTTGCCTAAGGAGAGGGTCCGCCTTGCCTACGGAGAGGGTCTGCCTTGCCTACGGAGAGGGCTCGCCTTGCCTACGGAGAGGGCTCGCCTTGCCTCCCCCCCTCCCTCCACTCCCCCCTCCCTAAGGGGAATGATTTTCTCTCATGTTGCGTGTCTGTCTGTCTGTACGCACAGAGCCACACAATAAAACCCGCAATCAATTGGAGATCACCTGCTCTTGTCTTCACTGGTAACATAAGCAGCTATGGAACTAAGTAGGAATTAGAAGGGTAAAAGAGAACTGATCAAATATGAACAAGACATTAATAGAATGTAATAAAGATAATTAAAACATATAATATAATAATAATACATTATGACATCACAAAGACATGTGACAGGGCTCTTGAGCTGAGGGGCATGATTTGTCCAAAACAAACCCAACCAATTGTAACTCTGTCAATGACAATAAAGTTCTAATCTAATGTAATCTAATCTAAATGAAAGAACATAACACAACTACAGTTTCAGCACCTTGGACAGGGACAAGTCTCTTTTAACCACGCCCCCTCCTGCTGGTGTGTCTATATGGAAATACCCCAAATAGGCCTTCAGTAATTCTGACAGTTGGCGAGATAATTGGACGTAATTGGCTATGCATACTGTTATGTCATTCAATGCGATAGCAGCAGCTGATGCTTTAATGGTGTAGCTACTCAACACATGGGCTTGCGGATGAACATAGTACACACCAGACTCCAGACTGTTATGTTTTTATTTTCACAAAGAAACATATAAACTGGAATCTTATTCATGACAAAACTCCAATTCATCCAAGAAAAAGATAATCATGTGTACTGTTTAGTCACGATTGTATGAAACATGACAGTTTGATACTCAAGGAAGGCAGGTGGGTTTAAATGTATTATTTCAGTTTCGTGACGTTAGAATTATAAGGTTCTATCTCATTTATTTATTTTTTACACATAATCTGATCCATTAGGTATTTATTAATGCCTGTGTGGTGTTATTTTTTAAATGTTGACATTTTTGAGTTCGTAATTAATAAAATACAAAGGTCCCATCTCACAGAAGACAGAACATAATATAAAAACACAACTTTGACGCTCAATATCTCTGAACTACCCTAAACGGAGATAGAACCTTCTCATTCTAAACGGAGATAGAACCTTCTCATTCTAAACGGAGATAGAACCTTCTCATTCTAAACGGAGATAGAACCTTATCATTCTAAACGGAGATAGAACCTTTTCATTCTAAACGGAGATAGAACCTTATCATTCTAAACGGAGATAGAACCTTATCATTCTAAACGGAGATAGAACCTTATCATTCTACGGAGATAGAACCTTATCATTCTAAACGGAGATAGAACCTTCTCATTCTAAGCTCACGGTTTGTTGAAGGGACACAGCTATTCAACACCACAGTTCCATATGATCACAAACGAGTAAACGACATCAGTTGCACAGAGGCTTCCCAGCTAGGCCTCACTCATTCGTTATCATTACAATGGCAAATAGCACCCGGATTCTGCTCATCATTATATTTAATTACATTACAGTTTTTACAACAAATCTGCAATACAAAGCTTACAGGTTACTGAAAGCACTTCTTCAAAAATATTATCATCACAATCTTAAATTAAGCTGCCATAAAATACATAAATGCACATTCAAACAAGACGCTTATGGCAAAAAAGGCACAATTTAGAAAATAGAAAACAAAATCAACAGCCCTTCGTTCACTGCTACAAACAGTTGATAAAAAAGATCCTTCCTGCAGCACTAACCTGGTTAGTGAGCTGGGGGGTATTCCATCAATGTCGCTAAAGGAAAATCCTGGCTTATTTTTTGATAACTCTCGCGAGACCTATCAGAATAGGCCTGGATATTTTTAAGAACTCTCGCGAGACTTATCAGACTAAACCTGGATTTTCCTTTAGCGATGTTGATGGAATACCCCCCTGGTTACTTCTGGTTATTCTGCATATTGGCTTCATTTACAAACATCTTAAGTATCATTAAGGTTTTACATTGATACGATTGGAGTGTCAGTGTTTTGGCGTTGTCATGATCGACCAGGAGTCTTTAGTGTGTGTGGGTCAGGGGAGGCCGGTGGTGGAGGGAGAAATCGGAGGCCAGGCTCATTGTGATGCATGTAACGGAATGAGGAATGGTTTCAAACACGCGTCCTCTGATTTCTACCTCCCCTAGCCTCCACTGGTGTGGATCATATTCATTATTTAATGGCATCAAGAGTTGATCACAGTACTTATACCAATGTTGTTCATCTTCCTGACTCGCAGACTTTGAGGACACTCGCTCTCAGACTCAGACACCTAATATTGACTTATTTTTTACAAGCATATCAGTCTTGTTAAAGACCGTCAAAAATTGCAAAAGCGGCTATATTGCAAGCCGCCGTTGCGGGGTATTGGGTAAAGTTTTCAACTAGCAATAATCGCGCCTCGGATAGACCTCATCGGCTACGATACTGCCACTGCGCAGAGATAACCTACTGACGGCAAGCGGTGACACGCCTTTACAGTACATACAGTTCTGCGTCATGGGTTGGACCATAATATATTATATATATTATCAAGGTGGTGGATTGTGGAGTGTTATAACAGGAAACACAGTGCAGTTAGTACTTCTCTTGTTAAATCATTGTTTTTATCTTTTAAACTTTTAATATAATACAATTGTACGGCGTCCCTTCTCGTCTGTACGAGGCCCGAGTGAGCCAATCAGAGCTCACGGTTCACTCTGAGTAACTCAGGCCTGTGTGCTGATTGGCTGGCACTGACAGATAGAACACTAGTAGCCTAATGCTACAAGGCACACTTTCATTATAATACTTAAGTCAATGTAGTCTAGTGTACATTTAATAAAATCCCAATACAAGCAGACACACACACACAACCAGTGCATTTATCTTTTGCAAAAGGAGGACAGTTTACAAGCACAACAGACCAGACATATGATCTGATAGTCCAACACTCCTCAGAGAAGTCATGACAATAGGGAGACATGTATTTTTTTATACACACAGGTTACAGTCACTCCCTCAGGTGGGTTCAGGCCAATCACAGGCGTTTCCTCTCCGCATCTGTGATGAAGAGGGACTAGCTGGGATGAAGAGGATAGGGGGAATTGACCCCCACTTTCTCTTAAGGTGAAAAGGAAACACAAAAGGCCCAGAACTGCTCTAGACTGCCAAGACAGTCTGATTGTAGTAGGATGACAAAATGTCTTAATAATAATAATCATAATAATAATACATTAGACTTATATAGCGTTTTTCTAGACACTCAAAGATGCTTTACAAACTGAAAAGATTGAGTAGTAACAGTAAAAAGAAACAAAAACTAAATAAAAGAAAGTATTGGGGTCTAATTAATTTTTAGATGACTAAATCTAAATGTCTTTGTAGGACAATCTACTCTGTATACTGCAATTACACCTAGATTTCGGGCAGAGATCTTTGTTGTTCATGGCCAGTGTGTGTGTGTGTGTGAGGTATGAAGGGTTAAACGTCTCTCTCAGTGTCTCACCTGTAGGTCCTGTGGTGATGATGACTTGACCGTATGAACTAGCCTACATACCAACCTTACGATGTACTGTAACTGTGGCGGGGGGAGACAGGGATGTTCTGAAGCCTGGTGCTTCATGGTTCATCTGTGGTAAGAGGAGCAGCCTCTCTACGCATGCATGTCCTCTGAGGGTTCTGTTGAACTCTGTTTCTAATGAAGACTGTTTGTTTAACATAAATGCTTTGTGGTCTGGGTTATGTATCTGTTTGTTGATTTCACACTACAAATCAAAGATGTTAGTTATGTCTGTGGACTTTTCACCCCAAACTAAAAGAAATAGTTTCATTTACAGAACATGAAACCTAAAACCACACGGGGAGTGAGGTCGAGGTGAAAACAGAAGCCCAAGACGAGAGGAAGTGGAATGCAAGAGTATAAACAAACTGGAGTCAACAAAAAGATTTCTAAGCTTCTATCGAGCTGTTTCAGGAAGTCACCTGCAGTACAGCGGTAACAGGAACTGTAGGAACACAGACATATGTTCAACTTTAATTTCTAACACATTATTCCTATGTCATGGTGGAAAAATGTGTGTTTTATAGACTCTAAGAAAACTAAACGAAGTTGTAACAGCAACAATGAACACAAATCACAGCTTGGACACAGTTACACTAACAAATCTATTCATTTTTAATGAGTTCACTCACTCAACCAACACATTTCTCCTTTTGTCTATGACAATAAGACTCTCACTTTTAGCCCAAATACACCTTCATTCAGTATATCAGGGATGCAAACTGGTGATGGCCCAAAAAGGTGACTTTTTTTTTTTGCCTGAAAACAAAAAGAACATTTATGAAAATTGTTGACCTATTTTGAGGTAAAAACGGCTAAAACGGCTAAAAGGTGACAAGTTTGCACCCCTGTTAATACAAAAAACAGTGAGGAAATGTAGGCTTTAATTCCTTAGTTATTCATATAAGAAAACACTTCTGTAGCGGTTGCTTTTACTCGTCTATGTAGGGGAACATCTTGGCTGCTCCGTACCCCGGGTGTCCTGGTTTCGCCTCTCTCCTCTCAGGTTTATTCTCCTCCTGGTCTGGTGCACACAGATCTCTGCTGCTGGCTTTGGCCCCTGAAAGATGATTCAAGATTCCAGATAGCTTTATTGTCTGTCACACAGTGACAGAAATTCTCCTTCAACAGGCAGAAAGAAG
>NC_137684.1:29213355-29218355 GCF_963989245.1 Nansenia antarctica | reverse complement strand
ACACATAGACACAGACACACAGACATACACACAGACACACAGACACACACACACACACACACACACACACACACACACACACACACAGAGACAGACAGACAGACACAGACACAGACACACACACACACACAGACACACACACACACACACACACACACACATTATCATTTAATAATTAAAATATTAGTTTCACCGGAATGTGGGTTCAGGTGACGTCTTTCTAGGACGTCCAGATGACGTCTTTAGGACGTCTTATGGACTACAGAAGACGATTCTACCTACTGTACATTTACTGGGAAGGAACCTATCTGACTATAAGGTGTACAAGAGTGAGCTATCTCTTTTTTTTTTTTTTTTTTTTTAATTTGTTTTTCAGATTTTATCCCTTTTTCACCCAATTTGGTAGCCAATTTAACCCAACTTAGCATCCAATTATCCCCTGCCTATTGCATAGGATCCGCCGCACGACCCCGTGGCCGGCAGTCCCAGAGGAGGGCGCCAGGCAGACTAGGCTGACTGGCTCCTCGAGCCCAGTACCGTTATTCCGGCACCCAGGGGGCGGTGTTGCGCGACGGATCCTAGTCCAGAAATACTCCTATACCCCCCCTCGGAAGCGGCCGGCCAATATGCCGCTTCCCGTGTGCCTCGGCCATATCTGGATCTGGCGAGCCGGGATACGAACCCCAGCCCCGGTGGGCAGCATGCACTAGCGGCCAGTGCGTAGACCGCTACACCACCGCGGGGCGCTATCTCTTTTTTAACAGGATGTGGTTTTGCGTCACCATTCTCTCCACGATGATGATCTTCGGCCCCAGCTGTTTGTGGATGGCGAAGATGTGGATGAGCCGGAGGGTGAAGACCATGAAGTCCAGGGCCAGCACGGTGCGTCCCGCCTGATAGGTGTGCTCCATCATCCTCCAAACATCACAGGCGACAGTGTTTAACACAGCTCATAACGGGTGGAATCCTCCTACCTTGAGACCTCATCATAGGGCAGATCATAACTCCTGATCATTGCACCTTGCACTTTACATGTTCTTGCACTAAGTTGTACAGTATATTTATTCACTCATATTGGTACTGTATAAAATATTTTTTTTGTCTTGAGTACTGTTGTATTGTCGTCTTGCTGTTATATGTACTGTAGCTTGTTCAACATGGTAGAATACCAAGTCATGTTCCCAGTGCACTGCACATGGCGAATAAAGTTGAATTGATTTGAATTTAATTGAATTTCCTATTGACATCAATGCAAGATGGAATGCGAACGTTGGAAGTTAACGTGTTCAATTTAGCAATAAACTGTCAAGCTGACTGGTGCACTTCTGCATATGAAAGAGGGAGGAAGTAAGTAATTTTATTTCTATAGCGCCCTTCACAGCACGGATGCACAGGGTGCTTTACATAAAGAAATAAGGGATAAAAATGAGTGAAAAGAAAAGCAATCAAAACATCAAGGATTAAAAACAAAAACGGAGGAACACCCCAAAGGGACGACATAAACAGGAACATAAACAGAACATAAACAGAACATAAACAGATGTTCTAAGATGACTATAGGTGACTACCGGCCTGCCTAAACAGGTGAGTCTTTAATTGCCGTCGTTTACCTGAAGGAAGCGGTTTACCTGCAAGACACGGCCACCACGAAGAGCAAGATGGCCACCATGTCGCACTTGTTCCAGTTGTCCTCCACGTACAGTCTGAACTTCTTCAGGATGTTGGTGTCCTCGTCGGTGAAGAAGCTCTGCGCCACCCAGGTCGCCGTGGTGACGGGTCACCCAATGAGAGAAAATGGCAGTTCATAAAGCATTCCATTTCAGTTACAGTAAACAGGGTTCCTACAAGTCTCAACAAGTCAAATTTAAGACCTTTTTGGACCTTTTTGAATAACTGTAGAAAGTCAAAGTGCACAAAAGCTTCCTTGCAGGACAAGCTAATCTAGTTTTTAAGACCTAGCACCGCATCTTTTAGACCAATTTAAGGAATTGGCCCACATGTGGGCCACCAAGGAAGATTTTAGACTTTACGGCTTTTTAAGACCAGCGCGGGAACCCTGCAGAAGTACAGCATGATCTACCTGTCTCACCTCCTCCAGGACCAGAGTGATCTACCTGTCTCACCTCCTCCATGACCAGAGTGATCTACCTGTCTCACCTCCTCCATGACCAGAGTGATCTACCTGTCTCACCTCCTCCAGGACCAGAGTGAACACCCAGAAGTAGAGCATGATGTGAGTTTAGAATGATAAGGTTCTATCTCCGTTTAGGGAAGTTCAGAGATATTGAGCGTCAAAGTTTTTACATTCCATTATGTTTTGTGAGGTGGAACCTTTGTATTTGATAAATTACTAACTCAAAAATGTCAACATTTTAAAAATAACACCACACAGGCATTAATGAACACCTAATGGATCAGATTATGAAAAAAAACAAAATTATGACAAAAATGGAGATAGAACCTTATAATTCTAACGTCATGATGATCTACCTGTCTCAGCTCCTCCAGGACCAGGGTGAACACCCAGAAGTAGAGCATGATCTCTGGGGCCCCGGGCCCGGCGGGGGGCGGAGGTCTGAAGTCCAGCAGGAGGACGTAGGTGAACAGGAAGAGGAAGGCGAAGTACATGATGACGTTGCCTAGGAACACGGTGACGGGGGCGCTCCAGAACCGACGCCAGCGCCGCAGGAGGAAACGCCACCACGCCGCGGCGCTGCTCTGGTCCACTAGGCCACCAGGGGGAGGCCCAGAGTCCCTGGAACACAAACAGGACGTAGTCACAAACATAGCAGGGTTCCTACAAGTTTCTTTCAACAAGTCCAATTTAAGAGGTTTTTAGAGCTTTGGATCGAATTTTAGACCTATCGTGACACCGTGTAATAGCTTTTGGTCATCCTCGAGGTGATAGGGGAGGTGGAGGTTTCAGACTCACAGAGGGTCAGGTGTGAGCAGCAGGGCCTTCTCTGTGTCCAGGTTGTCCAGCTCCACCAGCTGCTCCCCGCCTCCACGACTGTCCAACTCCTCATCACTACAACACACGCACACACACACACACACACACACACACACACACACACACGCAGAGACGCAGAGACACACATGCACACGCAGAGACACACATGAACACGCAGAGACGCACACACACACACACACACACACACACACACACACACACACACACACACACACACACACACACACACACATCAAGTCCTCTTAATCTCAACCTAAACACTTCCTCATTCATATTGAAACCGTCCATACTAACGGGCGTACTCTCCACCGTCCTGTCGTCAATGACATGGTAAATAATCATAATAAAACAAAAATGGGTAGCCTAGCCTACATTGTAAAAGTCAGTGTTCACCTGTATTTGATGAGGTTGGTCCAGATGAGAGGGGGACAGAAGAAGGCCACGACCAGTTTAGAGATAGCTCGGTCTGTGGTCATCGCCCCCCACCAGATCTTTGTGAGCAGAGCCTGGGATAGATCATTATAGAAGCGGTATTATTATTATTAGAGTTCCACAAAGACCATGCAGTACGCAGGCTGGCCAGAAGAGGGCGCTTCAAACCACAAAACACACACAGTCATACATACTCACGATAAAGAGAGACACAGAGCGGCTTTTTACAGTGTGTGTGTGTGTGTGTGTGTGTGTGTGTCTGTGTGCATGTCCTCATTATGTGTGTGTCTGTGTGTGTCTGTCTGTGTGTGTGTCTGCGTGTCTGTGTGTGTGTGTGTGTGTGTGTGTGTGTGAGGGTGTGTCTGCTTGTCTGTGTGTGTGTCTGTGTCTGTGTGCATGTCCTCATTATGTGTGTGTCTGTGTGTGTCTGTCTGTGTGTGTGTCTGCGTGTCTGTGTGTGTGTGTGTGTGTGTGTGTGTGTGTGTCTGCGTGTCTGTGGGTGTGTGTGTGTGTGTGTGTGTTTATGTCCTCAGTGTCACCTGAACTCCATCGTGGGCGAAGAAGCCCTTGGCGTCGGCCTCAGTGGCGAGGTTCAGGACCGTGGTCCTACTCCAGCAGCGGGTCTTCCTCACCAGCAGAGCGTAGGCGCGGTCCTCGCTGTTGGAGTAGCACTCCCCAAACAGATCTACAGCCACACAACACCGATGTCAACAAACAAGTCCGTCCTATACAGTAGAACTTTGACGTGTGGGCCATTTGTCTGATTGTATATCGAGGTCTTGACTTTCATGATCGACTGCACTCATAGCCGCCGTCTAATGATCGCAAGGTCGGCAGATCGGTGGTTCGAGCCCCGGCTGGCCACATGTCGAAGTGTCCTTGGGCAAGACACTGAACCCCAAATTGCTCCCAGTGAGCGGGTCGGCGCCTTGCATGGCAGCTTGGCCGCCATTGGTGTGTGAATGTGTGTGTGAATGGGTGAATGAGAGGCCGTTGTAAAGCGCTTTGGATAAAGGCGCTATATAAGTGCAGTGCATTTATGATGAAGTGATGAAGTCAAAGTGTGCTCCGTGTCACAGCAGAGTGTGATGCCGTGTGCCGTCTCCAGGTGTGTTTCCCTGTCTGTCTCTCACCCAGGGCAAACTGTCTGTCTCTCACCCAGGGTGTTTCTGTCTGTCACTCACCCAAGGCGAACTGTTCGTACTTGGCCTCCTTCATGCTGCGTGCCGACTCCGCCTCAGACTCCAGGTGGGACATCTCCTTCAGGATCTTACAGCCGGCCAGAGCTGCAGCCACCGCCTCAGGACCCTGGGCCAGACAGAGAGAGAGAGAGAGAGGGTGGGTTAGGGTGTGTGTGTGTGTCTGTGTGTGTGTGTGTGTGTGTGTGTGTGTGTGTGTCTGTGTGTGTGTGTGTGTGTGTGTGTGTGTGTGCGTGCGTGTGTATACATGTGGGCCACAGACAGAGAGAGAGAATGTGGGTTAGGGTGTGTGTGTGTCTGTGTGTGTGTGTGTGTGTGTCTGTGTGTGTCTGTGTGTGTATACATGTGGGCCACAGACAGAGAGAGAGAATGTGGGTTAGGGTGTGTGTGTGTGT
>NC_137684.1:29173355-29205855 GCF_963989245.1 Nansenia antarctica | reverse complement strand
TACATTTTAGACATTCAGCAGATGCCTTTTTTTGTGATGCATGGTTGCAAAGTGTGTGTATATCTAATCTTGGTCTCAATTGGGACTCCCTGCCAAAACACCATTCACCACTCCTTCAGAGGGAGTTGATAGGTAAACCTTTAAGCTCTTTAGTCGATGCAAAACAGGGAGCATTTACATGTTTCGCTTCACATGCAAAAGGCATCCTGCCTGGCTTTGGGCCTACAGAGGACCACAAACACTCTGTTAATGCAGCCTCTCCGCAGGGACATTAGAAAGTGGTGCACAAAGAAATGAGAATAGAGAATAGACCCCCCTGTGAATAGAACATTACCTCCTCTGGCTTCTAACCTGGGGTATAATGAGTTTAAGACCCTTGTTTAGATATTTGTGATTGGAATGTTTTGGGGGATTGTATTTAGCGAATTTAGATTGGGTGAGTAATCCCCCACTGCTACCAATGTGTCATTGATTTTCAACAACGCGGAAATGTATTCACATTTTTCAAAAGGAAAAGTCTGAACATTACATCGGATGCCGACATGCGGACCAAAGCACTAGAACGTGTCACATAATGTTATTCTGTCAGAGTCAGACATGAGTCCTTTCACAGTCAGAAGACGTTTAGTCTCTTACTGACAATGATTAGCTATTTGCATTTGTGTCAACACACTGATATTGCTCCACAGTACTCCTCATTTGCCTGGGGACTTGAACAGCTTGTAAGATATCGTGAGCTTAGAATGATAAGGTTCTATCTCCGTTTAGAATGATAAGGTTCTATCTCCGTTTAGGGCAGTTCAGAGATATTGAGCCTCAAAGTTTTTACATTCCACATTATGTTCTGTGAGATGGAACCTTTGTATTTTATTAATTACTAACTCAAAAATGTCAACATTTAAAAAAATAACACCACACAGGCATTAATAAACACCTAATGGATCAGATTATGTAAAAAACTCAATTTTGAAACAAATGGAGATAGAACCTTAGAATTCTAACGTCACAATATGGTAAAACATGGGGGGACATTACAAGGCATTATCCTCTCAGACAGAAACAGAACAACCATCAGCTCCAGCGGCCGATCACAGCATTTGGTTTCACTGGCCACTCAGTCAAATGAATCTGGATAATAGGCCGCAGACAGAACACACAGGGAATGGGCAATCTTCCAACCCCCCCCCCCCCCCCACACACACACACACACACACGTGACACGACTCATCTAAAACGTAAGTGCTGGGTGTATTAGGTTGCTGTAATTGCTTTTGTGTGGATTGTGGAAACGTGAACACGATCATGATGTGGAGGGCTTCATTTGACTGGGCAGGGCAGGACAGAGCCCATGCAAACGTAGCATTTGCATGCAAGGTTAAAGGGGTGTGTGTGTGTGTGTGTGTGTGTGTGTGTGTGTGTGTGTGTGTGTGTGTGTGTGTGTGTGTGCGTGTGTGTGGTTGCTGGTGTGTGTGTGTGTGTCTTAGCATAGCATAGCATTGACTTTCAATATGATCAAACGCAGCAGTTGTGTGAAGGTGTGTGTGATTAAACAGCTGTGATCCTCAGTGTAGGGGGAGGCTGCAGTATGCAGTCTTCAGTATGCAGGCTTCAGTATGCAGTCAATCTGTTTGTGACTGGTGGTCACCTGTAGATCACTGAAGGTGATTAGGTTAATCTTGTCATCCCTCCAAACAATGATGGACAACTCTAGACATTCAGTAAAGTTGGATGTCTGTTTCAGTATCAGGACCTGTTTTTGACCTATTCGCGACACCATATGATAGCTTTTTGTCATCCTCAAGGTGATGAAATGAGGGATTTCACCGCCATACAGACAAGCTGATTCCAGCTTGATTCATTTCTGCGTAAATAGATGTGGACGGACTGATTTCCTTGCAGGATCAAATTTTTAAGACCTAGCATCTAATTTGTAGACCAAATTACTGACATTTGAGACCTTTTTAGGCCTTATAAATTGGATTGCTGGATTTTAGACTTTAAGGCTTTTTAAGACCAGCGTGGGAACCCTGATACATAGCACACTCAAATGCAAACACATCCCTTTATTGTGGTAACAAATCTGCATAGGCGCCATACAGCTATACGTACGGACGCTCGACAGCTTCACTCCTCTACATGCAACAGGTTCACACTCCTCCTCACACTCAGCAGTGGTGAACAGGGGTGCAAACTGGTGAGGGCCCAAAAAGGTGACACATTTTTTTTGCATGACTTTGCGTGACTGTGTTCTCCACACTGTCTACAATTGTATCTAGCTGCATGAAGCTAAAAGTTATTTCAACAGCAGCGGAGTTTAGCAGACAGGAAGATTAGTTAGAAGAATAGTCATCATGTGACTTGGATGAGACATAGACGTAGACATCCCCACCACCTCCCCAAATATTTTTTTGCAGATCTACACGATTCACATGCATGACCTATTTTGAAGTAAAAACGGCTAATTTAGCAGAAAGGTGACAAGTTTGCAACCCTGGGTGAAGGACACAAGCATTCTGACTTACCAGAGGCGTGTCCTCCTGTCTCTCAGCCATGGCTGTGGTGTCTGACCTGCTCCCCGCCTGTCCTCTGTCCTGTCCTCTGTCCTGTCCTCTGTCCTGTCCTCTGTCCAGACTCTCCGGCTGAGAGCGGCTGCAGGTGAACCCTACGAGTCTTCAGGGAGTGTCAGACAGGTGAGCCACGCCCTGGTCCCCTCCCAGTCCAACCACAGGCTGCACTTGACCGCATAAACCTTTGCATCTTGGTTATCAGCACCACCAAAGCAGCCTCATCAGGACCATGTTCAAAGCTATACACACAGCAGTCTCTTGAGTGATAGGACCACTGGCGGACTCAGGGGGGGCGACCACCACTCCTGGTGCCCCCACAGTTGAAAAACGTCTTGCTTAAATGCCCTTTTGAGTGGCGAAAATGAGAGGACGTGCCCTATTGGTGCCCCTCCAATGGTCTAAACTTGACTATGTGCCCCCACAGTTGAAAAACGTCGCACTAAAGTGCCCTTTTGAGTGGCAAAATTAGAGGATGTGCCCTATTCGCTGCCCTTCCAATGGTCTAAACTTGACCATGTGCACTGATGGGGTCCCATGTAGTGCAGCAGGTGCCCTTTTTTTCTTTTCGCCCCCCCTGCCCTTCAAACAGCCTGAGTCCGCCACTGGATAGGACCTTTAGTTATTGCTGGCCCCTCCAAGAGCATGTGGCTGAAAACTCTGGTTAAGCTCTTCATAATAAACAAGGGCATGAGAAAAGACTACCGTAGTTGGAAATGTATCTTTATTGTGCAAACAATGAAGGTCATCCTGTCACCACCAAATATATTCCTGACATTGGTGTGACATAGCAATTATATTATATTACATTATTATTATTATAGACATTAAACCATCCATATATGCAACAACAGGCCTACAATGTCTCCTCCATGTCGACACCCATTACCATACTTACCACATAACACTTGCTAGCATTTGCCACTGGAAGGCAGTATATCCCAGCAAACCGAAATGAACATACTGTACAACATTTAGGCCTGGAGAAGACGTTTTTAGCGCAAACGTCGTTTCATCCATCGGCCTACTGTTGGCAAATCTATGGGGAAAATGTCAGGTAATTTTGATCAACCTTGATAAGTGTAATATAAAACAATACATCATTTAATATGGCCCTGTATGGTAAACATAGTTGAAAATATATATATTTTAAATATATATATATATATATATCATATAATTACTATATATAGCTATATCATCTAGTATGTTGTCTAAACTAAGACGTTTTGTATTTGGACATCCTCCCCTATGCCCTCATCCTAAAACGGGTCAAATGCAATGCGCAAGATTCGCTCTTAAGTGCAAGAGTCATTTGAATCAAACTATCAGTAGGCTATGTGTTCAGAAAAAACAGAAAGGCCAAGTGAACCTTGTATATATGCATTGTATGTATTGTGTGTGTATGTTTGTTTGTATATGTTGAACGTTGTATATTTTCCACATTTCATACCACCAATCCCTTTGGAGAGAAGGCAGAAGTCATCCCAAACCCCCCACGGAGAAATGTCCAAAGAAAGGGGCGTCGATGAGAGCCGCTCGTCAGGCAGCCAATACGGAGGTCAGACCTTTGTTCACACTCAGACCCACATGCGCCCTCTGAGCTTTAAATCGGACTAGTGTCATTGGGCTTCACAGGATCAACATCGGTAACGCGTACGAGTAGGACCTACGAGTGGAATCTGTTTTAAAGGACTCTGAAAGGGGGAAGACAAACATCGTCATGACAAACGTTCAAAAACCAAGTGGCTTGGAGGTGCGGAGAGGGTCCCCATCTCTCCATCGCCGGGGCGCCGTTTGTCGGAACCTCTTTGGACCGGTGGACCACGAGGAGCTGGGTCGGGAACTGAAGGCGAACCTGAGAGAGATCTCCGAACGGGACCAATGCCGGTGGAATTTCAACTTCGAGACCCACACACCCCTGCCCGGGAGTTACGACTGGGAGGAGACGCCCGCGTACTCAAGCCCCCTCTTCTACCGGGGGTCGCCGACGCACGGTGGAGGAAGGGTCTCCAGAGCTCCAGACGCACACTTTGGAGAGGACAGTGTCCCAAATGTCCCCGGTGGGAACCCTCTATCTCTATCAAACTGTGAAGAAGTGACTGAAGTACTTTGCTCAGTTGAGCTCAACCAAGAGAACTGTTCCAACATGTCAAACACGGGGGTGTTGACGCCCAGCGAGTCGACACCTATCCGGCGTAAAAGGGGGGCAGCATCGTCCGGACGCACGACAAGGCCCAACACACAAACCGTCACACAGATTACAGGTAGAGTCTTCATTCATATCTGATGATGCTAGGCTATATTACATTACCACAAATCAATGAACATGTGGGTTATTTGAAGAACCCAATGCATTTTGTTGAAATGACTCAATTAATTAATGTGAACCCTATTTATTTCCCCTGCAGATTTTTTCGTGAAGAGGAGAAGAGCGTCGGAAACGAAGAGTTTCTCACCCGCAACCCCCCTGGAACAAACTCCACGGAAAAGAATAAGATAAAGAAAGGTATGTTCATAATGTTCATAAGCTGCAACGTTTCGTGACGTTAGAATTATAAGGTTCTATCTCCATTTTTGTAAAAAAAAAAAAAAAAAAAATGTGTTACATAATCTGATCCATTAGGTGTTTATTAATGCCTGTGTGGTGTTGTTTTTTAAAATGTTGATATTTTTGAGTTAGTAATTCATAAAATGAATGAATGAACTCACAAAACATAATGGAATGTAAAAACTTTGACGCTCAATATCTCTGAACTGCCCTAAACGGAGATAGAACCTTATCATTCTAAACGGAGATAGAACCTTATCATTCTAAGATCACGGTTTGCAGGAAAAGCGCTATACAAATACAAGTTATTATTAAAAGTTATTATAAAGTCTTGGGCATACGGGGTTGGATAGTGATTGTGGGGAAAATGTGTTGCTGAGCTTGTGAGCTAACAGGTTTATTAATGTTTTTTTGTCTTCTCTCTCAGGTGTTTGCTACTGAAGGACTATTCCCTCTTGGATGGAAGGATATGTGCAGAGGAAAATCATATTGAAGGACTTGAGGGTCCAGAGTTGATCTTAGAAAGAAAGTTGTCACTGTGTTCGCCCTGAGTAGGCCTAGAACATTTTGTTGCAATCAACATGTCTTCATGGAACATGAAGAGATGGGCTATTTAAACCGTTTATGTCAAAAATAAACCAATGTCTATTTTTGTTATATTTATTTTACTATTATATTTATTTATTTAGGTGTCACTGTCTGTTACTTTATTTAATTTGTGTTTTTAAAAGTCTGCAGTTATCCAAACGAGTTTTGTTTATGTTCGTTTCTGTTTTTGTGACGTTCATAATATATTTGCTGTCTGCGAAAAAGTGATTAAAGCTATTTTGTCTATAGGCCTGCTTCTGCTTCGTGGTTTTGTCTATACATTATATTTATAAACTATTATATTTATAAACTATTATATTTATAAACTATTATAAAGGCTACGCGGTGGCTCCGTTTGAAAGCCTCGCGTCAACTCAAAAAGCACATAAACAAAAATCGGGTTGTTTGAGGACATACATCTCATATAGGCTAGTTTGAGTATATATATTCACCTACACACACACACACACACACACACACACACACACACACACACACACACACACACACACACACACACACACACACACACGCACGCACACACACACACACACACACACACACACACACACACACACACACACACACACACACACACACACACACACACACACACACACACACACACACACACACACACACACACACACACACACACAACAAAACAGATACAGCCAATTAATCAGAATTAAAACCTTTAGGCCATTATGAAATGGAAATAAAGACAGATAAGCACACTTATTTTTTAAGTCTAACATTTAACCAAACAGGACCTGGTTTACAGTGAGATGAATCATTATGATGATCATAAGATCTGATCGTCATGAAGTCAGAATGAGTTCAAACTATGATGATGATGATTATTATTATTATTGTTATTATATATACTTTTTTCCATTCGATGCCAATCGTGATAAATTGGCCGAGCTTAGAATGATAAGGTTCTATCTCCCTTTAGGGTAGTTCAGAGATACTGAGCGTCAAAGTTTTTACATTCCATTATGTTTTGTGAGATGGAACCTTTCTATTTGATTAATTACTTAAGTCAAAAATGTCAACATTTTAAAAAATAACACCACACAGGCATTAATAAACACCTAATGGATCAGATTATGTAAAATAAAATAAAAACTCAATTTGACAAAAATGGAGCTAGAACCTTAGAATTCTAACGTCACGAAATGTGTAGAAGTCACGCGTACATGCTCCAGGATTGGGCCCTCGAGCAGGACAATGGGCCTACAACCCTTAAAGATGTAAAGTGGCCATCTGGCACTGGGACATGCGACCAGGGACAATGAGGGCGTGCGAAGACAAAGAGACGAGAGTGTGCCAACTATTTCACCTGCAAATGAGGCTTTGTCGCTAATTGAAGCCCTGCGACCCCCCGCGCGCTTCCTTAAATTCACTTCCTTTCTGTTCGCTTCTTTTCTCAGTCAAATGAGACATCTCCTCCTTTACCCGCGTGCCCAAAAGCCATGCAAATGTTTATTTTCAATTGCCGACGCCCCATCCAACTCTATTCTGTTATCAACAGATGCTATATAGTTTATTTGAGAGAGAAGGGAAGGCCCTCCTCTCTCTTCAAACATATCATCCTGGGAAAGGGAGAGGATACAATATTGCGCAGTACTATGCTCCTTATAACAATACAAATGTGTACATTTCAAACCTGCAAACTGCGACACTTTAAATGAATGTGCAATAATACTATGTGCAATATGACAACCCTCGTGTACATAAGGTTCAGAGATAGGAAATGTTAGGATATTTATAGCATAGCATAGAGTACAGCACAGTGTTTTATTTATCACCCACTTGTCCCATAAAGGGACACCCTAAAACTGACTACGAAGACAAATAAGAAAAAACAACCCGATGGCCCTCCGAGAGGCGGGATGGAAGAAGGGCCAATTCAAACGGATTTCTCGGTAACGACTGGAACGGACATAGACAAAGATTCTTGGATTATGAGAAGATGCAGGTGTGGGTGGGAAAAGGTGACCACCTTCCGAGGTCTACGGATCCACCAGGGAAGGAAAAAGTGTGAAGAGGGAGGCCATCAGCAGCAACATTGCACTGCAACCGCAGGTCAGACAAGAGGAACCCAAAGCCAGGTGGCAAACCACAGTGCTGAGGGATCCAACGCTGCTGAGGAAAGGCAGGCGGAGGACACAGGAGGGCCCTCGGTGGACACCAATGCCTCTGAGGGGGGCACCGCTGAAGACACACACAGAACACAAAGCAACCCCAACAGCCAGGGACAAAGCCGGAGAACAGAGAGGAGAGAACCTGGAAGGAGGCAGCTGGTCAAATGGCCAAAGGCAAACGAGGTTGCAGTCTGGCAGAAGCTGGACAAGGACCTCAGTTTCATCCTAGATCATTCACTGCGTGGCCAGGTGGACACCAAGCTGAACTGCATTGGAGACATCATGTATGATGAATGCAGAGGCAGATTTGGAGTGATGGCTAAAAAGCGGAGATCAGGCCCAATGCAGAAGGGGAGAAGGGAGAGAGAGATTGAGCAGTTGGTGAAGAGGCGGCGTCAACTCCGAAAGCAGTGGAGGAAGGCAAGTAGAGAGGAGAAGGAGGGCCTGAAGCCACTGTGGGAGGAGGTGAAGGTAAACCTTGCCAGCCTGCGAAGGGCGGAGCGCATTCGCAAACGCAGAAGGCGGAAGGAGAAAGAGAGGAGTAACTTCTTCAAAAATCCCTTCAAGCATGCGAGACAGCTGCTAGAGGACAAGAGAAGCGGGAAGCTGGAGATTACTAGACCGGAGCTAGAGAATCACATCAGGGAGCAATACAGTGACCCAGCAAAGTCAACTCCGCTGGGATCCCCTGGATATGTTCCCCGCCCAGCTCCCCCAGCTTTCCTGTTTAATGCTGCTCTCCCCAAACTCAGTGAAGTAGCAGACGTGGTCCGGAAGGCAAGAGCAGCCTCAGCCCCAGGCCCCAACGGGATACCATACAAGCTGTACAAGAACTGCCCAGGAGTCCTGAGACACCTGTGGAACCTGTTGAGAGTGGCTTGGAAGAACCAAGTCATCCCTTCAGAGTGGCAAAGAGCTGTCACAGTTTTCATCCCGAAGGAGCAGAACTCCACTACCATCAGCCAGTTTAGGAGTATCGCTCTCCTCAATGTTGAAGGGAAGATCTTCTTTTCCATCTTGGCTAAGAGGTTGACCAGCTACCTCACAAGTAACGAGTACATCGACACCAGCTGCCAGAAGGCGGGTGTGCCAGGCTTCCCAGGGTGTGTGGAACACTCTGCAGTAATATGGGAGCAGATCCAAAGGGCGAAAAGAGAGAGAGGTGACCTGCATGTCGTGTGGCTGGACCTCGCCAACGCATACGGGTCTGTCCCCCACCAACTCATCGAGTTTGCCTTGGACTTCTTTTACATCCCAGTCTGCATTAAAGCCCTGGTAGCCAAGTACTTTGAAGACCTCCAGATGTGCTGCACCCATCAGGACTTCACAACAGGCTGGCAACAGTTGGAAGTAGGCATTGCCATGGGATGCTCAATCTCCCCCATCCTGTTTGTTGCAGCCTTCGAGATCATCCTCATAGGGGCCAGGAAGATGGTCGGAGGAGTGAAACTGCCCTCAGGTGAAAGGCTACCAGCGGTGAGAGGCTATATGGACGACATCACTACCATTCTCCAGACAGCAGCGTGTACAACAAGACTGCTGAAGAGGATAGACGAGCTTGTGAGCTGGGCGAGGATGAAGATCAAACCCCCCAAATCACGCAGTGTGTCTATCAGGAAAGGAGTCAGAAGCGACAACACCATCTTTGTCGCAGGTGGTGAGGACATCCCATTGCTGGCAAATCAACCCGTCCGCAGCCTGGGTCGAACCTACACAGCAGAGCTTTCTGACAGGCAGATGGGGGAGACGGTGAGGAAGCAGCTCGCAGATGGCCTGGCCAGGATCAACCAGAGCCAGCTCCCCGGAAAGTACAAAGTATGGTGTTACCAGTTCATACTGTACCAAAGGGTGATGTGGCCTCTGAAGATGAGCGAAATCCCCTCCTCAGTGGTAAGCAAGATGGACGGGCTGGCAAACTCGTTCATCAGGAAGTGGCTGGGACTGCCAAGATGCCTCTCAGACGTGGGCCTCTTTGGTAGGAACACGCTTCAACTGCCACTGCGATCCATCAGCTCTGGATACAAGCAGGAGAAGGCTCGGTTGGTGCTAGAGCTGAGGGAATCCACTGACCAGCTGGTGAGAGCAGCGGGCACCCAGATAAGAACTGGAAGGAAGTGGAAAGCCCAAGAGGAGGTTGATTTGGCAATCGGCCAGCTGAAGCACCGCGAGGTGGTCGGCAGAGTCCAGGAGGGTAGAGCAGGCCTTGGAAGGGGCGAGACTCCCTTGTTCTGGTCAAAGGCTTCCAAAGAAGATCGAAGAGCCATGGTGGTGGCAGAAGTGGCAAGAACTGAGCAGGAACGCCTTAACATAAAGGCGGTGTCCCAGGGCCAGCAAGGACGCTGGACGTCATGGGAAGGTCTCACAAACAGGCCCATGTCATGGTCTGACCTGTGGAAGATCCCCCAAGCTAGGCTCAGCTTCCTGATCAGAGCAACATATGACACCTTGCCTTGTCCCCGAAACCTCCACCAATGGTTTTCTGCCGAAGAGACCTGCCCCCTTTGCAACACCATCAATGCGAGCCTCCAGCACATCCTGACAGGCTGCAAGACAGCGCTGTCCCAAGGCCGCTACACATGGCGACACGACCTGGTGCTGAAAAAGCTGGCAGAGGTGGCAGAGACATGCAGACAGGAGGCAAACAGCAGACCTTCCGCTCCAGACAGACATCCCATACAGTTTGCAAGGGCTGGAGAGAGAGTCAAACCCTCCCGTCAGAGAGATACAGCAAGACTCCTCGCACCGGGTAGTGAGTGGACCATGAGGGTCGACCTGGGGAGACAGCTCCAGTTCCCCAGGGAGATCGTGGAAACATCGCTCCGACCAGACCTGGTCATGTGGTCGGAGGCTTGCAAGACAGTCCTTCTGGTCGAACTCACTGTCCCTTGGGAGGGTGGTTTGGAGGCAGCCAACGAGCGGAAGCGAGCCAAGTATGCAGATCTGGCGGCGGAGTGCAGGGAGGCTGGCTGGAAAGCCGTTACGTGCCCTGTGGAAGTGGGGTGTAGGGGCTTCGTAGGTTCCTCAGCTGCTCGCCTACTCCGTGACATAGGATGCACAGGAGCAAGGCATCGGAAAGTCATGAAAGAGCTGGCTGAGGAGGCGGAGAAAGGCAGCTTCTGGCTGTGGCTAAGAAGGAAGCATAAGGGTTGGGGGGCGAACAACACCTAGGGCATCAGCAGGGGGTGGCAGGGAGAGATCCCTGCCATCGCTCCGCCACCAGGAGATGTACTGGGGTTAAAGGAGCGAAACGTCAATGACTGGTGGTCCCCAGCTGATGACCCAGTTAGGCCCACATAGGTGTTCAGTGAGGTGTCACAGCACACCTGTTCTAAAGGCACTGTTGGAGGTGCGTCAGGCAGCAATGCCCAGCAGGAGTACCATCACCTGTATCATGATTTGTACAGTATAGTATAGTGGATAGTGTACATAGCCTTTATTTATGTAAACTAGCTCTTTTCCCGTCTTGTTTTTAGTATTTTTTTCCTAGCACCAGGGGAGCCCCCCCTCCCAAATTTCGTTGTATGGTACCTGTACTGTATTAATGACAATAAAGACCATTCATTCATTCATTCATTCAGATGCTGTAGTTTATTTGAGAGAGAAGAAGGCCTCCTCTCTCTTTCAACATATCATCCTGGGAAAGGGAGACAGACGATACAATAGTGCACAGTACTATTATGCTCCTTATAACATTCATTTTGTTCCATATTTTATGCATATGTGTTCCCTGGTTGGTATATAGGCTAGTTCCTCAAAGAACAAACATTACATGAACTGTTTTTCGCGTGAGTGTACATTCTCCCTAGAGCAGACCAGATGGTCTAATGGTCTTCGGGACATCCATTTTTTACTCTACAAAATCTGCATTCAAACTGTCCCAGGGGTCCACCATTACTTACCCACTACCGCTGGTTCAATTCCCTTAATGATGGTAGAATATGTAACATAAGATGTAAAATCAGCTGTTCAGTCAATTAGGGAGTAAATTAATGTCAGAAAGAAAGGGTAACATCTGCTTGTATAGTGGGTGATTATTGGCAATGGACCATTAGCTTCATGGTTAAAAATTATGAGACTATAAATGATGAAAAACCAAGCCATGAAATACTGTATACACAAGAAACATTTAAAACTAACATTAACATTAATGAAGTGTACCGTATTGGAGCTTTCTCTGTTGACACACTGCAATAAGCTCAAGATAAATAACTTTATTTCTTCTGCACTTTTCATACAGTAGAAGATGCTTTTCTGCATGGCCAGGATGTGAAGATGGCCTAATCACTAGCATAAAAAAAGGACTAGCATAGCAATATGTCTAATCACGAGTTGACTCACTGGAACGAGACAGGCACGTGAGACTGCCATATACCATATATATATATATATCTGCCATATATCATACCTCCATTTTATATGTATTTATCATCATCTTTTTCAATATAAAACGGAGGTATGATATATGCCAGACATACGGTATATGGCAGTCTCACGCGCCTGTCTCATTCCAGTTCTGCATCGGAGCCATGTGTGAAAGTGAGCGACCAGGTAATTGTCCGGCAATTCGCTCATGTGTGAACGGTGAACGGTGAAAATGCCTGGCAGAGTCAGACCCGGGTTCGGATTCCACGCAATTTACAGGGAGGGAACTACGTGTGAAAGGAGGTTGGGGGGGCTATTGTCCTGTGCACAGAGGCAGAAGGCCGGGGTCCAGATGGTCACTTGGCCTTTTATCTGTATGACTACTAGTCTACTACCACTGGAGGAATGCACGGGTCCCCTGCAAGGCTAGAAGTAAGGATGAGGTCACCATCTGTTGCAGGGGTCACCTGCCCAAAGAGCAAGTATTAGCCACACTCCGGATCCTTCCATCCCCCAAGCCCAGGCAGGGTGAAGGGGCGTTTTATAGGAGAGATCCCCCCCAGCCCAGGGTGAAGGGGCGTTTTATAGGAGAGATCCCCCCCCCCCCCCCCCTTGACCAAAGAGGGTTTGTTAACCACATAACACATTAACACAAACACACACTTCTTTTTGAAACTAATTTATTAGTAATAACAGGATGTCTTGAATATTTCAAGTCTTTATAAAACAGAGTAATCAAACAACAATTGCATTGAACGTTTACACCACTGCACACCCCTCACCCGTTATAAAAGCAACACAAATGCGGGTTACTTTTTTAAGGCACATACTGTAAGCTATAAGTCTCAGTGTTATGAAAACCTATTATTGAATGATTCCAATTTAGTGATTATGAAATACATTGACATAGTCGGCATATTCTTTAACTAAATGAAACCCTTTTTAAAATCATCTTAAAATAAATCAGAAATAAAAAACAGAACATAATCAGCATAGCAATTCAAAATATGGTCTTCAGCTTCAGGGCTAGTAAACATAATATTACGCATTTAATCTTGTAGATAATAATTTGACACTCAATATTTCCCTTTTACATGTCATGGGGAGAGAGTATACATGATTTGGTGTTATCTGATTGGGGTTTGTGTGAATAGAACATGTTACGGACAATTGACAACGTCGTGTACAATTGACTGGAATAAAGAGAAGATAGCAAGGGATGGTAGTAGGTATTGATCCACTTCAGGGGCTCTCGTCCTGGTTGAGAGTGGAGCTGAGAGGGGGGTAGACGGTGGAGAGGAGAGGGGGAAGGGGGGTGATGGTCGTTGGCATTGTTCCACTTCAGGATCTCTCGTCCTGGCTGAGAGGGGAGTTGGGGGAGTGTGGGGTGTGGAGCTGTTCGTAGCTGGGCAGACTGTCCTGGCTGGGGACACTGCTCCCCCTCCGCTGTTGCCTCGCCCTGCCTCCTCCCCCCCCCTCCTCTTGACAACCCAGCATACGGGTGAGGGACTCTGAGATGCGGCTGAGCGTCTGGTCCATGTGGGTCACCTGTAAACACAGGAGTAGGTAGACCAACAGTGCAGATGAATGAACTTCATGATGACAGACAGCTGCATTAATAAAAAGCATATGATGTCATAGTGCAATCGTATATGTATCATTCCACCGCACAGGTGTTCTATTAAATGACCGTTAATACAAAGTAGCTAGCCTGCGGATGTTTGTGTTCGGGTTACTAGGCAACAGTCCAGTTGAAGTTCAGTTGCAGAACTATTTTTTGTTGGCGGAGCCAAAATAAGAACTGTTGTATAAAAGCAATATCACACTTGAGGTCGTGCTGTTATACTGAATATACGTGCTGATATTCAGTATAACAGCACTCCCTCTCGTGTGATATTGCTTAAATAAATCATATTTTAAAAAGTCAAAGTCTAGACTTTAACAGCTACACTGTAAACACAAAACATTTCAGTTTCTTGAAAGGTCTCCACAGAGAATAAAATACAATCACACACTACTCACACTCCCTTATTTCCAGCCAAACGATTAATCCCCCGATGTAGAAACAAGCCACGCCACTGTTGTCGTTCACCAAACGATCAAAGGTTTTTTTAATGAAAACCAAAACAAATAGAACTTGAAAGGTAATTGAAAATCGTCCCTTTTTATCAACTTAAGTTTATTTTTGGATGCCATTAAGGGAGGGACTTTGTCCGTGTAGAGAGAGAGAATCCCTTCATATCAGACTATTGTGTTGACACATTCAGAAGGCTGCTATATACAGTAGCACCAAACAGCTTTCTCTACAGTATAACTGGTGTAGGGTGACTAAAAACTCTGTCACCAAATGGCTGCAGTGCATGACGAAGGTTGGTGCTTAACGTCGGAGGTGGATGGGGTGAACAATTAAAAAAAAATCTGGGACTAGTAGATATTAGTAGACCACATCAGACAGGCCAACACCCTCCCAACATTTAAACAGGCCCTCAAAACCCACCTCTTCAAGCTCGCCTTCACCAGTTAACCCTCTCCCCCTCCCCTTCCCATGTGTCCCCAGCACTACCTTAATTAGACCCCTATACTTTCTTTCTTTTATTTATTTATTGTTTCTTTTTATTATTACTACTCGATCTTTTCAGTTTGTAAAGCGTCTTTGAGTGTCTAGAAAAGCGCTATAAAAGTCTAATGTATTATTATTATTATTATTATTATTATTATCGTCAAAGTCAGCTTTATTGTCAATCCAATATATGTACAGACATACAGACATACAGAGGGCTGAAATTGCTTTTCCCTCTCATCCACGGTGCATAGCAAACAAAAACAATAAATAACAATATAATACGACAAGATTAGGGAAAAAATAACTATATATACAAAAATACTAGATAAAAGATTTGAAATGTGCGGTTCAATGTACAGGGGTGGAATACAATATGAACAACGACAATAGTGCAATAGTGGTAATTGACTCAGTATAATATAGTAAAGTGGCTAAAGTACAGGTATGCTTGTATGTATGTATGTATGTGTTACGGTACATGTGGGAATACGGTACATGTGGGAAAACTAGGGTTAGGGTTAGGTGCTACGTCGACTTGGTACATGCTGGCATGTCTTACCCAAACCATAATCCTAACCCTACCCATAACCCTAACCTTAACCATAGCACCCTAGCACCTAACCCTAACCCTAGTTTTCCCACATGTACCGTAACATATGCATGAAGTGAGATTGTTCTTAGTCCGGGGGCAGTAAGCTGAACTCTGACCTTCTCCTCCATTCTCTGCAGTCTGGAGCCGATGGTGCTGGTCCCCTTGTCTTTGCCGCGCTCTGGAGAGAAAACAAACAGTCCAGGTAATAAAGACGTCGTTACCTAAACAACACCAGAAGCCCTACTGCAGTTTGTTTCCTGGAAGACCCCTTTAGATCAGTGGTGTAGTCTAGTGTTTTCTAGTGGGTATACTGTGATTTCTCCCTCCCAGCCTCATATCGTTCATTTCGGAACGCCATAAAAATACATCTGCTCTCCCGGTCTAACGTTTTATATACTGTATATAACATTACATGTTATAAGGCTGATCTGTGCATGGTAGTGCTGCATTTTGACATATTTCATGTCGCATTTCCCCCCATTGATGGTATATGACGCTATAGTCAGTCCCAATGGTCCAAAATTCAAGTGCTTCGTAACACAGACGGGGTGAATTTTATGAATGAAAGTGTGAAAGTTCTGTCACAAAACGCCGTTACGTATCCTCACACATTGTTAAGTGGGTATATGGAAATCCTTGGCCTTTCCTAGTGGGTATACGGCGTAGTCCTGCGTATCACGTAGACTACAACACTGCTTTAAATGACTCTTCATCTTCATATCAATTCCCCACTCTGATGTAATAACAGTATTTGAGTAATCTTCCTACAATGAACGTCATGGAGAATAACAGTGTGACTCTCTACCTGGGCTGGTCTGGAACAGGGTCAGCTTCCCCAGAGACTGATCCAGCCTAGAAGAGAATTATTTTTTATACAGAATACGTTACGTAGTCAAGCACCAAGTCAAGCTCCAAGTCAAGCACCAAGTCAAGCACCAAGTCAAGCACCAAGCATCAAACATGAATTCAGCCAGTTAGTCAGGGACTAATATGGAAGCAATTTACCATGAGAGGAAGGGGGTTGTACACCCTGTAACCCTGTACAGTGGTAAATGAGTCTAATCTAATCTAATATTGAAGAAAGCCCACCTCCGCTGCAGCTCTTTGATGCGCACCATGAGGTTGAGGTGTCCCTGGGAGTACTGCTCGATGACGTCCCTGACATCATAAGGCTTTCGGGCTTGCTGCAAAATACAGTCACACAAACAGGGAAACAGCTCAACTGTCTGACTGCTAGGGCTTTCACACCATCAAGGCTCCGTGCCTGTTCCGGTTCCCATTCTGGAACCTCAGAACCTTGGTGCTTTCTGGCGAACCAGTCCGCGTTCATACCAGTTTAACAGGGTTCCTACACGTTTCAACAAGTCAAATTCAATACCTTTTTAGACCGTTTTTAGACCTCTTTGAATAGAATTAGCATTTTTTTGGTTCCAGCTTGATTCATTTCCGCATAAATAGATGTGCTTGGACTGATTTCCTTGCAGGATCTAATTTTTAAGACCTAGCACCTCATTTTTAGACAGAATAACTGAAATTTGTGACCTTTTTAGGCCTTATAAATTGGATTGCTGGATTTTAGACTTTAAGGCTTTTTAAAATTAGCGCGGGAACCCTGTTTAAGCAGAACCATCAACGTCATCACGTTGGGTGACGAAGGGGAAAATGTCACAACAAGATGGCGGCTTCACTGGAAATTAGGATAATATCTTCCACTGCAGTATCTGAAATAAACACTATTTTGTATGAAACAAAACATGTGTGTGTGTAGTGTGTGTTTGTTTACATTTTGTCTCCTTCCTTCTTACTCTCTCGCTCATCTTCACAACCGAAGGAAGGAGACAAAATGTAAACAAACACACCCACACGTGCAAACGCAAACTTCACACCTTCTATTCTAGTAACGAGTAGCTGGCTAGTAAGAGAAAGTGTTTAGAAAGTGTTTTTTGTTTTGTTTCATACAAAATAGTAATCGCCATCTTGTTGTGACATTTTTGTGTAGAATGTGTCATATGACACACCCACTGACGACGTTTTCACGGTTTTAGTTTCTGGTTCCCGCTGAGAACAAACCTTTCAGGTTCCGAAACAATTCATTTTTGTCCTGAACGCGGCGGCCGGCTCAGGATTAGGTTCGGGAACCGACGCACAGAGTGTTGGCGGTGTGAAAGCCCTATGCCTGACTCAGACAGCATAGTCAACACAGCAAAATGAATCATACAGTACATACACACACAAACACACACACACACACACAGACACACACACACACACACACACACACACACACACACACACAGACACACACACACACACACACACACACACACACACACACACAAACACACACACAAACACACACACACACAGACAGACACACACACACAGACACACTCATGCTTAAGCCAGACACCAGAGCAAACACACAATCACAGCACTTGCGTCTGCTCAGAGTCGGGGAGAAGAGGCCCTCCATTGTCTGGCGTTTGTTTGCGTTCGCCGCTCAGACAACCGGTGTGACTTGATCAAGGCGGGGGCCCGCCTCGAAACGCAAACATTCACACCGACACGAGGATCACCAGCCCATTAACAGGAGGGTAAACACCATCATCGTGACATCAGTCCCAGTCCAAATTCAAGCTGACGAAACAGCGTATACGTACTGTGTACCGAGACTCGGAAAGGTCAAGGAGATGGTGGAGAGAACTAGAACACCCTAACCTAGCCTAGCTCGCAGCGTATATAACTTGACGGATGAGAATAGAAGATGAGTGTGTCTTAGTATTAGTAACACACAGCCTAATCTGCCAGTGAAGACAATACGTGAGCTTAGAATGATATGGTTCTATCTCCGTTTAGGGCTGTTCAGAGATATTGAGCGTCAACGTTTTTACATTCCATTATGTTTTGTGAGATGGAACCTTTGTATTTTATGAATTACTAACTCAAAAATGTCAACATTTAAAAAATAACACCACAGAGGCATTAATAAACACATAATGGATCAGATTATGTAAAAAAAACTAAATTTGGACAAAAATGGAGATAGAACCTTATAATTCTAACGTCACGAATACAGTGAAGTGTACTGAACTGTAAAATATTAGCACGACTAAAAAACCGACTTGACCCACCTGGAATTTCTTCTTTGCGATGAAGTAGCGCAACCGCTGGATCACTCGGATGGCCTTCCTGTGTGCGTCTGTAAACCTGTGAGAGAGAGAGCTGGATGAGTGACACAAGGCCTTATCACGATGGACAGACTGAGGGCCTCTCGTCTTTGCTAAGGCAGGGGATAGCTGGGGTACTCCAGGGAAGGCTGGTGGAGGTAGACATCCTTAGCTTGGTCGAGGCTTTTAAAAAACAGCTAAAGACTGTCTTGTATAGACAGGCTTTTGGAAAGCCCCAAGGGCCTGTCTTTCTGTGTCCTGTTGATGTTGTTGTACACCTGTTGTCTGTTACTTGTTCTTATTTTCACTTGTTTTGCCTGTTTTAACCTGCTGTGGCTTTCACTCTTTTATTATGTTTTATTGTGTTTCTTCTTTGTTATGTTCTCTATATGTAAAGCACTTTGTGACCCTTGGTCTGGGAAAGGTGCTGTACAAATACATTTTACTTACTTACTTACTTACTTACTTACTTACTTACTTACTTACTTACGTCGGAGGAGGACGGTCTCATTGTAATGCATGGAACTGAATGAGGAATGGTTTCAAACAGTTTATTAAGGCTTATTCCCATGCATTGCAATGAGCTCATCCTCTGATTTCTACCTCCACCAGCCTCCACAGGGGTATTCATAACACCCTATGACTAAAGTCAATACTTGAACACAATTCAGGAAAATCTTCCCTTTTTATCAACTTAAGTTTATTTTCGGATGCCATTAAGGGAGGGACTGTGTCCGTGTAGAGAGAGAGAATCCCTTCGTATCAGACTATTGTGTTGACACATTCAGAAGCCTGCTATATACAGTAGCACCAAACAGCTTTCTCTACAGTATAACTGGTGTAGGGTGACGAAAAACTGTCACCAAATGGCTGCAGTGCACGACAAAGGTCGGTGCTTAACGTCGGAGGTGGATGGGGTGAACAATAAAAAAGAAATCTGGGACCAGTAGATATTAGTAGACCACATCAGACAGGCCAACACCCTCCCAACATTTAAACAGGCCCTCTATATTCTAGCTCACCTGTAACATCCTGACGCAGGGCCACAATCCAATATTGTTGCATTTCTAAATCGGTTTTCGATGAAGCAGGTCAAAGACAAGTCAAGTGGTTCTCTCTTATCGTCTAGCCGACAGAGTTCATACAACGTACGTTTGGCAGCAGGTAATGTGCGACACAATCTCTCGATTTCTATTGCCCAAGATAAATCCTCTATCTTATGTGCCAGGGTGTGTCAACAGGTAGAAATGCTGCCCAAATGGATGCCTGCCGCCTCATTTCTCCTATATAAACAGATTGAGGCAAAATGGAGGGATATTTTCAGGTTGTTGTTGTGGTACCCCTGAAGGCTATACTGTTGATAAAAGCGTCAGCTAAATGGCATATAGTTTAATTATATTATTTAGAGTTGATTACTGTTACAGTCAGGGACTACTGTCAGTGCTCAATGGTTCATTTTACGCTACTGTACGCTCATAACCGTTCATAATACATCATAACCCAACTACATTTGAAACTACATTTGCCAAACTCCTTGCGACAAGATAGAATAAAATGAACAACTGAAACAAGATGAAAGCGAAAGTATTACTTTATTAGGGCTGTCAGGCGATTTAAAAAGTTGTTAATTTATCTATGAATTAATCTTTTTTGCGTCTTTTTCTATCACGTTGCAATTCATCTGTTTGGTAGGGCACAATCTGTTTGAAACACTCCCCTCTGGCAGGAGGCTGCAGTCCACCAGGACCAAAACCTCTCACCCCCCAAAAAGTTTATTTCCATCTGCAGTCAGCCTCACCAACAAGGCCCGGGACCCCCACTGACACAGACTCTTACCCCGCCCCCATAGACACTATATATTGTAAATATTCGTTCATTCATATTTATATCTTACTTGATTTTATCTATGCTCCTTGACGAATAAAGTCATTCTGATTCTGATTCTGATTAAGTGGACTGAGATTTCGAGACAACAAGCCAAAGTGGTGCCTAAACAATGAGTGGGGGAGTAGTAGGGCACTTTACAAACCAACAATGAAACGACGGCCTCCAAACCAAAGGTGTGAACAACCATTCCCATAGACAAAAGGGAACTTAATACTTGAACTGAGATTCCTTGGGGCAACTCTCTTGTTTACTTGCCTACATGGCACTCACTCTACCTTCAACTTCTTGTCCTTAGCTGAGTATACAGTGGGGGAAATAAGTATTTGATCCCCTGCTGATTTTGTAAATTTGCACTGGAAATGGGTCGTGTGTGGGTCTTCCAGCACAACAATGACCCAAAACATACAGACAATGAAACACAGGTGTGGCTGAAGAAGAAGCACATTAAGGTCATGGAGAGGCCTAGCTAGTCGACGGACCATAATCCTATAGAACATCTGTGGAGGGAGCTGAAGCTTCCAGTTGCCAAGCGACAACCTCCAAACCTTCAGGATTTAAACCTTACGGATTTATTAAAAAGAAATAATTTAAAGCTAAACTAAAACATAACTTGATTAATATGTTTGATTAATTGATGGATCTGTACTGCCCTAGTTGTTATCTATGTATTATCAATGTATCTACACTGTCTGTCTTACATGTACCTCTAAAATGTGGTGATTGAACCTTGTGTGAATCTGACGTTGGTAAATGGACTGCACTTATATAGCGCCTTTTTTGCTGCTCCAAAGCACTTTACAACAGCCTCTCATTCACCCATTCACACACACATTCACACACCAATGGCGGCAAGCTGCCATGCAAGGCGCTGGCCCGCTCACTGGGAGCAATTTTGGGGTTCAGTGTCTTGCCGCCAAAGACACTTCGACATGTGGCCAGCTGGGGCTCGAACCGCCGATCTGCCAACCTTGTGATCATTAGACGGTGGCTCTACGTCCTGCGCCACAGCCACCCCAGACGTTGAGTGTTATTGTAAAAATAGGCCCAGATTCCTAGCAGATTCAGCGGTGGCTGGTGGTTAGCTGGTGGTTAGCGTCCATTAGGGAGAGTCTGTCGTCTGTCAGGTCTCATTACTCTGACAGCAGTGAGAGGGCCAGTGGCAGGCAACTCTGACTAAAGCAGAGGGAGAATGATAGGAACACTCACCATAGGGACAAACAGAAATTGAGAGAGAGAGATGGGGGGGAGAGAGAGAGAGGGGAGAGAGAGAGAGAGAGAGAGGGGGGGGGGGGGGAGGGAGAGAGAGAGAGAAGGGGGAGGGAGAGAGAGAGGGATGGAGAGAGAGAGAGATGGGGGGGAGGGAGAGGGAGAGAGAGAGAGAGAGAGAGAGAGAGAGAGAGAGAGAGAGAGAGAGAGAGAGAATCCCCCCTCCACACACTCACACTCACTCTCTACCCCCATTAAATGACACCTAGGCGACAGGAGGACCGACGCTCTTGGTGGTCTAGCTGTAGGGGTAGAGTCTGTCTGTATGTCTGTCTGTCTGCCTGCCTGTCTGTCTGTCTGTCTGTCTGTCTGTCTGTCTGTCTGTCTGTCTGTCTGTCTGCCTGCCTGTCTGCCTGCCTGCCTGCCTGTCTGCCTGCCTGCCTGCCTGCCTGTCTGCCTGTCTGCCTGTCTGCCTGCCTGCCTGCCTGCCTGTCTATCTGCCTGTCTGTCTGCCTGTCTGTCTGTCTGTCTGTCTGTCTATCTGCCTGCCTGCCTGCCTGTCTGTCTATCTGCCTGCCTGCCTGTCTGTCTGCCTGCCTGCCTGCCTGCCTGCCTGTCTGTCTGTCTATCTGCCTGCCTGCCTGTCTGCCTGCCTGCCTGTCTGCCTGCCTGTCTGCCTGCCTGTCTGCCTGTCTGTCTGCCTGTCTGTCTGCCTGTCTGCCTGTCTGTCTGCCTGCCTGCCTGTCTGCCTGCCTGTCTGCCTGCCTGTCTGCCTGCCTGCCTGCCTGCCTGCCTGTCTGTCTGCCTGCCTGCCTGCCTGTCTGTCTGCCTGTCTGCCTGCCTGCCTGCCTGTCTGCCTGCCTGCCTGTCTGTCTGCCTGCCTGTCTGTCTGTCTGCCTGTCTGTCTGCCTGTCTGCCTGCCTGTCTGCCTGCCTGCCTGCCAGCCTGTCTGCCTGCCTGCCTGCCTGCCTGCCTGCCTGCCTGCCTGTCTGTCTGCCTGTCTGCCTGCCTGCCTGCCTGCCTGCCTGTCTGTCTGCCTGTCTGTCTGTCAGGGCCGTGCCTTGCTGTGCCTGCGCTCGTGTGTGTCTGTGCTGTTTGCTGTAACAACAACGTGGCAGGCACACCAGAGGAGATGAAAGTGACAGGACATGGAACAGGAAGAGGTCGCCATTACTGATGTCAACACCCACTGTCCAAACAGATCCACCCTCTCTCTGATCTCAGGGCGGCTGAGCCTCTCACGGTTAGAGAGTGGCCTTCATCCAGCTAAACATCCCCACCACCGCGCTCATCGCTGCCACGTACACTCAGTAGCGCTCCTTCCTTTTGCAGTCCTATATTTCGACTGGCGTTTACTTGACTCTGAAATGGATGGCAGATGGTGATTCTAGGAATTCCATTCTACGAGACCCCAAAGTAATTATCATGTAATTAACACACCGTTAACATTTAACTGTGTCATTTAAACGCCACGTAAAATAGCAGACTGTGAAATCAAGAACTGCGACATAAACCTGTTCTGATCTAAAGTCAGATGCCAGTAGTTCCTCCTCCTAGCCCTATGGTGTGCTACATTAAGTGCATTTTTCTGTGGCTCCATTCTTGCTAAAATGTCAAACGCGTCTCCTTGTCAGTCAGTGCGACCTTTTCGTTCTTCACATTTACCTGAGAGTGAAGGGAGATCCGAACCCTAACCCTCACTGACCTAATATCATCCGTCTGAGACTGAAGACCCATCTATTCAGGTTATACCTTAACTGCTCCTCCTGAGACTTCTTCTGCCCCCCAGCACTGCATCTCCTAAAGACACCCGCTTTTCCCCTCTACTGTGTCCCCTAAAACTTCTATTGTCCCCCTTGTACTGTTTCTCTGTTTCTCCAGTGTCTATATACTATATATAAATATATATATTTTTTAAAAAGTCTAGGTTTAGAAGAAGGTGATAGAAGAAGGTTTTTCCTTCTATCAATGGCCCCGGGCCTGAGCTGGATTACTCTTCCTGCTACGACTGGTGGATTGATGATTCACTTGCTTAGTCAAATGTATTGATTGTAAGTCGCTTTGGAATAAGGCGTCTGCTAAATGCCAAAAATGTAAAAATGTAAATGTAATCTTATCATCGTTGTGCTAAAGTCATCCAAAAGAAGAATGTGAGGAGTTATCTTTGTTGTGAAAACCTCCCACGATAAGAAAAGGAACCAAATTACCACCACTGCAATCAGGAGAGAGATATAAACAGGAAATAACTGTTGTGAGGTTGAAATGTATCTTACGGTCAGAAATACACAGCATTGTGTAAACTGTGGGCAGGACCCCCTGAGCAAACACTCACATTAAAGACACAATCTGGGTTTGGTACATACATGTTTTTTTTTTACTTTGAAATGAATTATTTATATAACCATTGATTCTTGAATAAGTTAAGATATACTGTTATATCATGAGCATCAGGAGGTTAGTTGAACTGTCTTACTCCATCGTAACCCAACATATAAGGTTGTTTTACTCCACCATTTGAAAACAATTGTAAACAAATGTTGTATAGCTTCGAAACGATGGTTAAAACAATATTCTACAACAGCTTGTTTGGATACTGGATTCTGATTGGCTAGCAACAGTGGTAAATATCCCAACAACCCACAGTTCAGACCACATTTCCAGTATCAATGCGCCTCGCAATCAATCTGATTAAGAACACCTGTGCTGAACTACAATGCAATGGTTGATCTTTGTTTATGGGACTATATTCTGTGGCGGAAGGATATATGTAGGCTCTAGGCAAATGTCATTGACTGGCATTCATTTAGGCGGCCATGGCAGCATGGTAGCAGTGATCAGGTTGGGACTATTCAACCACACCATGGTGGATAAACCCCTCATACTCATACTAAGCACGGCTACAGGATTTTTGATGCCCTCTCATAGACAAACTCCCCTGTTCCCTGCTATGCTATTTTTAGTAAGAGGGCGTAGCTTAAGGGGCATTGCTTGTTCCAAGTGATTAGTGGTAGTCAATGGGATGCAGAGAGAGAGAGGACCCTGCTAACGACATCCCTGCATGCCATGTCCAGTCTGCCCCCACTAGCCCGATGCTCACTAGGGGACCCCGAAAAAGACAGGAAGTGCGCCCCATTAAACAGCACTTCTATTTACAGTAAACTGCGTTCCAGTCGTTTATCTGATGCTCTTCTCCAGCAACCCCACAGCAGTTACCAGTCATGTTCTCTTGACGTTTGTGATTACACACACACACACACACACACACACACGCGCACACACACACACACACACACACACACACACACACACACACACACACACACACACACACCAGTGTGTATAGTGTCCCTTGAGTTTTTTTTGAAAGGACAACTACGTCATTTTCTGTACTCTCCCTCAAGGTCAGCCTCTTTTTTCAACTATACCAACAATAAGACCCCCCCCCCACACACACACGCACACACACACAGGCCTGCACTGTCCCAGACCATGGGGCGCTCCTTTGGAACGGTGTACTCATAGCGGCATAATAGCATTTTTGTTAATGCTTGTTGTAAAGAAAATGTCTATAATGCATTGAAATGACATTAAACTAAGATAATAAGATGGTTATCATAATTTTTCAAATCTTTATTAATAAGTAATTACAGAAAAAGTAAATTACATTTCTGTCATGGCTTCTGCATTTAGGCCTACGAGAGAGTCGGAATCATGTTGGAATCATGTGCTACCAAGCGGACCAATCACAGTTCTCACGGTCTGCGTAGGTGTGCCGCGTAGTTACATTTTTGGAGAGGTGCGCGAAAAGCTACGGCGTAGGCTCCGGGCCTACGCAGGCTACGGCATAGATTTTACGCAGAAGTATAAATTGGGCTTGAGAGCAGACTCACAGTGAGGGGTGTGTGACGGGGGCCAGCTGCGGGTGGCCCTCCAGGTCCAGGTCCTCAGCAAAGCTGCTGTGCACCTCCAACTGGCTGGTGTTCCTCTGCAGAGGCCCGGGGGTGCGCACCTCCAACTGGCTGGAGCTCTTCTTCACTGCACACACACACACACACACACACACACACGCACACACACACACACACACACACACACACACACACACACACACACACACAGGCATGCACGCGCAGGCACACATACACACACACACACACACACACGCACACACAGGCATGCACGCGCAGGCACACATACACACACACACACACACAGGCATGCACGCGCAGGCACACATACACACACACACACACACACACACACACACACACACACACAGGCATGCACGCGCAGGCACGCACACGCAAACACACACACACACACACAGGCATGCACACACACACACACACACACACACACACACAGGCATGCACGTGCAGGCACGCATACACACAAGCACGCACGCACACACGCACACACAACACAAGATGTTAGACTCAGACATGCTGATTTTGGTTGAAATAAAAAGAAATCAATATAATAACAATAATAATAATAATAATAATAATAATAATAATACATTAGACTTGTATAGCGCTTTTCTAGACACTCAAAGACGCTTTACAAACTGAAAAGATTGAGTAGTAATATTAAAAAGAAACAAAAAAAGAAATAAAAGAAAGTATAGGGGCCTAATGAAGGTAGTGCTGGGGACACATGGGGAGGGGGGGGCAGAGGGTTAACTGGTGAAGGCAGTTATATATGACGATATATATGACGATATATATATAACGATATATGATGATATCATTTATATGAGGACAAAGACATGTTAGATGTTCCATCCAGCTTCTGGGTTGGTTACCGGGGGAAGGAGAGTAGAACTGGAATGCGGACAGAGGGAATGGTTGCTGGGGTTCTGGGGGACAGAGGGAAGAGGGGACAGAGAAACAGTGTTATGTTGAGATGTCGCCTACAGGACACCGTCTGGCTACATGAATTCCAATTCCAATAATCCCATAATATAACCACTGTCTGCCCCATCTGTTGCCAGTAAATGTGTAGAACCTACATTTTAGTCTCTCAATAATCTACAGTGCAGTTGCCAACTCAGTTCAGTGCTAGTGATTGGACAAGTCGGCAGTAACAGTGCTAGTGATTGGATGCAGAGACAGTAACAGTGATAGTGATTGGATGCAGAGACAGTAACAGTGATAGTGATTGGACAAGACGACAGTAACAGTGACAGTGATTGGATGCAGAGACAGTAACAGTGATAGTGATTGGACAAGACGACAGTAACAGTGATAGTGATTGGACAAGACGACAGTAACAGTGATAGTGATAGGACAAGACGACAGTAACAGTGATAGTGATTGGACAAGACGACAGTAACAGTGATAGTGATAGGACAAGACGACAGTAACAGTGATAGTGATAGGACAAGACGACAGTAACAGTGACAGTGATTGGACAAGACGACAGTAACAGTGATAGTGATTGGACAAGACGACAGTAACAGTGACAGTGATTGGACAAGACGACAGTAACAGTGACAGTGATTGGACAAGACGAGAGTAACAGTGCTTGTGATTGGACAGGTGGACAGTAACAGTGACAGTGATTGGACAACAGGACATGTGCAGGAAGTGGACACTAACAGCAGCTCACCACATCCTTCCACATCCTTTCCGGCTGTAGAACCCAGAAACAGGGAACAGTGAAGAGGAGAGAGAGAGAGAGAGAGAGAGGGAGGTAAAAAAAAGGAGAGGGGACAGAAGAAGAGAGCGATAGGGAGACCGACAAGAACCCACAGACATGTCAGATCAGAAGAGAGAGAGCATCACTCAATGACACAACACAATCAAAAGACCTAGAACCTCAATTTGTCACGACAGTTCATTGGTTCTACACTAGGTTGCAGGACTGTCCATAGGTTGCTATCTCACCTTCTGTCCAATTTTCGTACATAGCAGCCAAGGAGATGGTTTCATTTACATTTCATTTACATTTTTGGCATTTAGCAGACGCCTTATTCCAAAGCGACTTACAATCAACACATTTGACTAAGCAAGTGAATCATCAATCCACCAGTCGTAGCAGGAAGAGTAATCTAGCTCAGGCCTGGGGCCATTGGCAGTCTCAGTGATAGAAGGAAACCGTTTAATTTTTTAAAATATATATAGACACTGGAGAACAGAGAGACAGTACAAGGGGGGCAGTAGAAGTCATAGGGGACACAGTAAAGGGGAAAAGCGGGTGTCTCAGGAGACGCAGTGCTGGGGGGTTTCAGTGTCAAGTTTTATTGTTACGCTACGTTACACAAGTGGCTTTGGGGTTCCTGACATTGCACAAGACAGTAAGGCAATAGACATAATTCGAGATAGAAAAGGGACAACAGTACAGGACATAAGTGGGTCCATTTTGAATCAGGACCCTATACGGTAAGCACACAGTGAAAGTTATCGGACAGACGTCCCCCTCCAAGGACCCCAATTGAAATAAGCCAGTGGCTTTCTTGGGTTTTTATCCTGTTAGTTGACCTTGTATGTAATATGTACTTTCATGTACCTACTTCTGCAAATCTTCTAATAAAGTTTTCAATCAATCAATCAAACTCCTCCTCACCTGCGCCCACGGTGCTGTAGTAATTGGCGCTCAGCTCTTTGGCGCTGCAGAACACAGAGTCGTAGGTGATGTTGGGGATGTTGGGAGAAATGGGACCGTTGATTTTCTCACTGCTGCTCTTCAGCTTCCTCCTCATCTTCACCTGTCCACACACGGGGATGAGCCGTTGATAATACATAACATACTACTACTATACATGTATCCATGCCAACTACGGAACCCAGCCAATGGGATTCTATTCGGTTGTTAAGTCGTGACGTGTTTCCGGGTTCAACGTTTGGCTGAGGCGCTCTCTTCGAAATGCCGCAGTAATAATAACAATTCATTATATTTGTATAGCGCTTTTTTCCGAGGCTCAAAGACGCTGACAATATGGGAAAAACGGGAAAGTGCTGCGTCCCTTGTTGTATGAATAGATCCGAGTCTAAATAACGATTGAACTGTCATTCTACCGCTTTAGTACACTGGTACTCTGGTGCGGGGAATTTTTTATTTGGACCCGGAAATTGCTAAACGTCACGCGTGACGTCAGACTTCACAACCGAATTAGCATAGTTCCCCTCTAAACAAACGATACACAACTAGAAAGTGTAGTGGATGTGGATGTGGAGGAAGAGAGTGTGTGGCTGCTGACCGTTTTCTTGGGCTTGGGGCTGGACACTGAGGAGCTGTGGATCATCAGTCTTTTCCTGACGAACATCTTGAAGGTGGCAGAGTCAGGGTTCTCCAACGCAAAGCACCTCCAGGAGGTCTGGGGCCATGGGAGGGGAGGGGAGAGCATGGGAGAGAGAGGAGAGGGAGAGAGGGAGAGAGAGGAGAGGGAGAGAGGGAGAGAGAGGAGAGGGAGAGAGAAGGGGGGGGGAGAGAGAGAGAGAAGGAGAGGGAGAGGAGAGAGAGAGAGGAGAGGGAGAGAGAGAGAGGAGAGGGAGAGAGAGAGAGGGAGAGGGAGGAGAGAGACAGAGGGAGAGAGAGAGAGAGAGACAGAGGGAGGAGAGAGGGAGAGGAGAGAGGAGAGGGAGAGAGAGGGAGAGAGAGAGAGAAGGAGAGGGAAGAGCACGGGTGAAGAGGAGGCTCACACAACAGAAACATACAAGAAACATTCTATCATGTTTTGTATTGCCTATATACAGGTTAAGGCGAGCGAATTGCCCTCTAATGTTTCTCAATTCCCATGTCTTTATCTTTTCAACAGTACACTGTCCCAGACTTTACATATTGTACAATTGATCTTAATGGTATTTGACTGATTGAGGGGAGAGGGGTTCTGTCTGTGTCTGTCTGTCTGTCTGTCTGTCTGCCTGTCTGCCTGTTCGTCCGTCCGTCCGTCCGATTGAGGGGATTCTGCCTGCCTGCCTGCCTGCCTGCCTGCCTGTCTGTCTGCCTGCCTGCCTGTCTGTCTGTCTGTCTGTCTGTCTGCCTGTCTGCCTGTCTGTCTGTCTGTCTGTCTGTTTAGCTGTCCGTCCGTCTGTCTGTCTGTCTAGCTGTCTGCCTGTTCGTCCGCCCGTCCACCCGCCCGTCCGCCCACCCATCCATCTGTCTGTCCGTCTGTCTGTCTGCCTGTCTGACCTGGATGAGGATGGCAGCAGCAGGGATCTGTCTGTTGAAGTGCTTCTGTCTCTGTTTCTGCTGAACCTTCAGGGCAAAGCCAGATCCCAGGATGCCCTGCAGGCAAACACACCACCGCCATGGGGTTAGGAACGAATGAATGACCAGGTGAATGGATGAATGAATGACCAGGTGAATGGATGAATGAATGAATGATCAGGTAAATGGATGAATGAATACATGAAAGAAAGAATAAAGAATGAATGGATCAACAAATGAATGAATGATTTGCTGAATTTAAGGAATGAATCATCACGTGATGGTCCAAGCAACTGCCATTAGTTGTGAAAGGCACATACAGTGTACTTATATGTGTTGTATTGTGACATATACTGTATATGTGACAGCAGCTGGTGAAACCGGGAACAAGTCGCCAACCGCCTGACTTTTATTCTGAAAAATGTAAATACATTTTAACGGAGTTAGTGTAGAATAGTGGGGATTACTCACCGAATCCATTGCATTATTGCTCATATCAGATCTCCTCCCACCCTATATTCCCGCAAGGTCCCTAAGGTCAGCTGAGACTAATCAGCTGATCATTCCAAGAGTAAAAACAAAACACGGTGCAGCAGCTTTCAGTCACGCTGCTGCATGCTCCTGGAACAAACTCCCTGAAACAATCAAACAGGCCCAAACCCTTAAAATATTTAAATCTAAGCTAAAAACCTTCATGTTTTGCAGCAGTTATGATTAAACACAAACACTTCTATCAATGTCTTTTTTATTACTATTGTCTTATTAAATGTTTTATCTATTTACTTTTATTCATTGTAATTGTAATTTTCTTACTATGCTGCTCTTGCTGTATTTTAATAATGTATGTAAAGCACTTTGAATTGCCCATGTTGTATGAAATGTGCTATACAAATAAACTTGCCTTTCCATTACAATATTTTGGCTTGACTAGCGAGTACGTCATTGATTTTCAACAACGCTGACATTTATTGACATTTTTCAGACTTTTTTTGATTGGTTGCCGACATTTTGATTGGTTGCCGACTTGTTCCTGGTTTCCCCAGCTGCTGTCACATATTGTACACTATGTGTTGTGGTCACACTTTCTAGGGTGAGTTGAAACATTTTGATTGTGCTATCTGGCAGTCTGTCTGTCTGTCTGTCTGGCAGATCCACCTGACACTACTGACACTTACAGCCGGCAGGGCGAAGAAGGAGATGGCGAACACTGAGAAACACGACGCGATGGTCTTGCCGATCCAGGTCTGAGGTACCTTGTCTCCGTAGCCTATTGTTGTGACTGTCACCTGTCAGAGCAGAGAGAGAGAAGTCCTCAAGACGTGAGCTCAACCACATCTCAACTGTCACATCTCAACTGTCACATCTCAACTGTCTGCCTGAGAGATATTAAAAAAGCCTCACAGGCTGCAGTGTTATTTGTTTCGAGTGTAGGCACACAGGGGGGGTATTCCATCAACGTCGCTAAAGGAAAATCCAGGCTTATTTTGATAAGTCTCACGAGAGACAAAAATAAGCCTGGACGTTGATGGAATACCCCCCAGAGAACATAGGTCAGCCACAACAACACATAAAAAGTAATCATACACACACACGCACACGCACGCAGGCACACACAAACACACTCGCACACGCGCACACACACACACACACACACGCACGCACGCACACACACACACACACACACACACACGCACACACACACACACACACACACACATTCTTACCACCCCCCACCACAGGGCGTCGGCGTAGCTGCCGAACTCAGTGACCCCGTTGGCGTCCACCGCGTCCTTCTCTGCCAGGTACACAAAGTAGGAGGAGAAGATGAGGCCCAGGAACCCGATGTACAGGGTGGTGATCAGCTCCTACACACACACACACACACACACACACACACACACACACACACACACACACACACACACATTATATACACACACACACACATTATATACACACACATGTACAGGGTGGTGATCAGCTCCTACACACACACACACACACAGTGTCTGATGTTAAAGCATATCGATCTGACCCTAACCCTCAAACAACGACACAAAAACAACCCTGCTGTTGCAGCAATCCAGGCGATCTGAGCAAAATTCACACATTATTTTTATAATGCGTATGCAGGGTTCCCACACCTTCTGAAACATCAACTTCAAGCACCTTTCAAGGACTTCAAACAATTCCCTCAAATTCAAGGACCGACCCAACACGGCACACACAACAATTAAAAAGAGAGGCTTGAATGTGTGAACACTAGATGGTCTCTTGCCTTCTCTACCACAGCACAGCAAAACAAGATATTGTGAAATATGTGTAAAGTTAAGCAATACAGACTTATTTACAAGTTGACGAGCTAAGTAAGTTTTTTGGGGGGGAAAGAGAGAGAGAGGGGAATTCAATCACACAATCTATTTTCACAAACTTTTAAGACCTTGATTTTCTTTTCTCAAATTCACAAACTTTCAAGGATTTCAAGGACCTGTGGGAACCCTGGTTAAAGCATATCGATCTGTAATAAAAAATAAAAAAACAACACAAAAACAACCCTGCTGTTGCAAGCAATCCAGGCAATCTGAGCAAAATTCACACATTCTTTTTGTAATGCGTATGTGTGCGTGTGAGTGTGTCTGTGTCTGTATCCGTGTGCATGTGTGTGCATGTGTGTGCATGTGCACGTCCATCAACAATCTGGCCCCCTCCTACCTTGCCG